>NC_086445.1:326390525-326704275 GCF_028390025.1 Pseudophryne corroboree | reverse complement strand
CCTATCACATTGACCATAAATTATTTGATTTGATTCTGGACCACCAACCAGTGGCACCACTACAAGTGACGCGTGGAACAAACAGGTGCCATAGGGTTTCAATATGATATTCCAACAGCTGGAATACCGTTGGCGAGCGTAGTATGTCCGATCGTGGGCTCGCTGCACTCGCCATGCCTCAAGCCCAGTGGCGACCACAGGGTTATATTCTCCCTCGGGTGGTGGCGTGGACCGGCCAGTGGTTGGGATTCCATCCACCGGTATTTCAGTGAGTTTCGGTATCCTGACAGCTGGTATCCTGACAGCCAGCAAACTAAATGCCTCCCGTGCCACAGCACCCAGTTTGGAAATCACTGGGCTATGCTTAAAAAAGGAAATGTCAGAACAGTTGCTATTGGATATTGCAGGTATGCAATGTGTTTGTGATCTGCCTGTTTATTTTTTCTTATTGTTGTAATGCTGTAGATACACATATTTGTCACGTCCTTTATAATCAAGCTGGCACACATTACTACATGTAGCCAGCAAATTAGTTGTTTTAAATCTTTACATGAAAGTCTGATCTAATCAGCCTATATGTAAAATGAGAAAATGAGAAATTATACCTTATATAATGCAAGCAACAGAAACCTTGGGGCTTGGAACACTCATGTTTTTAAGCAGCCCCTACCTCATCCATGGTAGGTACAGGCTAGTCAGCATCAGTCTCTCCTTACCTATATGGTGGCATCTCTGCTGCACTGAACCTTTGATGTAACTGATCCTCCCTGAGCTGACAATGACATTAGTCAGTATTTACTTTTCATGTAGGAGATCAAATGGGCTGGAGATGTCTGCATAGTAATAGAACTGTTGTCATCATCATATAACAGAGGTTCAACTAGACAATACATACAGTAGTACCAGAAGTTTTGGGACAGCTGTGATCTTCCATGGTCAAACATTGATTTTATTATTAAAACTATATTTGCTAATGTGGTATAACATTTATAAGGGTGTGTATGTATATATATATATATATATATATATATATATATATTTAATACCTATTATTTAAAATCTATGTCTTAATGAAGATTATAGTGCCCAGGCCGCTGGAGAGACGGAGGTGGGGGGGTTTTAGGCTGCTGGAGAGACACAGGGGGGATAAGGCTGCAGGAGAGGCGCAGAGGGTGTGATGCTGCTGGAGAGACATGCGGTGAGGTTGCTGGAGAGACACGGGGGATAAGGCTACTAGAGAGACACAGAGGGGGCACTGTTGCTGGAGAGACATGGGGGGTGAGGCTGCTGGAGAGAACCAAGGGAAATGAGGCCGCTTTAAAGATATTGGGAAAGCTGAGGCTACTGTAATGACATGGGGGGACTGAAGCTACTGGAGAGACATGGGGCCATACTTACCTACTTCCTGGCTGCTCTCTCCAGGAGAGAGCAGCCAGATCGGCTCAGCAGGAGGCGGGGCAGGGCAATTACGAGCAGAGGGGGTGGGGCGGATGGAGGCGGAACGGGGGTGGGGTGGAGGCAGGATGGGGGTGTGGTTACCAATGAATGTCATTTAAGCCCCGCCCCACTATGTAATGCAAATTTGCCGGCATTATACTGCAGGGGGCATGACTATGATGACGCGATTCAACAAGAATCGCATCATCCACTGCCCGAACCACCCACTTTACTCACTAAGTGGGTGGCCGGGCAGGGGTGACCAGAAGAATCGAGAGACTTGCCTGCTCTTCCGGGGGGTCAGGAAGGTCACCTGATTTTCGGTATCCTCCTGGCCATTCCGGTAGAGTAGGCAAGTATGGTGGCGGCTAAGGCTGATGGAGAAACACAGAGGGAGTTTAGGCTGCTGTAATGACATGGTTAGCCTCAGCTCCCCTTATGCTTCTTCAGCAGCCTCAGGCTCAGCCCACTAACATTAAGAACAGTAAAATCATAATAAAAAAAGCATTGTCCTCTAATGGGGCAGTCTTCTTATAAGGGATCAGTTTTTAGAGTAAAGATATCCTAACCTAATCACATTGGAACATACATTTTAGACCTTAAAATTTAATATTCAGTAATTTCTATTTGAATATTCCATAAAAAAAACAAAATCCAAAATATTATATGGTACTCTACGTTTAAATATATATATTTTTATTGGTTTGTTGGGGTAGGTCTGATCAGAAATCAATATTTTGATATATTTGTTGTGAAATTATAGTCTAGCTCTCACTCATCTGAGATTGGAGAATATTCCCATTATTTGTAATGTTTTGTCTTCACATTGAGAGTCATGTTTTAGAGGCAGACATTTATATAGAGTCTTCCTCCCCTTTTTCAGGTATAGGTAGTGTGGTTTATATATCTAAAAAGCTGTACCATAGCTGCACTGTGGTCCTCATAAGGAAAGACCACTGCGCCAGCGTATCTTCGCCACCCAGCCATCTGCACCACCTACCTCAGTATCCTGCAAACCTTGAAGAAATAATGATCCACACTAAGAGCTGTCTGAGAGGATAGGAGCAGCTGTAAAAGGGAGGTGTAAACTCGCATGGCCTAAGTCTATTGTATACAATAGAAAAGGGGTACAGCACTAATAAAAATGTAAACAGTGTCGGACTGGGGCATGAAGGGCCCACCAGGGAATGCACTGATAGAGGCCCATACTTAGGGGTGTGGCCAGCCACCACAGGGGGTGTGGTCAGGCTCCACATAGGTTTGGCTAACTATTAGAGTGTGCATGGCCTGGTCCCCTTTACAGTATATATAATACTGCTGGTGCATGCATGAAAATATAACAAATTAATAACAGGAATGCACTGTAGAAAATACAACAAACTTCTGTGCAGTATACTTTATAATTCAAGTGCACAGTCTAGATCCTGATCCCTAGAGGAGGGGGTTGGGGCCGCAGGTGGTGGCGCCCACCGGTGGGTTCCCCTGGACCCCTGTGGGTCAGTCCGACCCTGGGTAGGTGTGTAAGATGGCAACTACTGTACTCCTAATGGAATGGGAACACAGTGCTGCATCATGCAAATACATTTTACAGAGCTGTAAAGTAGTACATTTGGATATGAAAAAAAAAAATGTTAGGGTATCGGATGCCTGGAATAATGGTCTCATGGGAATCTATTATTCCCAAATTCTAGTTGTGAACATATGGTGCTAAACATATAATTATTCTAATATATTGTGTGGAAGCATCCCAGCTCTTACTAAAGGTGATCATGCATGCAGAGAGTTTGCAGGACAATTAGATCATAACTGGCCACACACTGCAGTGTATATGGGCCAAAAAAGATTGATATTTCCTGAAAAACATCTGGTTGGCTATGTTCACATGTCCTACAGGAAGGAGGACATGTACTTGGCTGCGAATTTTCAGGGATGTAATAGTCTGCGGTTCGGAGGCTGAGATAACAGCTTGCGGTGGGTTATGAAGCAACACTTGCTAGTATTCCAGCGGTTTTGCATGAAGTAATTTTAAAGGAAAAAATGCATAGGGTCTCACCCAGTGGTCGAAGTGGATCGGTATGCAACGGTATGGCATACCGGCACTTCGCCACTGACGCTGAATTTTTTTATTCTTTTTAATGACTAACAGTACGCACCCTAGTACATTTGGTTCGATGTCTGGTACATCCAGGTTGGATGACAACTGCTTCCCAGCGTGTATGCAGTGATGGGCTGCCCCATCTGCTCATACGGGTGGTCTTCTGTTTGCCGGCGGTCGGGCTCCCGGCGCTCAGTATACCGGCGCCGGGAGCCCGACAGCCGGCATACCGACAATTATTTTCCCTCGTGGGGGTCCACGACCCCCATAGAGGGAGAATAAAATAGTGTGGCGCGCGTAGCGCGCCACCGTGCCCGTAGCGTGGCGAGCGCAGCGAGCCCGCAAGGGGCTCATTTGCGCTCGCCAAGCTGTCGGTAAGCCGGCGGTCGGGCTCCCGGCGCCGGGATGCTGGTCGCCGGGAGCCCGACCGCCGGCCAGCCGTAGTGAACCCGCTCATACAGCCCTGGATCTTTTAGATGTGGACACACACCTGTCTGGTCAGTGTATGAGGCAATAATTTGCAGTGGATCCCATTGTTGTTATTGCCTCTGCGACATTCCAATAAATAATATGAAGATGCTTATGGTAAACTGGGACACACGGGTGACATGAGGCTCTCCAGTGTAATAATGCCAGCCTATGCTTCTAATTGGGTGCCAAATGCGGTGTCCTAGCTTTAGGAGCATACAGCCAATTATTTTGATCTATTAGCCAGAACATTAGGAAAATAATCATTCCAAGTTATGGTATCCCAGTGAGAAAACATCTTGTAAAAGATGGGTCACTAGACTGCATTGGACGAGGCCAGCCGCCCGGGAAGGGAAATGCCTGCTGATTGGGAGCCGCGACCCGCCCGCTTCCCACTGTAGACTGCACGCACTCACCAGCTCCAGCCTCCAGGGTGTGCGTGCCTTCTCCTCCGGACTGCGACGGGATCCACCTGACGGCGTAGTGCAGTGACGCTTCTCTGCAAACTCCGAGCCCTGACTGCTATGCAACGCCCCACCGGCAGAAGTGCTCATGCCTACCGACGATCGTGACCCACCGGTGGGACCCCCGGATTGCCAGCAGGCCATTCCGAGGCTGAATGTATAAATAGGTTAGGACAGGAGTATAGATCAGGACGCCAGTCCTTTAGGACGCTACAGTGCCTAGTATATGAAGTGACTAGTTATGAAGTGGCAGCTAAAAATCAATACCAGCATTATACCTGAATGTCATTAGTTACATCTTCACCTGTTATTGATTGTGAATTGACTCCTCCTCTCTCCTTCTCATCAACATGTAAACCTATTCAGATCAATATTGTAGCCAATTTCAGGTATGCGGTCAGCATACTGCTCGTCAGGATCACAGCTGTCACAATACTGATACCAGGACCTGGACTGGGTTACCATACTGCCGCCGGTATCCCGGCAAGGTAGGTGATTCCCCCTTTATAGGTGTCCATGACACCACACCGATAGAGGGAAAATATAACCTATGGCGAGCATAGCTCGCCACCGAGCCCACAGCTTGGCGAGTGCAGCGAGCCCGCAAGAGGCTTCATTGCGCTCGCTCCCCTGCCGGCATTCCACCGCTCGGGATGCCAATATCGGTATACTTATATAAGGCATCCTGCGCGGTGGTATAACATACCAATCCCCCAATTTCAACTGCTGTTAATGAAGTATTACTAGGTAAACCTATTCAGATCACTATTGTAGCCAATTTCAACTGCTGTTAATGAAGTATTACTAGGTAATTTGATCAAATAGTACTTTCATTGGATTTAAGTGATCTGTGTTTTTATATCATAGCAGTGATTACATTCCATAGTTAAAACTTTAGAAAGCTGGATTTATATATGTACTATGTTAAGAGCTTACAGTGATCGGATGTGGTTTACTGACCTTACATTTGTTAGATTTGATTACACCTTTTGCTGTAGGTAGAGGTTTGCTGTGTGGGGGAGGGTTTGTACTCAGGATGAACATGTGTCTGTAGACTTATTTATTCAGTATAGGTCAGGACGCCAGTCTATAGGATGCTGCAGTGCCTAGTATATAAAGTGGATAGTTAGAAAGTGGCAGCTAAAAATCAATACCAGCGTTATACCTGCGTTAAACTGAAGGAAAACAGAAAGAAAACCAACATTACTACAGAAGGACTGTGTTACAACCACAAAACTCAGAGTCATTATGTGGCATCTTCACACCTCTGCAATGAGAACTCCAGGACCAGGCTTATCACCCCTCCGACTAAGAACATCAGGTCTGTCTCCAGGCCTAACCCTCAACATAAGCAGGGAGCTATGGGGGAGAGCACCAGGAGCAGGCTTAGCAGGGACATTTCCATTGTACTTGAGTGTGCTCACCACATTCTCATACTCACCTGTTCTGCTCCAATGAGACCAGGACATTTATAATTTTATCAAAATAATGATATCCTAATTATCCCCCTTCCTTGATTACCTACAAATGTTTTCTTACCATGTGTTTTTTCTTCTCTCTACCACCCCACTGTGTGCTATTCCTGTAATGTGTACCTCCACTGTTTGCAAACCCTGCCAGTATAACTTACGTAGTGCACCCCAGATGGTTGCCTTGTATGGTTCCTCTACAGACAGGATGTACTGCACGTGGATCTTTCCATACAAGTTATATCATACTTCTACTACTTTTACATAAGTGTCAGTTTTCCCGTGTATGCATTGGGCCCATGTATGGCTCATCTCCCACAGTGTAACCTTTGTAGTGCACCCAACATGGCCAGCTCATCTGGTATACTTTTGGATAGGATGAAAAAGGGTCGACTATACCACCCAGCGTAATCCTACGCAGTGTGCCCAAGATGGCTGCCTCATCTGGTAACTTGTGACGGTGAAATACACAACTTTTGGAAGTTGTTACCCAAAATGTCTATACCAGGGGTTCTCAAACTCGGTCCTCAGGACCCCACACAGTGCATGTTTTGCAGGTAACCCAGCAAGTGCACAGGTGTATTAATTACTCACTGACACATTTTAAAAGGTCCACAGGTGGAGCTAATTATTTCACTTGTGATTCTGTGAGGAGACCTGCAAAACATGCACTGTGTGGGGTCCTGAGGACCGAGTTTGAGAACCTGTGGTCTATACCAATCCTGCATTTTGCTTACTGTGTACTTAAGGTTTTCTTTTTAAGTCTGTGTGGCTCGTCAATTGCTGTATTATTAAAATCTTCTGTTTTATGGGGGTTATTCAGAGATGATTGCAGATGGATGCATACGCAACCAGATCTGCTTTCATCTCTGCAAATGCTGGGGGCGCCCTGCACAGGACAAGGCCACCCAGAATGTGTATGGACACCTCCTGATGAGTCTGCAATCTAATAGCGAACGCATCGGATCTAAGGCTGACCCCTGGCAGGGCATAGAGTGGGTGAGCTGTCAGGCAGTCAGCGTGCATTTTTTGTTATCAGAGCGGCTGAGTGTGACATCATGCAGCCATCCTGAAACCAGTCTCGTTACGCCCCTGTTCGTCCCACCACCCCTACGCTGTGTCGCCAGACTCGCCACCCTGAAAACGCCCGCCGCAGTCACATTGTGGTCGCATCTATTGGGGATGCGACTGCAATGTGTTTGGCCACACAGCCGCAATGTGGCCGCAGCCCATGCGCAGTTTGCTGATATCGGTAAATTGCGATGCGAGCCACATTAGCGGCAGGGTCAGAATGACCCTCTGTGCATTGTTTTTTGATGTCTATAAAGCGCATTGGGTCCTGTTGGAGAAAGAGCGATACATAAATAAAATAATTATTATTTATATTAATATTAGTGCAGCTTGAGCTGAAAATTGTATCATGTATTCTACTGATAAAAGAAGATAAAACATGGATTGGGTAAAAACTGGACCGGTCCGTACCCCAGAATGCTAGACCGGACTGGCTCCCTGCAGCGACCTCTGCCACTGTGGGGCTTGCAGTGCACATTCCCATCCATTGGGTGTCCTGTTCAGGGGGATGTCTGTGACATCTGTCACCAGGAAGACGGGAAGGAAGAGATTGTAGTCTCCCTGTATAGTCCGGACATGGGGTATAAACCAGAACCTTTGTGCTAAAAATGTAATTACTATAATGTCTATCTGATTATTGCGGATTCTATACAGCCTGAGGAACTGTGAATATGGCAGACCACATTCAAGAGCTGGTGCCTGATGACTTTCTGCTTGGAGGAAAGTGTTTCTGTCCACAGGTTTGTAATATATTGATTCTAGATATGGAGTGCTAAACATTATCACATAGAGCACCCATGTAAATAAATGCATCACTTACAAATACAGTGTAGTGCCAGCGATCCAGGTTTTGTCCATGAACACCTGAAATCACATCCTAGCATCCACCTGCTCGCAGTGTGCCGTGGAATGCATCATGGGATGTGCGGGCAAGAACAATGGGAGCTAACCAGAATGTATCAGTCAATCAGAAAGGGAGACATCAAAAGTCTCTGCGCTGTACCTTTATCATAGGGACACGCCACACTCAGCCAGTAGATTCTATAATTTAGGAAGCAAACACCCACATGTCTTTATTGGTCTGGCACTCCAATCTACTGTATATGTTAAACATAGTGATTAGTGTAATAATTTAATAGCTATAAGCACATATAGTCTGGACTGTAATTAGTATCTAAATAATCTTATTTAGTGACTTAATACATAAACATGTATAATCGCACATTATCAATGGTTATGTATCACATATACAAAACATACATTACAGAAGGTATCCAATGAACACTAATATTGCCACAGCAGCCACTGCAGAACTCCAATTAATAAACATATTTCAAAAAATACATTATATTACTATATTATATCATAGAAATATCATAGAAATCAATAACATTTGAAATATAAAATAAAAGTACTGTTACAGTGAAAAAAATTAAAAAAGAAAATATAAACAAAAAAATGTGATAAAATGACGCAGTATTATTTAAAGAGCACCCCTTTTATGAACATTTCCAAATGCACTGGTTCATTAAGGACTTTCAGCTAAACTGTATCTAGCTCATTCCAGCCACTCCTCTTTTTTAGGCTAAATTTTCCTCTGTCACTACCCCTTTCGAGTGATTCTACTCAATCAATAACCACACAACAGGTTATAAGATTTGCCTGTTCAAAAAACAGAGCGTAGAGATGAGCAGTGAAGTCCTAGAATGGTCTGATGGTTTTCCCCCAAAAAAACATGAGCCATAAATTTGATCCCCTCCTTTATTGGAAGATTTTTTATTGTGTTATCCCAATTCTTCTTACCGGCTGTAATTACCTTTTTGTTTATCATGATAATCGGTGGTCTTCAGGTGATACCCACCTTCCAGGAATCTCAGTTGCATAGCAAGAATTTGAAAGCCCATGGTAGAAGTCTCTGAAGTTTTTCTCATGACTCTTATAAACTGTGAAACAGGAAGTCACTCTTGAGGAGTCTGAGTTGGTATGAGTTGTAGTCTATCATTTTCTGTACAAATGGTACCCACATCCCATGAAGAAAATGAATCTGTTTAGTCATATTCCATTGTAAACCTTATAGGCATGTCAAGGTTATTGAGGTATATGATCATTTCCAATAAGGATTTATCATCCCCAGACCAGAGCAGAAACACATCGTCTATATATCGTTTGTAGTAAGCTATGCTATTTCCAAACTACGGAAAGACATATTCCTGTTTGTATTTGTCTATATATAAATTTGCATACACGCTGGCAATGTTACTCCTTATCACTGGCCTTGAGGTCTAGATGTGGCACTGATCACCAAACTAAAAATAATTGCATGTGAGAATCATCTTTAACATGTAAGTAAAAATTCAATAGGTGATTGGCCTTTAATGGCACGCCTACCAGCATGAATGCCAAACTCATGCAGAATTACTGTATAGGACACAGACATCGTTACCAACAGATGTGCCCTGGAATCACCTGTAATATCTTTATGATTCTGAATTAAATCCTCAGTGTTCTTAATATAGCTTTGTGTTTATTTCTCACTCGGGTGTAAACAAGTATCTAGAAACATGGCCACTGGTTGGAATAAAGAACCATGGGCCAATATAATTGGTTGGCCTAAAAGGTCCATCAGATTTTTATGCTTTTTTTTACGTGTATAATATTGGACATATTGGAAAATCTATGCATACAAATTAGACTATAAGTGCTAATACCAAAGGACGCTCAGTGCGATACTGCAAAAAGGCCGTGGGGCAGCAATGGTGCAACCCCCGAGCTCTTATAAATTGGTGAACAGCGATAAGTAATGGTTCCTAATAGAGTTTGAGACAAAGATTAATAGTTTTGCGCAGAGGTTCAATGTATCAAGGAAGAACACCCCTTACTGTAGATTAAAGCCATTATTTTTTGAGGGAGCATTGGATCCCACTGCATAGGAGAGACACCAGATTACTTACCCAGTTTATGTGATGATTCATTTAACACAATGTATGTGCCCAGTTTAAAGATGAAAATATAACAACTAATCAAGCATAAAGGCTGACAGTTGAGACTTTGGTCCTGATTCAGAGGAGCAAGCAGTTGCATGCACAGCTGCGATTTAATTTGCAGTGGACTTGCAAATGACTCAGCCACAATTTTGTGCACAGAGAGGCCCACTGCCGGCATCTCACATCCACCATTCACGTACATAAGCGGGAACATTGGAGCATCAGATGCACATTGGTCAGACCAGCAGACCTCTGAGTAGCCCACAGACTAAGTGGCTCTCTGAAAGCATTGGGGCCTCAAAGCTGCAAACCAGTTTGCGGTGGAGGGCTATGCAATGTCCATAAAATGGTCCTTACTTGCCAGCACTTTTCTAACCACCCCGTTAGCTCCTATAGATACTGACTACCTGTCTTTGCAAATAAATTCTTTGTGCATCCGTAATCGCTAATAATTCCCTGCGTGTGCACAGTGTGGCTTTGGTGCATGCGCAGTGCCAAAAAATCCATCCACTGACATCGACCTTGCGTGCACCTCTGAATCAGGCATTTTGTCAGATCTGGACAAATACATATCTTGAGTATGAAAAAACCTAAAACATCTGGTTATTCAGATCCTAGCGTCAGCATCTGGATATGATAAAGCCGTACATATGGTCAGAGAAAGTCGTATTCTTTCATCTGCTAGCTATTCCATTCAAAATCTGATGCTCCCTATTAGATGTAGATCAGAACTGGCAGTCTTTTTCTACCCAAACATGTGCAATTTGCAGTCAAATAAGTTTGAATTGGCTGCCCAAATCAAGTATGTATGGAAACCTGGTATACTTTTTATCACGATTACAAACGTGTCCATCAAGTCAAGGAAATAGCATGCATATATCAAATTCTTTTACAATAGAAAGATATTATTTGCACATTTGGATTAACTCACCCACAAAACTTGCTTCTCTTAACCACTATCACTCTTTAAATTGTGTGGTCTCACGGCATTTATTGGTCAATCTATCCTGTAAATAAATAAATATATATATATATATATATATATATATATACTAGAAATATATGGACCGGCACTCCAATGGATCACTGACTAATTGCTCTGGTGCCTCCAGTAAGGTAAGGAGCATAATGTGTGGAAATGAGCTGCAACACTCAGAGACTTTGCAGGTACAAAATGTGTATTAAAAGTCACACACCATAACCAATGTTTCGGGGCTGACACACCCCTTTGTCAAGGCGAACAGCTGTTCACCTTGACAAAGGGGCATTGGGCATGCAGCCCTGAAACGTTGGTTACGGCATGTGACTTTTAATACCCATTTTGTACCTGCAAAGTCTCATTGTGCCGCAGCTCAATTCTACACAATATATATATATATATATATATATATATATACGTACGTACATACACACATATATATATATATATATATATATACATATCATGTTATGCAACCCGGCACTCTATATAAATAATGTACACAGCCCCGGTGCCATCCAAAAGAAATAAACAATGTGTTGCTGCGAGAGGTAGCACTCAGAGGACTTCAGAGTACAAAACACAAGTGTAAACAGGCTTACCTAAATATATCTATTTAGGTAAGCCTGTTTACACTTGTGTTTTGTACTCTGAAGAAGGAAGTACATTTCCGAAACGTCAGTACTGTACTTGTGGATGTGCAGTGTGTTTCTTTTTTATAAACGGCACTGAGTCACCTTGATACATTAGGAAGCACTTGTTACTTTATTGCTGCTTAACATGGCTACTATGGCTGATGAGGTGGATGCTACGACTCCATCGCTACAGTTTTGTTATCCGGTGGGTGACACCCACACATTCTCTGAGTCAGAAGTCGATGCCATTCTCTATAACACAGGAGTTAATGATGAGGTGGAAGCCATGGCTCCAGATTTGATTTACAGAGATCTTCTACATTTGAAAAAGAAGGAAGTAGATATCTACTTACATGGGCTCTCGCTCAGTGACTATTATAAAACAAAGAAAATTCCTAGAGGGTTTAGAGTTAAAAACTGTCCCAAAATTGGTCGCTTTGACCCCCAATTTTGTAGAAAATGGGTTGGTATCTTAAACCGATGTTCCTTTGACCTTATTCTATTAGTCATTGAGCAATCCACCAGGGAGCTTCATGTTGTAAGAGATAAAATTACAAGTTTTGAATCCACACATATGGCTACATTAACATCTGATCAAGGGACTGATTGGTTGGACAGATTAAAGCAACAGATTGCAACATACAAAAGAGATTTGCTGCAGTTTAAAAAGGAGAAATTAAGCAAAGTTGAGTCTGATTATGAAAGGCATACAGTTTACAGGTGGCTTTCTGGGGGGACGAGTTAGGAGCGTAAACAGTAGAGATGAGCGGGTTCGGTTTCTTTGAATCCGAACCCGCACGAACTTCACTTTTTTTTTCACGGGTCCGAGCGACTCGGATCTTCCCGCCTTGCTCGGTTAACCCGAGCGCGCCCGAACGTCATCATGACGCTGTCGGATTCTCGCGAGACTCGGATTCTATATAAGGAGCCGCGCGTCGCCGCCATTTTCACACGTGCATTGAGATTGATAGGGAGAGGACGTGGCTGGCGTCCTCTCCATTAGAATAGATTAGAAGAGAGAGAGAGAGAGAGAGATTGTGCAGACAGAGTTTACCACAGTGACCAGTGCAGTTGTTGTTAAGTTAACTTTTATTTAATATATCCGTTCTCTGCTATATCCGTTCTCTGCCTGAAAAAAACGATACACAGCAGTCACACAGTGTGACTCAGTCTGTGTGCACTCAGCTCAGCCCAGTGTGCTGCACATCAATGTATAAAAGCTTATAATAATTGTGGGGGAGACTGAGGAGCACTGCAGGTTGTTATAGCAGGAGCCAGGAGTACATAATATTATATTAATTTAAAATTAAACAGTGCACACTTTTGCTGCAGGAGTGCCACTGCCAGTGTGACTAGTGGTGACCAGTGCCTGACCACCAGTATAGTAGTATATTGTTGTATACTATCTCTTTATCAACCAGTCTATATTAGCAGCAGACACAGTACAGTGCGGTAGTTCACGGCTGTGGCTACCTCTGTGTCGGCAGTCGGCACTCGGCAGGCAGTCCGTCCATCCATAATTGTATAATTATATACCACCTAACCGTGGTATTTTTTTTTCTTTCTTTATACCGTCGTCATAGTCATACTAGTTGTTACGAGTATACTACTATCTCTTTATCAACCAGTGTACAGTGCGGTAGTTCACGGCTGTGGCTACCTCTGTGTCGGCAGTCGGCAGGCAGTCCGTCCATCCATAATTGTATTATTATAATATATACCACCTAACCGTGGTTTTTTTTTCATTCTTTATACCGTCATAGTGTCATACTAGTTGTTACGAGTATACTACTATCTCTTTATCAACCAGTGTACAGTGCGGTAGTTCACGGCTATGGCTACCTCTGTGTCGGCAGTCGGCAGGCAGTCCGTCCATCCATAATTGTATTATAATATATACCACCTAACCGTGGTTTTTTTTTCATTCTTTATACCGTCATAGTGTCATACTAGTTGTTACGAGTATACTACTATCTCTTTATCAACCAGTGTACAGTGCGGTAGTTCACGGCTGTGGCTACCTCTGTGTCGGCAGTCGGCAGGCAGTCCGTCCATCCATAATTGTATTATAATATATACCACCTAACCGTGGTTTTTTTTTCATTCTTTATACCGTCATAGTCAGTCATACTAGTTGTTACGAGTATACTACTATCTCTTTATCAACCAGTGTACAGTGCGGTAGTTCACGGCTGTGGCTACCTCTGTGTCGGCACTCGGCAGGCAGTCCGTCCATCCATAATTGTATTATTATAATATATACCACCTAACCGTGGTTTTTTTTTCATTCTTTATACCGTCATAGTGTCATACTAGTTGTTACGAGTATACTACTATCTCTTTATCAACCAGTGTACAGTGCGGTAGTTCACGGCTGTGGCTACCTCTGTGTCGGCAGTCGGCAGGCAGTCCGTCCATCCATAATTGTATTATAATATATACCACCTAACCGTGGTTTTTTTTTCATTCTTTATACCGTCATAGTGTCATACTAGTTGTTACGAGTATACTACTATCTCTTTATCAACCAGTGTACAGTGCGGTAGTTCACGGCTGTGGCTACCTCTGTGTCGGCAGTCGGCAGGCAGTCCGTCCATCCATAATTGTATTATAATATATACCACCTAACCGTGGTTTTTTTTTCATTCTTTATACCGTCATAGTCAGTCATACTAGTTGTTACGAGTATACTACTATCTCTTTATCAACCAGTGTACAGTGCGGTAGTTCACGGCTGTGGCTACCTCTGTGTCGGAACTCGGCAGGCAGTCCGTCCATCCATAATTGTATTATTATAATATATACCACCTAACCGTGGTTTTTTTTTCATTCTTTATACCGTCATAGTGTCATACTAGTTGTTACGAGTATACTACTATCTCTTTATCAACCAGTGTACAGTGCGGTAGTTCACGGCTGTGGCTACCTCTGTGTCGGCAGTCGGCAGGCAGTCCGTCCATCCATAATTGTATTATAATATATACCACCTAACCGTGTTTTTTTTTTCATTCTTTATACCGTCATAGTCAGTCATACTAGTTGTTACGAGTATACTACTATCTCTTTATCAACCAGTGTACAGTGCGGTAGTTCACGGCTGTGGCTACCTCTGTGTCGGAACTCGGCAGGCAGTCCGTCCATCCATAATTGTATTACAATATATACCACCTAACCGTGGTTTTTTTTTCATTCTTTATACCGTCATAGTCAGTCATACTAGTTGTTACGAGTATACTACTATCTCTTTATCAACCAGTGTACAGTGCGGTAGTTCACGGCTGTGGCTACCTCTGTGTCGGCACTCGGCAGGCAGTCCGTCCATCCATAATTGTATTACAATATATACCACCTAACCGTGGTTTTTTTATACCACCTAACCGTGGCAGTCCGTCCATAATTGTATACTAGTATCCAATCCATCCATCTCCATTGTTTACCTGAGGTGCCTTTTAGTTCTGCCTATAAAATATGGAGAACAAAAAAGTTGAGGTTCCAAAATTAGGGAAAGATCAAGATCCACTTCCACCTCGTGCTGAAGCTGCTGCCACTAGTCATGGCCGAGACGATGAAATGCCAGCAACGTCGTCTGCCAAGGCCGATGCCCAATGTCATAGTACAGAGCATGTCAAATCCAAAACACCAAATATCAGAAAAAAAAGGACTCCAAAACCTAAAATAAAATTGTCGGAGGAGAAGCGTAAACTTGCCAATATGCCATTTACCACACGGAGTGGCAAGGAACGGCTGAGGCCCTGGCCTATGTTCATGGCTAGTGGTTCAGCTTCACATGAGGATGGAAGCACTCAGCCTCTCGCTAGAAAACTGAAAAGACTCAAGCTGGCAAAAGCACCGCAAAGAACTGTGCGTTCTTTGAAATCCCAAATCCACAAGGAGAGTCCAATTGTGTCGGTTGCGATGCCTGACCTTCCCAACACTGGACGTGAAGAGCATGCGCCTTCCACTATTTGCATGCCCCCTGCAAGTGCTGGAAGGAGCACCCGCAGTCCAGTTCCTGATAGTCAGATTGAAGATGTCAGTGTTGAAGTACACCAGGATGAGGAGGATATGGGTGTTGCTGGCGCTGGGGAGGAAATTGACCAGAAGGATTCTGATGGTGAGGTGGTTTGTTTAAGTCAGGCACCCGGGGAGACACCTGTTGTCCGTGGGAGGAATATGGCCGTTGACATGCCAGGTGAAAATACCAAAAAAATCAGCTCTTCGGTGTGGAGGTATTTCACCAGAAATGCGGACAACAGGTGTCAAGCCGTGTGTTCCCTTTGTCAAGCTGTAATAAGTAGGGGTAAGGACGTTAACCACCTCGGAACATCCTCCCTTATACGTCACCTGCAGCGCATTCATAATAAGTCAGTGACAAGTTCAAAAACTTTGGGTGACAGCGGAAGCAGTCCACTGACCAGTAAATCCCTTCCTCTTGTAACCAAGCTCACGCAAACCACCCCACCAACTCCCTCAGTGTCAATTTCCTCCTTCCCCAGGAATGCCAATAGTCCTGCAGGCCATGTCACTGGCAAGTCTGACGAGTCCTCTCCTGCCTGGGATTCCTCCGATGCATCCTTGCGTGTAACGCCTACTGCTGCTGGCGCTGCTGTTGTTGCCGCTGGGAGTCGATGGTCATCCCAGAGGGGAAGTCGTAAGCCCACTTGTACTACTTCCAGTAAGCAATTGACTGTTCAACAGTCCTTTGCGAGGAAGATGAAATATCACAGCAGTCATCCTACTGCAAAGCGGATAAATGAGTCCTTGACAACTATGTTGGTGTTAGACGTGCGTCCGGTATCCGCCGTTAGTTCACAGGGAACTAGACAATTTATTGAGGCAGTGTGCCCCCGTTACCAAATACCATCTAGGTTCCACTTCTCTAGGCAGGCGATACCGAGAATGTACACGGACGTCAGAAAAAGACTCACCAGTGTCCTAAAAAATGCAGTTGTACCCAATGTCCACTTAACCACGGACATGTGGACAAGTGGAGCAGGGCAGGGTCAGGACTATATGACTGTGACAGCCCACTGGGTAGATGTATGGACTCCCGCCGCAAGAACAGCAGCGGCGGCACCAGTAGCAGCATCTCGCAAACGCCAACTCTTTCCTAGGCAGGCTACGCTTTGTATCACCGCTTTCCAGAATACGCACACAGCTGAAAACCTCTTACGGCAACTGAGGAAGATCATCGCGGAATGGCTTACCCCAATTGGACTCTCCTGTGGATTTGTGGCATCGGACAACGCCAGCAATATTGTGTGTGCATTAAATATGGGCAAATTCCAGCACGTCCCATGTTTTGCACATACCTTGAATTTGGTGGTGCAGAATTTTTTAAAAAACGACAGGGGCGTGCAAGAGATGCTGTCGGTGGCCAGAAAAATTGCGGGACACTTTCAGCGTACAGGCACCACGTACAGAAGACTGGAGCACCACCAAAAACTACTGAACCTGCCCTGCCATCATCTGAAGCAAGAAGTGGTAACGAGGTGGAATTCAACCCTCTATATGCTTCAGAGGTTGGAGGAGCAGCAAAAGGCCATTCAAGCCTATACAATTGAGCACGATATAGGAGATGGAATGCACCTGTCTCAAGTGCAGTGGAGAATGATTTCAACGTTGTGCAAGGTTCTGATGCCCTTTGAACTTGCCACACGTGAAGTCAGTTCAGACACTGCCAGCCTGAGTCAGGTCATTCCCCTCATCAGGCTTTTGCAGAAGAAGCTGGAGGCATTGAAGAAGGAGCTAACACGGAGCGATTCCGCTAGGCATGTGGGACTTGTGGATGCAGCCCTTAATTCGCTTAACAAGGATTCACGGGTGGTCAATCTGTTGAAATCAGAGCACTACATTTTGGCCACCGTGCTCGATCCTAGATTTAAAGCCTACCTTGGATCTCTCTTTCCGGCAGACACAGGTCTGCTGGGGTTGAAAGACCTGCTGGTGACAAAATTGTCAAGTCAAGCGGAACGCGACCTGTCAACATCTCCTCCTTCACATTCTCCCGCAACTGGGGGTGCGAGGAAAAGGCTCAGAATTCCGAGCCCACCCGCTGGCGGTGATGCAGGGCAGTCTGGAGCGACTGCTGATGCTGACATCTGGTCCGGACTGAAGGACCTGACAACGATTACGGACATGTCGTCTACTGTCACTGCATATGATTCTCTCAACATTGATAGAATGGTGGAGGATTATATGAGTGACCGCATCCAAGTAGGCACGTCACACAGTCCGTACTTATACTGGCAGGAAAAAGAGGCAATTTGGAGGCCCTTGCACAAACTGGCTTTATTCTACCTAAGTTGCCCTCCCACAAGTGTGTACTCCGAAAGAGTGTTTAGTGCCGCCGCTCACCTTGTCAGCAATCGGCGTACGAGGTTACATCCAGAAAATGTGGAGAAGATGATGTTCATTAAAATGAATTATAATCAATTCCTCCGCGGAGACATTGACCAGCAGCAATTGCCTCCACAAAGTACACAGGGAGCTGAGATGGTGGATTCCAGTGGGGACGAATTGATAATCTGTGAGGAGGGGGATGTACACGGTGATATATCGGAGGGTGAAGATGAGGTGGACATCTTGCCTCTGTAGAGCCAGTTTGTGCAAGGAGAGATTAATTGCTTCTTTTTTGGGGGGGGTCCAAACCAACCCGTCATATCAGTCACAGTCGTGTGGCAGACCCTGTCACTGAAATGATGGGTTGGTTAAAGTGTGCATGTCCTGTTTTGTTTATACAACATAAGGGTGGGTGGGAGGGCCCAAGGATAATTCCATCTTGCACCTCTTTTTTCTTTTCTTTTTCTTTGCATCATGTGCTGATTGGGGAGGGTTTTTTGGAAGGGACATCCTGCGTGACACTGCAGTGCCACTCCTAGATGGGCCCGGTGTTTGTGTCGGCCACTAGGGTCGCTAATCTTACTCACACAGCTACCTCATTGCGCCTCTTTTTTTCTTTGCGTCATGTGCTGTTTGGGGAGGGTTTTTTGGAAGGGACATCCTGCGTGACACTGCAGTGCCACTCCTAGATGGGCCCGGTGTTTGTGTCGGCCACTAGGGTCGCTAATCTTACTCACACAGTCAGCTACCTCATTGCGCCTCTTTTTTTCTTTGCGTCATGTGCTGTTTGGGGAGGGTTTTTTGGAAGGGCCATCCTGCGTGACACTGCAGTGCCACTCCTAGATGGGCCCGGTGTTTGTGTCGGCCACTAGGGTCGCTAATCTTACTCACACAGCTACCTCATTGCGCCTCTTTTTTTCTTTGCGTCATGTGCTGTTTGGGGAGGGTTTTTTGGAAGGGCCATCCTGCGTGACACTGCAGTGCCACTCCTAGATGGGCCCGGTGTTTGTGTCGGCCACTAGGGTCGCTAATCTTACTCACACAGCTACCTCATTGCGCCTCTTTTTTTCTTTGCGTCATGTGCTGTTTGGGGAGGGTTTTTTGGAAGGGACATCCTGCGTGACACTGCAGTGCCACTCCTAGATGGGCCCGGTGTTTGTGTCGGCCACTAGGGTCGCTTATCTTACTCACACAGCGACCTCGGTGCAAATTTTAGGACTAAAAATAATATTGTGAGGTGTGAGGTATTCAGAATAGACTGAAAATGAGTGTAAATTATGGTTTTTGAGGTTAATAATACTTTGGGATCAAAATGACCCCCAAATTCTATGATTTAAGCTGTTTTTTAGTGTTTTTGGAAAAAAACACCCGAATCCAAAACACACCCGAATCCGACAAAAATAATTCGGTGAGGTTTTGCCAAAACGCGTTCGAACCCAAAACACGGCCGCGGAACCGAACCCAAAACCAAAACACAAAACCCGAAAAATTTCAGGCGCTCATCTCTAGTAAACAGCCTTTTTTTAGGAGAAATAAACATCGTAACTTCAGGAAAGCCACACGTTTGATACGGATTCTTCACCGGACAATATGAGTTCTAACAGTGAACTGGACCAAACTTCTTCAGCGTCAGGCCCTTTAGGGGCACTTACCCAGGCAGCGCATCGGGGGTTTACCCAAGGAGAAAGAGTAAATTCACGCGGCGGGGGGGCAGTCAGAAAGGCAGAGGGCGAGTAGGTCGCCCACCCCTTGCCAGAAAGACCTAATTTTCAATTTATCCTCCTATGAACTCTCTAAAGGTGAAGTCAGTTTATTATCAAAAGGACTATCGTTTATTCCCTCTGTGGGTTTTAAGGAGTTACCATGGATGATGGAAAAGCAAGAACTGGCTAGAACCATTAGATTAAAAGAGTATTTTGGTAATGAAAGTGGGTCTCTTACAGGGATTAAATCAGATATCCCACCCCAATTAAAAAAGTTTAGCGCACGCTCTAACTTTGATCCAGTCTCTAACAATGTCAGCATAAGAACTTTTTGCAGGTTACTAGATCAGGAAGTTGACGCAGGGGCGTCCCATCATGTTCCAGCACATCCTAATTTATCTGAGGCAGAACATCAGGCGTTAAAAACACTGACTTCTAATAAATCACTAGTAATCCGCCAAGCAGATAAAGGCGGAGGGATAGTTCTGCAGGATCTGCTGGAATATGATAAGGAGGTGATGCGTCAACTTAACGATGTCACTACATATCAATTATTGCCTAGAGATCCCACCAATGTTTGTAAGAGAGAGTTGTTCCAATTGTTACAGTTAGCATGTGATACGCACTTCATTTCTGAAAACATTAGAGAAATCTTGTACCCTAAATTTCCACTGGTACCGATCTTTTATACCATCCCCAAAGTACATAAAGGGGTGAATCCACCACCAGGCCGCCCTATTGTATCTGCCCGAGGATCGCTATTTCAACCCTTAGCAACTTTTTTAGATGCTCTTCTACAGCCACTGATACAATTGGAATCAACTTTCTTATTTGACACTACTTCTTTTCTTACTCGGTTGAATGCTTTCACCGAGATTCCTGATGATTGCTGCTTGGTAGTAATAGATGTTGTTAGCTTTTACACATCTATACCACACTCTTTGGGGTTACAGGCTCTTAAATCATTTTTGCAGGCTAAAAGTGATCATACTGATGAGGTGATTGAATTGATCTTACAGATGTTTGAACTTATTTTACATAATAACTTCTTTTTGTATGATAACAGGTTTTATTTGCAAACAAAAGGGTTTGCAATGGGGAGCTCGATGGCTCCGTCATATGCAAATGTGGTTATGTTCTTAATTGAACAATTGGTATTTTTTTCGAATGTGGATATTTCATCTAAAAACCTCATGCTCGTTAGAGATATACTGTAGATGACCTTTTTCTTTTATGGAGAGGTGATGTGCAGGTTCTAACGGATGCGATTGACCTTCATAATAATTCGGAAAATCCGATTAAATTTACATACAGTCATAGTCGTGATAACATCAATGTTTTAGATGTTAATGTATCCATTAAAAATAAATGCCTGCACACCAAACTCTTCACCAAGGAAACCGATAGGAATATGCTATTAAAACCACAAAGCTGTCATCCGAGATCACTAATAAATGGACTGCCATATTCCCAAATGGTTAGAGTAGTGAGGATCAATAATGATAAACGTACTGCAGTAGAGCAAATAGATGTGATGATCAAGAATTTCTCTGAACGAGGCTATAAACTTAATTTGTTACTTGAATGTAAGGATAAAGTTTTAAAATTAGATCGTACAAAATTACTAGTTAGAGGGGGCACTACAGAACCCAAGGGTATTAAGAACAAGCTACCATGGGTGAGTCAGTATAATGAAATGTCACCGATTATTATGAATAAGGCGAAAAAATTATGGCCTATTATCCAGAGTGATGATAAGCTACATTTACAAGATTATGGTTTAATGCCCAGTTTTTCAAGGGGTAAAAACTTGAAAGACTCACTTGTTAAGACTTTAACGTCTGTACGAACTAATAGGAAAGCAACCTTTCTATATAGTACCCGAGTGGGATGCTTTAAGTGTACCTGCACTACATGCCAATTCCTCCTTACGGGGGATGTCTTTTTCCATCCCCATTCTGGAAAACAATTATCTATCAGGCATTATTTCACATGTAACTCTACTTTTGTTATATATCAAATAGTGTGCCCATGTGGCTTGTCATATATCGGCAAGACTGAGAGTAAATTTAAAGAGCGCATGGGAAATCATAGGGCAGCTATACGAGCAGCAATTATGTCTGGTACGAGCGATCAACCTGTAGCCCGACACTTTGCACTCATCAAACACCCGCTTAATAGCCTACGATACCATATGATCGATACGGTTCCTGTTAGTATCAGAGGTGGCAATAGATCCCTACAACTATTGCGCTGTGAAGCGCAATGGATTCATCGCCTCAACGTGATTGCCCCAAAAGGGCTGAACGAAAATATAGCTTATGCAGCATTACGTTGATATGTCAGTCTTTTCACTAGTATACCTGTGTTTTGTAAATGCTATAAAAAAGTGTTTTGAATAGAGATAACACTGTTTGAATTTCAGTGTGTCCTTTTGTATTTAGGATTGGCTTGTTGCTATGGTGATATCACTTTGGACGCTCAGGACGCAGGTCTGTGACGTCTTTTTTCAGCGCGGCAATGGGGCGGGTGAGCGGTCCCGCGCCCGACGCCGGCATTCACGTGGTGATGGGGTTCTATAAAGGTATGTTCTTGTTTGTAAGTTTTTATCCTGATGACAATATAAATAAATATTGAAACGTTGATCTACATTTGGGAGTCCACACCCGCCTTATATATATATATATATATATATATATATATATCATGTTATGCAACCCGGCACTCTATATAAATAATGTACACAGCCCCGGTGCCATCCAAAAGAAATAAACAATGTGTTGCTGCGAGAGGTGGCACTCAGAGGACTTCAGAGTACAAAACACAAGTGTAAACAGGCTTACCTAAATGGATCTATTTAGGTAAGCCTCTTTACACTTGTGTTTTGTACTCTGAAGAAGGAAGTACATTTCCGAAACGTCAGTACTGTTCTTGTGGATGTGCAGTGTGTTTCTTGATGAGAAGTCCTCTGAGTGCCACCTCCCGCAGCAATATATATATATATATATATAGATATATATATATATAGATATATATATATATATAGATATATATATATATATAGATATATAGTTAGAGAGAGAGAGAGAACATATTTTTCCCGCTCTACCTTTTCTATTACTCGCTACATGCAGTATCCAACTTTTTAGCCGTCTCTGTTGACAATGTTCATGTTATTTTTTATTGTATAATTGATGTACTGAGGAACAGGAATAGTTACACACTCTGTATTTGTAGATATACCCCTGAGTGACCACCAATCTTCACAACAAGAAGTGAGGAGAGGAATCTCTGTCAAAAACATACCTGTATATTACATTTACAAACCACATGTACAATTTTATGTGAAAATGTTTTTAATAAATGTGTAAAATTGGAATACTTGTATTCATTTGTGTAGGCTTTAAGGAGCCATAGTCCATTAGAGACTTTTTTGACAGCCAGGTACAGGTTTAACTTAAACAACCATTAATACTAAGGTGCTTATGTCACAACTGAGGGCCTGAGCAGACAGGAGGAAGCCTCAGTTGTAGGGGCTGAGGTGAAGCTAAACTTCGGAGGTTTAATTAGACCCCTGGACATATGAGTAAGCTGTAGAAAGGTTGCCCGAAGGCGTGACCACGACAACCAGGATTAAAAGTCAATAAAAGTTTATTAACAGAACTCCATGTATTCACAGCAGTGATAAATGAATGAAGATATACAGCAGATATGATAAAACAGTTCCTGGATAACTATGGGTTTGGCAATGGCCACAGGGTACTGGTAGCAGTAGGTACAGTTCTTAATGTCCCAGAGATGGAATGTCCTTACCAGACCCGTCCGTAGTATTAAATGCAGCCAAGGAACACACCAGCAGATGTAACACTGGAAGCCGGTAACACTGTAGTTGAGGTAGCTGCTGTGGACGCTGGATGGAACCAGCCAGGTGTTAGAACATGGAGTGGATGCTGGATGGAACCAGCCAAATAATAGAATGAAGCTAGGGAGTGAGGATATAGGAACCAATGGTGTGCGGGTGCCGATGGTTTGCGGGTACCGATGGTATGCAGGTAACCGCTGGAGAAGCACCGGCTCTTTAAGGAAGCTGATCACTGCTGGAAGCTGACCGCTGAAAGCAGATGAAACTGTAGCTGGAAGCTGGAGCAAACACAGAAGACTGCAGAGTCCGGCTGCACCGCAAAGTGGTAAGCTGGTGCTGGTCTCTTAGTGGTAACTGGAAACAGGAGCTGGAAACCTAGAATGAAAACAACCACAGGAGAGAGAGACTGGAAACAAGGTTTGACAACCAAAGCACTGACGATTTCCTGGTGCAGGCTCAATCCCTATATACCCTTAGGTATGCAGGGATTGGATGAGCAATTAGGCAGACTTCAGCGGAGCTATGGATTGGAGGTCAGGATCATGTGACTAGAACTAAGATGGCTGCGCCCATACCGGCCAGTGGAGGGAAACCTTGTTTGTAACACCACATGGAGATTCCTCTGTAATGGCGGTGGTGAACACAGAGAACGCAGACTTGCGTCTCAAACCTCCAGCATGGATGGCCGCGGCCGCAGTAGGTGAAGAGTGCCACATACCCTGTAGTGCATTGAGAATAAGAGACGATGCCCGAGGCCCCGCCGGCAGGTGACGCCATGCCAGTCGCCCGGGCATTGGAAGGACAATATCCACGGATCAGCAAGGATGAGACATGACATATGAATGCTAGCAACATAGCTGGGAACCGGGCCTAGGATGCTGAGCCAGCCTTAGGAGACACCTGAAAGGTAAATAATGGCGTCCAGATACCCGGATCGTGACAGCACCCCTCCCTTTAGGAGTGGCCCCAGGACACTTCTTAGGCTTCTGAGGAAATCTGGAATGGAAATTCCAGACCAAGATAGGAGCATGGACATCTGAAGCCTTGGCCCAAGAGCGTTCCTCAGGACCATAGCCCATCCAATCAATAAGATATTGTAACTGACCATAACGGAAACGTGAATCCAGAATCTTGGCAACTTCATACTCAACTCCCCCTTGAGTCTGGACTTTAGGAGCCGAAGGTAGTGCAGAATGGAATCGATTCAGGATCAGCGGTTTCAGAAGGGAAACATGGAATGTCCTAGGAATTTTCAAGAATGGGGGTAACTGGAGTTTGTAAGCAACAGGATTGATAACTTGTTCAATTTGAAAAGGACCGATGTAACGGGGCGCAAACTTCATGCTTGGAACTCTCAATCTTAAATTCTTTGTAGACAGCCACACACGATCACCCACTTTGAGGGCAGGAACTGCCCTACGCTTCTTATTTGCAAACTTCTTATATCTAAATGATGCTTTGAGCAGGGCCGCTCGAACATTTTTCCAGTTGTTTGAAAACTGGCGCAAGGTGATATCAACTGCTGGTACAGAAGTCGCTGGAAGCGGCTGGAATTCTGGAACTTTAGGGTGGAATCCGTAGTTGATGAAGAATGGTGTTGAAGAAGATGAGGAATGATATTGGTTATTATGGCTGAACTCGGCCCAGGGAAGAAGTTGAACCCAGTCATCTTGAGAGGAAGACACATAGATGCGGAGGAAGGCCTCCAAGTCCTTATTCACCCTCTCAGTTTGACCATTGGTCTGAGGATGGTAAGCTGTAGAGAACTTAAATTTGACTTGGAGGGCTTGACACAAACTTCGCCAGAATTTGGCTACGAATTGTACTCCTCTATCAGAGATGATCTCCTCGGGAAGACCGTGTAGTCGGAAGATTTCCTGAATGAATACTTGAGCCAACTTGGAAGCTGATGGAAGACCGGAGAGGGGAATGAAATGTGCCATCTTGGTAAACCGGTCAACCACTACCCAGATGGTATTAAACTTGTTGCACATAGGCAGGTCTGTGACGAAGTCCATCAACAAATGGGTCCACGGTCGACGGGGAACAGATAATGGAACCAATTGCCCCGCAGGCGACTGGTGGGATACTTTGTGTTGGGCACACTTTGGGCAAGAAGCAATAAACTCCATGACGTCCTTCTTCAGAGTTGGCCACCAATAAGACCTAGAGATGAACTCAAGGGTTTTCTGAATGCCTGTATGTCCGGCAAAACGGGAAGCATGTGCCCAATGCATGAGCTTCTTCCTTAACACCGACTTCACAAAACTTTTCCCTGGTAGGGGCGTAGAGTCCATCCTTACCGTGGAGAATGCCAACGGATTGATAACAGGATGCTTGTCAGAAGACTCCGACTCATTTTCTTGCTCCCAAGAGCGGGAAAGGGCATCGGCCTTTCGATTCTGAGAGCCCGGACAAAACTGGAGTTTAAAGTCGAACCTAGAAAAGAAAAGTGCCCATCTGCCCTGACGAGGATTAAGACATTGTGCGCCTTTCAAATACAAAAGATTCTTGTGATCGGTAAGTATAGTAACAGAATGAGAAGCTCCCTCCAGCAGGTATCTCCACTCCTCCAGAGCGAGTTAGATTGCCAGCAACTCCTGATCGCCAATGGCATAGTTGCGCTCAGCTGGAGAAAACTTCCAGAAGAAGAACCTGCAAGGATGTAGATGACCATCTTTAGCTCTCTGGGATAGCACCGCCCCTACTCCAACGGAAGAGTCATCCACCTCAAGGATGAAAGGTGAGTTGATGTCGGGCTGTTTCAAAACCGGAGCAGAGATGAATCGTTGCTTTAATAGATGAAAGGCTTGTATAGCTTCTTCAGACTACTTGGACGGGTTAGCACCCTTCTTGGTTAACGCAGTAATAGGTGCCACAATGGTGGAAAAGTCTCGTATAAACTTTCTGTAATAATTGGCGAAACCTAAAAATCTCTGGACCCCTTTGAGGGTTAAAGGTATCGGCCAATTCTGGAATGCTTGTAGTTTCTCAGGATCCATCTCTAGTCCGGAACCGGACACAATGTAGCCTAGAAATGGAATGGATTTAACTTCAAAAACACACTTCTCCAATTTGCAATAGAGATGATTGACACGGAGACGGGACAGAACTTCCTTTACCCAGAAACGATGTTCTTCCAGATTGTTGGCAAAGATAAGTATATCATCTAGATAAACCACGACATGGCGATATAAGATGTCTCTGAAGATCTCGTTCACGAAATGCTGGAAGACAGCTGGAGCATTACTTAATCTGAAAGGCATGACGAGGTACTCATAATGGCTATCACGGGTGTTGAATGCGGTCTTCCACTCGTCACCCTCTCGGATCCGGATGAGGTTGTAGGCACCCCTCAAATCTAATTTTGTGAAGATGGTTGCTCCGCTAACTCGATCGAAAAGTTCTGTAATCAAGGGTAAAGGATATCGGTTCTTGACAGTGATGTCGTTCAAGCCTCTGTAGTCGATGCATGGCTGCAGGCCACCGTCTTTCTTCTTAACTAAGAAGAAACCTGCGCCAGCTGGGGAGGAAGAAGGTCGAATGAAACCCTTCTCCAGATTCTCCTTAATATATTCTTCCATAGAATACGTTTCTGGTAAAGACAACGGATAGGTTCGGCCTCGAGGTGGAACCTTCCCCGGGATGAGATCGATTGGACAGTCCCATTCCCTATGAGGAGGAAGGATATCGGCAGAAGCTTTACTGAACACGTCCGTGTAATCTTGATACGGAGGAGGTGGAACATCAAACGACTTGGAGGAGGAAGAACATACAGGAAGCACTTTGGACAAACAGGTCTCAGTACAGGAAGGACCCCATGCCAGGATTTGAGTAGTCGTCCAGTCAATCGATGGGTTATGGAGACGAAGCCATGGAAGGCCCAAAACCACTGGATGTGTGGCTCTTGGAATAACTAGAAAAGAAATTAATTCTGAGTGAAGAACTCCTACTCTCAGACGAACTGGTAGAGTTCTTAAAGAAATAACTGCATCAAAAATCTTACTGCCATCCACGGCAGTCAAAGATATGGACGAGGAAAGTCTCTCAGTGGGTAGGGACCACCGTTTCACATATGCTTCAGTTATGAAATTCCCAGCTGCTCCGGAATCTTGGAGGGCAATGACGTTCCTATAACATTGAGCAATTTGAAGCGAGACTGGGAGATTACAATCCTGAGGAGATGGAGAGGAGAGCATTACTCCTAGCCGGCCCTCTCCTTGGCGAGCTAGGACTTGAAGTTTCCCGGACGTTTGGGACAGGCATTGATTGCATGAGACGGAGCTGCACAGTAAAGACAGAGGGACTCAGAAAGACGTCTTCGACGCTCAGCTGGAGATAGACGGGAACGACCAATTTGCATGGGCTCATCTTTGGATGGAGATGGTTGACGAGGAGGAGGAGCAGAAGATTTTGGGATAGATGACCTTCCCCGCTCAGTTGCTCTTTCTCTGAACCGTAGATCAACTTTTGTACATAGAGATATTAGCTCATCCAACTTAGAGGGCAAGTCTCTGGTAGCTAATTCGTCCTTGATGCGTTCAGATAAGCCATGCCAGAATGCAGCATACAGGGCTTACGTCGTTCCACGCCAGTTCGGATGCCAGGATCTTGAACTGTATTAGGTACTGTCCCACAGTACGCGTTCCTTGGCGTAAATGAAGAATCTCAGAAGACGCTGAAGTTACACGGCCTGGCTCGTCGAAGATGCGCCTGAATGTCGTTACAAAGTCAGTATATGAGGACAACAGGGTGTCGGATTTCTCCCATAAAGGTGATGCCCAATCAAGGGCTGAGCCACTAAGGAGGGAAATAATATAAGCAATTTTAGTGCGTTCACTAGGGAAACTGCCAGGTTGTAGCTCGAAATGTATTTCACATTGATTGAGAAATCCCCTGCAAGATCTTGGAGATCCATCAAATTTTGCTGGCGTTGGAAGATGAAGACGTGGAGCAGAAATGGGTAAGGTGGGAGGGGTTACAACTGGTGTCACTGTGGTGGACGCACCGGACGCCCCTGATCCATGGAGGGTCGTTTGGATCCCATCCAGCCGAGTAGAGAGATCCTGGAGACAGCGGATAATGTGGCATTGTGCAGCCTCCTGATGTTCGAGTCTCGCTGCCAGTTCTTGTATTGGCCTGGCCGCTTGATCCTGGTCTCCGGCTGGATTCATATGGTCAGTGCTTACTGTCACAACTGAGGGCCTGAGCAGACAGGAGGAAGCCTCAGTTGTAGGGGCTGAGGTGAAGCTAAACTTCGGAGGTTTAATTAGACCCCTGGACATATGAGTAAGCTGTAGAAAGGTTGCCCGAAGGCGTGACCACGACAACCAGGATTAAAAGTCAATAAAAGTTTATTAACAGAACTCCATGTATTCACAGCAGTGATAAATTAATGAAGATATACAGCAGATATGATAAAACAGTTCCTGGATAACTATGGGTTTGGCAATGGCCACAGGGTACTGGTAGCAGTAGGTACAGTTCTTAATGTCCCAGAGATGGAATGTCCTTACCAGACCCGTCCGTAGTATTAAATGTAGCCAAGGAACACACCAGCAGATGTAACACTGGAAGCTGGTAACACTATAGTTGAGGTAGCTGCTGTGGACGCTGGATGGAACCAGCCAGGTGTTAGAACATGGAGTGGATGCTGGATGGAACCAGCCAAATAGTAGAATGAAGCTTGGGAGCGAGGATATAGGAACCGATGGTGTGCGGGTACCGATGGTTTGCGGGTACCGATGGTATGCAGGTAACCGCTGGAGAAGCACCGGCTCTTTAAGGAAGCTGATCACTGCTGGAAGCTGACCGCTGAAAGCAGATGAAACTGTAGCTGGAAGCTGGAGCAAACACAGAAGACTGCAGAGTCAGGCTGCACCGCAAGGTCTCTTAGTGGTAACTGGAAACAGGATCTGGAAACCTGGAATGAAAACAACCACAGGAGATAGAGACTGGAAACAAGGTTTGACAACCAAAGCACTGACGATTTCCTGGTGCAGGCTCAATCCCTATATACCCTTAGGTATGCAGGGATTGGATGAGCAATTAGGCAGACTTCAGCGGAGCTATGGATTGGAGGTCAGGATCATGTGACTAGAACTAAGATGGCTGCGCCCATACCGGCCAGTGGAGGGAAACCTTGTTTGTAACACCACATGGAGATTCCTCTGTAATGGCGGCGGTGAACACAGAGAACGCTGACTTGCGTCTCAAACCTCCAGCATGGATGGCCGCGGCCGCAGTAGGTGAAGAGTGCCACATACCCTGTAGTGCATTGAGAATTAGAGACGATGCCCGAGGCCCCACCGGCAGGTGACGCCATGCCAGTCGCCCGGGCATTGGAAGGACAATATCCACGGATCAGCAAGGATGAGACATGACATATGAATGCTAGCAACATAGCTGGGACCCGGGCCTAGGACGCTGAGCCAGCCTTAGGAGACACCTGAAAGGTAAATAATGGCGTCTAGATACCCGGATCGTGACAGCTTACTCACAATTGTTTTGTATTGTTTACCTTTGGTTCTTGCTAATAGGGAACCTAGGCAGATGTGTTATCCTGGAGAAGGCATAAGGAAGTGATAAACCAGTAATAAGTGCAAGGTGATAAACGCACCAGCCAATCAGCTGCAATATGCAAATGTACAGTTAGGAGCAGATTGGCTGGTGCGTTTATCACCTTGCACTTATCACTGGTTTATCACTTCCTTATGCCATCTCCAGGCTTTATACATCTGACCCTAAGAGAAGCCCATAACGAGCTATACAATAATTTTGTATGATTGTATGAATACATCGAAACTATTTCAATTCACAGTACACTTGAGCTCAAGCATTTCAAGGACCCATTAAATTTATTAACTACAGTGTTCTCTTCTTATGTACTTAAAAGTGGGGGAAATATACCCTTTCACCAGAAAATCCCCCAACAAACAAATGGCCAAATAAGAGAGATACAAAATGTTTATTCACAATAAAAACATAGGTACAATGAAATCGCAGTATTTCCTCATATAGGTACATACAATGAATTTGTACATACAGTATATAGAAAGTCAGTATGCCCAAGTCTATGTGGAAAAGGTATTGTGTAGACCCACCCTCAACTTATATAGGTGTGAGCTCAAAGAGTGGGGGAACCTTCACACAATTGGACCATGGGCAGGTGACTGATAAATCCTACTTGGTTCGTCCACAGGAGTTTATTGGTGGGTAGGTATCAAAACAGATTAAAGCTGGCTTCTATGGAGTTTAAAAATATGGCAGCAGATATGGCCAGATGGCAATTTTCAACCTAATAAGGCTAAAATTTGGTTTTGATCAGAGATGTGAGGAAAAGATAGGCAGGTGAGGCAGCCATAGACGTTTTACTCCAGAGTTTTGACTATAAAAATTATTAGAATAATACAAAGATTACATTTTTTATATATTCCTTGTATTTTTCATATACTTTATACAGTCAAAACTCTGGCACAGATGTTAGTATGATAGGAAAGGCTCTGCCTCACCTGCCTCACCCCACCACACGTCACTGATATAAGGTGTGTGATAGTCTGCACACAGAGCCGGCCCTTACCAATATGATGCCCTAGGCAAGATTTTGACTGGTGCCCCCTAGCACCGCCACTAGTTCTGCAGGAGATGCCTGGCATGATTCATCTGGCAGCTCTGCTAACGTCTGGCGCCTTTTGTTTCTGGAAATGCATCTTATTTGCATTACTATGTGGCTAGGATGCACAAGCAGCTTCTGCTGATTAAAATAATATGCAGCATGCCTATATTCTGTGTACATCTGTGGCTGTATCTGCATACGAAATGCTACATTACAGTGATTTCCAGGAATACACTGCAATGTAGTATTTCATATGCAGATACAGCCGCAGTCACACACAGAATATAGGCATGCCGCATATCATTTTAATCAACAGAAGCTGCTGGTGCCCCTAAGCATACCAAATGCCCTAGGCATTTGCCTAGTTTGCCTATGCCTAAGGCCGGCTCTGTCTGCACACATATCACTCGTTGCTGTCATGGGTAAAAGGGGCAATTTATCTGAGTTGCAAAAAATGGATTATTATCAGCTTTCAGGCCAAGGGTGGCAGTATTTCTGAAACAGCGCAGATTGTGAACTGTGAACGTGCTGCTGTGGTGAAGATGTATCATGACTGGAAAAATGCCACCATTGCGAATGGCCAAATATTCTCTGTAAAGTGCTGCAGCATATGTATGCACTATATAAATAACTGATAATAATTAATAAATAAATAAATAAATAAATAATTGTCTAAGTCCGGCTGGAAACTTTTCTAAAAGAAAGTACGATTATACTTACAATGGATTAACAGCCCATGATGGTACGCATTAATTTTTTCAGTGCGTGTTCGTGATTGCTTTTAATAAATTGTTACACTTTAAATGTACTATGTGACACCCGCTATCAGTGCCGTAACTAGACATTTTAGCGCTGTGTGCAAGAACCACCACTGGTGCCCCCACACATTTAAAATAGGGCCAGTGCGTGCCGTAAGCATCATGGGGAAGGGACGTGGCCATAAAATAATACCAATTCATATTACACTGCACAGTTGTCTCCATTATTCAAATTATGCTGCATAGTAGTGCCATTTACACACATTACACAGGTAGAGCCCCTTTTACACATTACGGCAGGCAGAGCTCCCTTTTACACATTACAGCAAGTAAAGCCCCCTTTTACACATTACTGCAGGCAGAGTACCCTTTTACACATTACGGCAGGTAGAGTCCCCTTTTACACATTATGGCAGGTAGAGTCCCTTTTACATATTACGCCAGGTAGAGTCACGAGATAGGGTTGGGAGGGGGAGAAAAAGAAAGGCGGCAGGTAGAGAGACACAAAATACAGAGAGCATCACAGTAACTGCTGTTAATACAGAGGGCTTAAAAGTAATCATACAATACAGAGTATCTCTGATACCATACAATGTAATTTCCTCATTAGCAATTAACCCCTACTCACAAATTATCAACTACTACAGTATTATCTATCTATATACTGTATATATATATATATATATATATATATATATATATATATATACATATATATAGTAGATGTAGTGCCCAGAACTCCTGGTCCTATAGTGCATAGATGCCTGGGTGCCCTCCACAGCAGTAAGTATAAACAGTCAAGAACAGAATGGCGTCACTCCAGGTCTTAAGGTGGTATATCTTCAATCAGTATAATATGGAAACATCACATGTTTCCATATTATACTGACTGAAGATATACCACCTTAAGACCTTGAGTGACGCCATTCTTTTATTGACTGACTATATATATATATATATATATAAAAAGTGACAAGGAACGCACTCACCAGGCTTCTTCAATAGTGAAAATGAGATTTCTTTAATTCAGCTCATATAGTTTACAGGGTCAGGGTCAGACCCTGACCCTGTAAATTATGTGAGCTGAATTAAAGAAATCTAATTTTCATTATTGAAGAAGCCTGGTGAGTGCGTTCCTTGTCACTTTTTCTATGTTTGAGACAGCTTCTGGAGGGGACTGATCTCTGGCTATTGCACCCCAGCAGTTGTGACAGTTCAGTATGCGAGTGCAACTTCTCTGGATCTATCTATATATATATCTATATATATATATATATATATATATTATCCTCAAAGCAGGCGGCACTCAAAAACTTAAGCAATGATCTCCTTGGTGAAAAAAACCCCCCGCAGGGCAATAAATTTGCCCCGCTGGGCTTTTTTTCACCAAGGAGATCATTGTTTAAGTCTCTGAGTGCCGCCTGCTTTAAGGATACTATATACAGATGCAAGTCTGAGAGGAGGGCACCGGAGCAGGTTATGCATAAGCCCGGAGTGCCAGGGACATTGATTGTATTGATTATATATATATATATATATATATATATATATATATATAAGCACAATGAAGCGGCACTCCAGGACTTAATTCAAATAAACGGGTCCAGTCTCCCGATTTTGATGTGCAACGTTTCGGTTTTAATCGCAAACCTTCGTCAGGCATATGACTGACGAAGGTTTGTGATTAAAACTGGAACGTTGCACATTAAAAAAATCAGGAGACTAGACCCGTTTATTTGAATTAAGTCCTGGAGTGCCGCTTCATTGTGCTTATAGCCTCAACCTGCAAAGTTGATTTAGAGGGCACCGGGCAAGCTGACTGTGATGTTTATTTCATGAGTGCCGAATACAAATACTATATATATATATATATATATATATATATATATATATATATATATATAGCAATGGAAATAAGTGCGGCACTGGGAGCTATTATTACTCCTACTGTAGCTAAGGCACTTTCTGTTGATTTCCCTGTAGTTCCCATTTTTTATGTGATTCCCAAGATTCACAAAGATGCTGTGAATCCCCCTGGCAGACCTATTATATCTGCCAGGGGCTCATTATGTGAGGCTATTTCTATTTACTGTGACAGTTATTTACAACCCTGCATACAAGATACACCCACGCATTTGAAGGATACATCATCACTTCTGCGTATCCTTGAGGGATTGGGCGTTTTACCCAAGAACATAGTCTTGGCATCTGTTGATGTGACCAGTCTCTACACCTGTATCCCTCATGGGGCAGGTTTACTAGCAGTAGAACATCTTCTAATCAATAACCCTAAATATGCAGGTCCTGATATTAAATTCTTCTTGTCACTGCTGGAATTCACGCTAACACACAACTACTTTCTACATGATAACCTTTCTACATACAGCGCACTGGCTGTGCCATGGGGAGTGCTGTAGCCCCGGCATTCGCCAATGCGTTTATGTGGGAAGTAGAGAGGGAGTTGTTCTTACAGGATCTAGATATCTCATCTAAGTTATGCCTCTATCAGAGGTACATTGACGATGTACTCATCTTTTGGACGGGTGAGGAAAGTCATTTATATGAGATCATAGAACAGCACAACGTCACAGCCAGTCCCATCAAGTTCACCATGGAGTGTAATGAAAAGGTGATTAATTTCCTTGATGTGCGCATCTCACTGAGTGATGGAGCCATCAACACAGAATTATTCACAAAGGCCACTGACAGGAACAACCTTTTAAGATTTGACAGTTTCCACCCCAAATCCACCATCACAGGGCTTCCATATTCACAATTTCTAAGGGTATGCAGGATCAATAGCCAACAGGCCATTAGAGATGTACAACTGGACGAGATGTTTTTAAAATTTAGGGAGAGGGGGTACCCAACAAGGCTGCTTGAGCAAGCCAAACACAAAGCATTGAAGGCTACACGGCAACAACTATTGAAATCCAAGCCACATAAACAACTCAAAGGAAGATTCCCATGGGTTACAAGATTTAACTCTGAAAGCCCGCAGCTAATTAAACATACCAGACAATTGTGGCCGATTCTAGCTTCGGATAGGGAACTGGGTGAAGTTTACCAGTCGAGATTACTGCCCAGTTTCTCCAGGGGGCGTAGTATAAGAGATTTCGTTGTTAAAACAGACATCTCTACGTTCGATAGGAACAATTCAAAAAACTTTCTCAGACGTAGAAATGGATGCTTTAAATGCAGTGGATGCACCACCTGTGGTTATATGTTACAGGGTGACAGTTTTCAGCATCCACATACTGGGAGGAAATATAACATCAGATACCCCCTATCCTGTGATTCAAAATTCGTTGTCTATCTCCTTACCTGTCCCTGTGGGTTGGCCTACGTAGGCAAGACCGATTGTGCCTTCAAGACAAGGATGGCACAACATAGGTATGCCATACGTGAGGCCATTAAAAAAGGTGACAGTGACCAACCCGTGGCACGCCATTTCGCGTCAGCTAAACACGGTATGGCCACACTACGGTATAAGATCATCGATCAAGTCCCGCCATCACTACGAGGCGGGACTTGATCGATGAGGCTCTTAGTTTTAAATGTTTTCTATGAGAACATTAGATTAGTGGGCATTAGTGAAGGTTGATGCAGCTCATTGTATTGATACCATTACCCCTTGACCTTTCCTTAATATCCCTTCTATTAAATTCTGAAGTGTTTTGGGATCCGTAACTCTAAGCCTCATTGTATCTTATATAGTGTGTACATGGTCATTGGTTCAGCATTATGTATCCAGATATGCACTGAATAGAGTCCCCCCTCATTATGCTGCTACAATACTTTTTGAGCAATCCAAGACAGATTTAATTCACTTACACCCACACGGGTTTATATATTTAAAAATGCTCCTGTAGTAGCTTGCGTTTAGCAGGACTGATTTCATGTTGTAAATGTATCATTCGTTTGTAACGCTTTCACATATCGTATTGTTTCACATGTTTCATCCTGTCTGTGGTTATGCCGCAAGATAAATATTAAGTATTATTTGCTTACTATCTGATTCCATCTATATGATCAGCACGATGCACTTTCTAAACATTTGTTTTTTGCTTCACATATTGTACTGTTCCCCATGTTTTATCCTGTCAGTGGTTAAGCCTGCAAGATTAATATTAAGCATTATTTGCTCACTACCAGATTTTATCTATATGATCAGCACGATGCACTTTCCTAACATTTGTTGTTGTTTATAACCTGTTCCTATGGTTACTTGTTCTCCAGCCCCAGTGCGCTAGCCGCACGGACCGGAGCCGCGTCACTTCCGGTGGACGTAGTGACGTCAGGACCGGGACCCGGGCAGCGCGGCTGGGGGTGGCGGTGAGTACCTCTTCATGTATTTGCTATTTAAACACTGTTATTTGCACTGAGTGGTTATCCTGACGAAGGGGCTGCGTCCCCGAAACGTAGATCTAATAAAGACACGGCTTTGCTTCACTTCTATCACAAGACTCCCAGTGCCGCACTTATTTCCATTGCTGTACATGGGACCTAGGTCCTAGGAGGTGAGGGCACGGGAGCATTTTGCCGTTACGCTGGGGAGCGAGAGGAGTGCCGGGTCTTCAACACTATATATATATATATATATATATAAGAATCCAATTCAGCCGGCACTCACATATGTAGATTAAATGCTCCGGTGTCCAGTTCAATACAATGTCATATTCCTCCAATAAGAACGGCACTCAGAGACTCTCATAATGGATAAATTATATTGATATCACGTCAGATCAAACGAACGTTTTCGGGGACACAGCCCCTTCCTCAGGACCACAGACAATATATATAATTTATTTATATATTACATAATTAAGTTTAATTACTTTCTTCCCATTTTTGCATGATGTTCCTCCCCTTTAACGATAACCAGCAACTATTTTGTTTTTTATGTGTGCCGCTATTACAGTAGTCAAGCATGAAATAAATGTGCATATATTTGTTAATATATTGTTGGTAATTGTCGTAAACTGTTGTCTCCCCATCTCCTCCTCCTGGCCTGTGGCTTCTTCTATATCTGCTCCTCCCCACCTGTTGCTACTCCATCTCCTCCTCCTCCACCCGACCTGTCGCTACCCCATCACCTCCTCCGCCCAACCTTTATCTTCCCTATCTCCTTTTCTGGACCTGTCGCTTCTATATCTTCTCCCCACCTGTCACTACCCTATTTCCTCATCCTCCCCCCAACCTGTCACTACCACATCTCCTCCCGACCTGCCACTTCTATAACTTCTCCTCCCCACCTGTCGCTTTCCAATCTACTCCTCCTCCCAACCTGTTGATACACCATCTCCCCTCCTGACCTGTCGCTACCATATCTCCTCCTTTGGACTTTTCGCTTCACCATCTCCTCCTCTGGACCTGTTGCTTCTATATTTTCTCCTCCCGACCTGTCGCTACCCCATTTCCTTCTCCTCCCCACCTATCGATACCCTATATCCTTCTCTTCCTGACCTGTCGCTACCATATCTCCTCTCACTTCATTTTACCGTCATACTAACAATACTATAAAATCTAAAACATTCAGCACCCTCCCCCCCAACTTTCACCACACCCACACTGACAGCTCTTACAGAAATCCTCTTCTCCACACTGCAGTCGGCAAGCTCTGGCTCACAGCAGCTACTGGGTGTTCTCTATTCATGGGTTAAGTCCGGGAGGCGGGATGCAGCACAACGGTGATTGAGGCTACTCCCAACGCCGAGATGCGCTGCTGCGGTGTGCTGCTGCTGTCTGCTCCATACTCCGTCACTCCCACGTGGCGTGGCTGGGAGTGATGCTGGGAGGGAACGGCAGCCCAGTGCAGCACTGCTGGGTGCAAGCACTGCAGTTTGCAAATAAGCTGGCAGCAGGCGGCTTACGGCGCCTACAGGGTGAATGCTATCACCCTGCTTGCCCAACCCTATGTTCTGAGTCATAACTATGGGACGCAGAGTGTCGGCGGACCCAAAATTATAGAAATGTACATACAGGCTTGGGGGATGGCACCCTGCTCACCTAGCCATCCTTTCCATTGGAAGAAGTAGATTTCAGGAGACAAACGTGCACTGGACACTCTGAGCTGACAGCTGCCAATACTGGAAGTGATCAACCAGGTATCCGGGTGCTGCAATACTTGTGTGGCCTGGCCTCATGTGTGTGCCAGCGGATGCGCCCTCAGTGCAGATGCGCTGTGTGCAACGCACCACTGGCCCACACCTAGTTATGGCCCTGCCCGCTATATTTCTCTTTGTAGAAAATTATTTTGGGGGGTCTGTGGATGATGACAGCTGTGAATCACAGTGTGCAAGCAGTCTGAAAAAGTTCTTTCAGGTATTGGAATACAGCCTGCTAACCTGAATCTAGTAATCTAACCTGAGACTTGTTGTTCCACAGGTCAATTTTTAAGAACTGGTATTGCGTTCACACTATCTTTTGATTATATACAGGTATATATATATATATATATATATATATATATATATATATATATACAAACACAGAAAGGAGGAAGCGGCACTCAGCGTCTTAAACGGGAAAACGGTGTATTCAACAACACTTTTAAAAGACCAACGTTTCGGGGCTCACATGCCCCTTTGTCAAGGTGTACACCTTGACAAAGGCGCATGTGAGCCCCGAAACGTCTGTCTTTTAGATGTGTTGTTGAATACACCGTTTGCCCGTTTAGGATGCCGAGTGCAGCTTCCTCCTTTCTGTGTTTGTTAGCATTTGTTCCAAGAGGGCACCGGTGCTTGACTATGGACATTAGTGGGAGTGCCGATCCATTTCCATAGCTGTATATATATATATATATATATATATATATATAGAATATTAGGGCAGTTTGGATTTTTCTAAAATGAAAAGTGATGGTGTTGCAACAATTAATCAACAATCCATTGCAATAACCATTCAGATTCTAGTTATCATTTCGCTGTTGGCTGTTGCATCCTAGAAAATAATGGACAGAATCCGGTTGGTTGTTATGGGCAACTTGGGCACTTTACATTTTTAGAAGCTTTAGTAAATATAACTCCCAGTATAACTTCAAACTAACTTCAAATACTATGTAACTCAATCAGGGTATGGGTCGTTGGGTCGACACAATTTAGGTCGACAGTCATTAAGTCGACCACTATTGGTCAACATGCATTAGGTTGACAGGGTCACTATGACGACATGGTCATTAGGTCAACATGTACTAGGTTGACAGGTCAAAAGGTCGACATGAGGTTTTTTTACTTTTATTGGTGTCGTTTTCTTCGTAATGTGACGGGGAACCCCAAATAGTGCACCGTGTCCCCTCGCAGGGCTCGCTTCACTCGCCATGCATCGGGCTAGGTTACCGTTCCCAATTGTAATCCACGTGGATCGTAAAGTATGAAAAAGTAAAAAAAATGTAAAAAAAAAAATGAAAAACTCATGTCAACCATTTGAACTGTTGACCTAGTACATGTCGGCCTAGTGACCCTGTCAACCTAATGCATGTAGACCAATAGTGGTCGACCTAATGACTGTCGACCTAAGTGGTGTCGACCTAATGACCGTGTCCCCTCAATCATAATAAAACTTTTTAATGGTAATGAAACAGGCACTTTAAAAAAAAAAAATATATATATATATATATATATATACACACACACACACACACACACACACACACACACACACACACACATGTACAACAATTTTAGTGGACTTACAAAAATATTTCCAAACTCAACCAATAAAAAATAGGGAAAAACATGAATTTACTAATGAAAATCTTAAATTGTAAACATCTAATTAGGAGTTTAATTGGTAAGTTCTGATTATTATTATCCATTATTTATATTATGTAGTGCTGTACAAAAAAAACATATTAATTCAGTTTCGGTAGGTCTCTGGCCTCAGTTGAGCTTGCAGTATAATATCCGTAACATAGGCACAGACACATGCACACATAAGTGACATATTCACAGAAAGCCAATTAACCTGCCACTATGTGTTTGGACTGTGGAAGGAAACCAGAATGTCTAGTGTATACCCATGTGAACACTGGGAGAACATAAACTCTGTGCAGATGGTGTCTTGGTTGATATCCAACCCAAGGCCCAGCAGTATATAGAATGTCACCATAAAAGAGGAAAGCTGATTGCGTCAATATATTACAAGCCAAAAAACTGAAGTGAGAACAACAGGAAATTGTCAATGCATTACAGTGTCACAATACAACTACTTTTGTTCCTGTATCTATGTTGTTAGCATTGTAGCACCTTAGAAAAGGCTGATTTGTATTCAAATACATGTGTTATCCTATTTCAATTGTTTGCTTTCCCACAGGGCACTTTCACCTACACCCTCTTTCGTCTCATTTGATAGTCAGTGGACTTCTTCCTGCCCTGAATACCACAATCTCAATTTATGCAAAGTGCCATCATTAGCACCAGTCCCCTCACTGAAATTATAAATGAAAAGCCTTGTTGTCCTTTACAAATAACTCAGGCTTCCTTGGCCAGTCATATTCAAATGAAAGTGACTGCCAGGCAAAGTGCTTATGTGATGGACAGTCCACTCAGCAAGTGAGCAAATAGCACAGGAAGTTTTTCAAGGAATATTTCATGCTGACCTGTTAACCTTCTCTGGCACGGAGATAAACTAGTCACAGGATGTGTTTAACAGATGTCATGAACACTGAGTGATGTAGGGAACATTTAAAACCCTGTCTCATTTTTAAACACTGTAAATGATACGGTAGTAATCATTATGTAGAATACCTATTTAAACTTTAAAGGTTAATAAAAATTATTATTAGCAGTAGTAGTAGTAGTACTACATGTATATTTATTATGTTGTCTGCAGTATAGATTGTTTTTGTTAGTTTTTTTCTTAACTAAACTGTTCTATCGTATATTTGTCCTTCCTTTTCCTGTTCCTGGGGAGCATATATATTCCTTTTAAATAAAATAGCTATTAACATTGTCCGTAAATTCAGTTCTTGTTCAGCAAACTATAGTGGATATTCCCCGCAGTGGAAACACCTACACCTTCATTTACTATTGTTGGAACCAATTGAGGGACAGGCACCATTTATTTGAGTTTGAATGCAAAGAGCGGGTCACATAGTTGAATTAGCAAAACCCCCAGCTGTGGAGTTTTATTCTTCTAAGCTTTCTTTTCAGAGCAGGGCAAAAGGTAATTGACAGGCTGATTGTAAAGCTAAGGCCCCAGTCACACATTTTAATAATAGCTGTCTGAGGTGACGAGTGAAGGACTTTTCAGGAAACAGTTTGAGCCCTTCAAGTGGACAGACCTTAGTAACTTCCATGTACTTTCTGCCACAAGCATCTCTTCTTAAAATAACATGGAACATTTAAACACGGCAGTTGTTATTCCTGTACTAAGTAGACAAGCATATGTTTTTTTCAGTTAAAAAAAAACTATAAACCAGAGCAGCCCTAATGCGTGGAACAATAGTTGACACAGCTGTTACAGAATTTGGAGTGTTTTGTTTTTTTCAAGTGTAGATAGATAGATAGATAGATAGATAGATAGATAGATAGATAGATAGATAGATAGATAGATATAAAATGTTGTGGTTCTTGATTTCCATTAATGCACAAACAGGCTCCTGTTGTGGTTCTTGATTTCCATTAATGCACAAACAGGCTTCTACAAAAAAAAAGCACTTACAAATTATTATGTATTTTATTTTGATTTTATTTGTCAGTTTTTCCTATCTCAATTTAAATTCTCACAAAAGGGCAAATTCAATTAGCAGTGCGGCTGTAGCTCCAGTTTCAATGGCCAGAGCTATTCAATTGCAAGCCAAATTCTCTGCGTGCTACTGTAAGTCCCGGGCTAAAGCCCATTAGCCAAAAGTTCCAGGTTAAGTCACAGGAATCTATGGGTAGTCCACCCAGTAAGCTACAGAGTGGGAACCCTTTTTTATATGACACAAGATGGTGGAGATCTGCACTTTAGATCCAAGGCTATCCTCTCTAATTTATCTTTCACCTGTCCCCATATTTCTCATAACTAACTCTGGCTATGGCCAACTTGGGCCTAAAATAACTATTTATAATATCATATTTTATTTTGCCAAGCTTGATAGGCTCTTTTGGCAAATATTAGTGAAGTTTAGTTTTTGGGTAAATATATTATGTATTATATGTAATGCAATTTTATGATACTGGCCGGGATCTGTATTTTAATTGTATGTTTTTAATATTTGTTTTGATAAAATTGTGATCAAAGTGGGAAGCGCAGTCTCATATTTTGTGTCATTTTAAACACTACCCCCGCCCCCTTCCCCATTCCTGCTGTATCCTGTCTATAAAGTAGCAGCAAAGGTAAAAATGTAATCACACATGAAAACCGCAATTTAGGGGGACATGTACTAAGGAGTTATAAAAGTGGAGAAGTTTCCCATGGCAACCAATCAGCATCGACGTAACATTTATCATTTGCATACTTTAAACATATACAGAGCAGCTAATTGGTTGGCATGGGCAACTTCTCCACTGCTCTTTTCTCCACTTTTATCACTGCTTAGTACATGTCCCCCTTAAAATTAGATTTACCTACTTTTAAAGTCTTCTCTCCAGGAGAAGCATGGAGAAGAGAGGCTTTGGTGGAGTGGGGCTGTCATATCACTAGGCCCCATCTCTATCATGGCAAATTGCATCTAGCCCCGCTCTCTCCATACAGAGCCACAGATCCCAGGTATAATTTCCTTATCCTGCCCCAATCACTAGGAAGTGGGTGGGTGCGGGGGACTACATGAAATATCGTGAGCCTCTACCTCAAATAGCAGGAGAGCAGGCAAGTATGAATATAATACTAAATTAATATATCCATGATCACTATACTAAATATACATATACACAAATTTAAGACTTTACATAAACACGACTGTAAAATCATCTACCTATTAAATGTACATTAAACAATAATCCACTCAAATCACTGGTTGTGTACGAAATCCCAGCAGTCGGGATCTGACAGTCAGAAGACCAATAGTGGGATCCCAATGACCAGAATCCTGACAGATCCCGGTAAGTATTTTTACCCTACCCCTAATCTTACTTCTAAGCCACCCATCCTGTAGCTTATACCTAACCTCTACCTCCCACAGCAGCCTATACCTAACCTCCCCTCCTGGCAGCCTAACTCTAACTTCGCCTTCCTGCAACCTAACCCTAACCGCTCACCCCACAGCCTAATTCTAACCTCCCCCTCCTCCTGCAGCCTTACCCTAACCCTTCCCCTAGTATTAAACCCTGACCCAAACTCCAATACTTACCTCTGGGATCAGTCGGGATTCTGACAGTCGGGATTCCTACTGCCAAGATTTTGATGGCAACCCAAATCACAAAATCATACAATTAAAGTTAATTCTATGCAGGATCCAGTTACTTGTTTTCACTTATGATAGCAAGCTTATATAAAGATGCTGAAGACCTGTAACCCGACAGCCTTGCTGTGAGCTTGTCTCACTCTTCAAAGAGCAGAGAGCCCAACAAAGTCCGCAAGATTTATTACCCTCACTGTTCACTGGCTACCAATACAGCTACTGTACTTCAGGCTGTTTATGACTAGAAGCTATTGGACAATTGCAACTGCAGAAGCAACCCTGATAGAAGAGGAGACACTGCTTTAACCCAGGATAAGCTCACTTGCTGCAGACACAACTATGGTGTCTTTGCTCTGCCTTGCTGCCTGCCTGCAAGGAGTTCCATCACACAGACATTCGTAATGTCAACTGTCAAATGGAGAATGCAGAGCTGCACCATTATGCCAACTGTGCCATGGCAATCACTGACATTACAGCACAAGAGCGGAAGGACAAGATCAACCTGACTCCATTCAATTTCCAAATAATTACCAATAGGGCAGGCGAACCCATCTTTTTTGACATTTTTCAAACAGCTACTTGTAGCAATCGCCTAAAAAACCAGGAGATACGGACATCACTCTCCGCAATATCCTACTTCTGCAGTGATCAGGAGCCCCGCTTAATGACATACTTAAGTATGTTATAAGCGAGGCTCCTGATTACTGCAGAAGTAGGATATTGCTCCCATGCCATGCTATGCTCCCTCTCCTCTATGGCAGGGAGCAGTGGCTTGTCTGTGCTCACGTGAAGCAGTGTTATGCACACCAGTGCCAGCAGGAATGTACTGGTGTCTGAACGGTGAGGGATGCAAAACAAATGAACTCACAGACAGACTGGGGAATATGACTTTACATACACAGAAGGTGATAGGGTAACAAAATAAACACAAAGTGAACAGAGAAGCCCAAAGGCTAAGAAACTGGGTGTCTCCCTAGTATTAGGAATGCTCAGATGGAAAGAAGCAAGATGTAGTGATTTAATACGTAGAGAACCTGAAATGCTGTTGCTAAGGGCAACAGCAAAACCCTAGAGGGTTACCAACGGGTGTGGCAGTAAACTCCTTGGTCAGAGATGGAATAATAGACACAAGGAGAGTCTCCACAATCCTAGTCCTCACTTGCAGTGCACTGGTTCAGTTTACTGCCACTAAACTGACACCTGAACACCTTGCACAGTGAGAAAGGATTTTGGCAGGCAAGTCTGAGAATACAGCCGCAAACTTGCTAGGTTCACAGAGTAGCAAAAGAACCCCAGCAGGTTAAACGACTGACTCCAGTCTTACTGCTAGGTCTGGATTGGCAGAGTGTAATACCAAATCCCAAGGCCTATTTGCAGTAAGCAACAAACAAATACAAAGTTTACACAGTACTAGCTAGCTTTCAGGAACTGACTAATCAACAAAGATTCAGCAGCATCTGCCTAACCTGAGAAGAGGGTTTATATAGCAGGTGCTGTCCACGCCCCACTCAGACCTCACAGACTGTGAGCACAAAAACCAGCACCGGATCCCCTGCCGTGCACAGAGCCTGTAACCACTGCACAGCAAAAGACCCGAACCGGAGTATCAGCTACGCTCAGGTTACTCCGCTAGCACTTGTCTTCCGGTTGCCATGACGACGTGGCAGCACAGAGCAGGAGACCCTAACAGTACCCCCCCTCTGACGATGGGTCAAAGAACCCCTACCACCGGGTTTATCGGGGAACTGCGAGAAGAAAGAGCGTAACAGTCTGGGGGCATGAAGATCACAACTGCGCACCCACGACCGCTCCTCCGGGCCATACCCCATCCAGTGCACCAAAAATGACAGCCGACCCCGAACCATCTTGGAGTCAAGAATCCTTTCAACAACAAACTCCCTCTGGCCACGTATCAGAAGAGGGGAAGGTCTTCCACTGGAAGAAGGATTACTAATCGCCCGTTTTAAAAGGGAACAATGAAATGTTTTATTGATACCCAAAGAATGGGGTAGATCTAACTGAAATGCCACCGGATTGATAACCCTAGTGATCTTATAAGGACCGATGAACCGGGGGCCTAACTTATGAGATGGCTTTCTCAACTTCAAATTCTTGGTAGACAACCAGACGAAGTCTCCTAATTTGAAGCTGCAGGGTCTTTTCCGCTTATCAAAAACCCTTTTGGTCACTAATGACACAGACACAAGGGCTTTCTTCACTTTCCTCCAAATACCTCTAAGGACCGAAACCACAGAGGAACCACCAGGCGTGGAGTCCAGGGGGTCAAAAGAATTGGCCTTAGGATGATGCCCATACACACAAAGGAAGGGAGAGATCCCTGTAGCAGAGTGAGCCGCGTTGTTATAGGCAAATTCCGCCATGGACAGATGAGCAACCCAGTCAGTCTGACACTTGGAGACATAACACCTGAGGAACTGCTCCAAGGCTTGGTTTACCCTTTCAGTCTGCCCATTAGACTGCGGATGGTAGCCTGACGACAAGCTGACAGAAATCTGGAGATCGGAACAAAATGCCCTCCAGAATTTGGCCACAAACTGGGATCCGTGGTCAGAGACCACATCAAGTGGCAACCCGTGGAGGCGCACAACATGCAGCGTAAATAATTCAGACAGGCGTCTGGCCGATGGCAGCCCAACCAATGGAACGAAGTGCGCCATCTTCGAAAACCTGTCAACGACAACCCAGATGGCTGTCATCCCCGAGGATTTGGGCAAGTCCACCACAAAATCCATTGAAATGTGGGTCCATGGCTTAGATGGAATAGAGAGTGGATGTAATGGGCCAACAGGAACCCCTCTAGGAGTCTTATTTCGGGCACAGATGTCACATGCCCGAACCCACTGATCCACATCCCTAGCCACCGAGGGCCACCACACCGCCCTAGATAGCAACTCCCGAGTTCTGGCAATACCCGGGTGACCTGCCGACTTCTTGGCATGGAATTCCAGAAACACTCGCTGTCTTAACCTAGGAGGCACAAACAAAAGACCTACCGGAAGGTCTGGAGGAGCCTGCTCCTGTGCTCTAAGGACTAATGACAAGAGGTCCTGGGTAATGCCCACTTTAATACATGATGGGGACACAATGGGCAATGGCTCCTCGGTGGTCTCCTGGATTGGAGCAAAACTCCGCGAGAGCGCATCAGCCTTGATGTTTTTTGACCCAGGGCGATATGTTATCAAAAAATTAAAGCGAGCAAAAAACAAAGCCCATCGTGCCTGCCTGGCATTGAGGCGCTTCGCTGACTCTAAATATGCCAAATTCTTATGGTCGGTGAGAATTGAGACCACAAACTTAGCCCCCTCAAGCCAGTGTCTCCACTCCTCGAGTGCATCCTTAATAGCCAACAATTCCCGGTTACCCACGTCATAATTCATCTCGGCAGGCGAAAATTTACGGGAAAAGTAAGCACAGGGATGAAGGCGATTATCAGACACCCCCATCTGAGAGAGCACTGCCCCAATACCCATCTCAGAGGCATCCACCTCCACCACAAAAGGACGCTCTGGATCTGGGTGTCGCAGCACCTTGGCCGAGACAAATGCCCTTTTGAGACGGGCAAAAGCCGCTTTGGCCTCACAAGACCAGTGAGCAATATCCGCCCCTTTCTTAGTGAGTGCCACCAAGGGCGCCACTATAGACGAAAATCCAGCGATAAATCGTCTATAAAAATTCGCAAAGCCCAGAAAACGCTGAAGCGCCTTCAAACTAGTAGGCTGCACCCAATCCAGGACTGCCTGTACCTTGGAACCCTCCATTTGGAAACCTTCTGGGGAGATAATATATCCAGAAATGCGATTTGCTGAACTTCAAATTCGCACTTCTCCAGCTTCGCCCCAAGCCGGTGGTCTCTGAGTTTCTGGAGGACTAAGCGTACATGCTTCCGATGTTCCTCCAGGGAAAGGGAAAAGATTAGGATGTCATCTAAGTATACAACTAAGAATCTATCCAAATATATTCCCTGAGCACATCGTTCATGAAGTCCAGGAAGACTGCCGGGGCATTACAGAGCCCAAAAGGCATCACCAAATATTCATAATGCCCTGAGTGGGTATTAAAGGCAGTCTTCCATTCATCCCCCTCTCTTATTCGGATTAGATTGTACGCACTGCGTAGGTCAATCTTAGTAAAAATGGTGGCAGTACGAAGCTGGTCAAACAAGACCGAAATGAGAGGCAGTGGGTATGAGTTTTTAATCGTGATACGGTTCAATTCCCTGAAGTCGATGCAAGGTCGCAACGAACCGTCCTTTTTACCCACGAAGAAGAACCCCGACCCAACTGGAGACTGTGAAGGTCTGATAAAACCCTTAGCCAAGTTCTCCTGAATGTACTCTGCCATAGCCTGAGTCTCAGGACGTGACAGGGAGTACAACCTGCTCTTGGGAAGCTTAGCATTCAGCAACAAATCAATGGCACAGTCATAGGGGCGATGGGGAGGTAGTACCTCTGCAACTCTTTTGGAGAACACGTCCGCAAAATCTGCATAACATCCTGGCAATCCTGGCAAAGTTAGCTGCGAAAGCCTGACTGGAAGGCTCAAGCAACTCCTGAAACAATCAGTACCCCAACTAAGAATCTCCCCAGAGACCCAGTCAAATTGAGGATTGTGGGCCCTTAACCAGGGTAACCCCAACACCAATGGGGCAAAAGTACAGACAGTCACATAAAAGGACAATTTTTCAGAGTGTGTGGCTCCAATAAACAAAGAAATCTGGCTAGTGCAAGAGGTAATTTTACCCTGGGATAATGGTTCCCCGTTTAACCCACAAATCTCAATTTCTGATGCCAAGGGTACTAAGGGAAGAGAGTGTTCCAGGGCGAATTGGCGGTCCATAAAAACCCCGTCGGCCCCACTGTCCACAAAGGCCTCAGTCTTGACAGTTTGACCGAGGATCTTCAAGGTCACCGGAATGATAAAAGTCTTCTTGGGAAATTCTGACTTCTGGCCTGACAGGATATTTCCCATCACCCTCAGGCCCTGAAGTTTTCCGGCTTTTCTGGGCATGATACTACCACATGACCTTTATTCCCACAGTACAAACATAACCCCTGCTGTCTCCTCCGCGTCTTCTCACGCGAGGAGAGGCGGGTAGCCCCAATCTGCATAGGCTCCTCGGAAAATTCCTCAGAGTCTGAGGTTCCCTTGGGAAAGAAGGAAACCTCGGTCTCCCTTTCAAGCCTGCGCTCTCTCAGCCGTCTATGCACCTGAATGGATAACTGCATGAGCTGATCCAAGCTATCAGGCAAGGGATATTGTACCAGTTGGTCTTTTAACTGGTTAGAAAGACCACTTCGGTACTGGTGTCTCAGGGCTGGGTCATTCCACTGGGTATCATGGGCCAACCTCCGAAACTCCGTACAATAAACCTCAACTGGCCTTCGCCCTTGCTTAAGGATCGAAATCTGAGCCTCGGCTGAGGCCGTCTTGTCAGGGTCATCATACAACATGCCCAGTGCCGTAAAAAAAGCATCAACACTTTTAAGCGACAGACAGTCAGGCTGCAACCCATATGCCCAGACCTGTGGGTCTCCTTGTAGCAAGGAAATCACTATGCCCACCCGCTGAATCTCCGACCCAGAAGACTGAGGCCTAAGCTGGAAATATAGCTTGCAGCTCTCCTTGAAACAAAAGAACTGCGAGCGATCTCCAGAAAAACGATCCGGGAGATTTACTTTCGGCTCCTTAACCCCTGAAGGTACTGCTGCTGCGGGAGCTCCACCAGCGGCCTGCGAGGTGTGCATTTTAATGGACAAATCATTAAATTGTCGAGTCAGGACCTGCACCTGATCGACCACCTGTTGCAAAGTATTTTGAGGGGTATGCTCCATATTCCCACAAAATTTCAACAGGAGTATTAGGCTGCTGAATATGTTATGCACACCAGTGCCAGCAGGAATGTACTGGTGTCTGAACGGTGAGGGATGCAAAACAAATGAACTCACAGACAGACTGGGGAATATGACTTTACATACACAGAAGGTGATAGGGTAACAAAATAAACACAAAGTGAACAGAGAAGCCCAAAGGCTAAGAAACTGGGTGTCTCCCTAGTATTAGGAATGCTCAGATGGAAAGAAGCAAGATGTAGTGATTTAATACGTAGAGAACCCGAAATGCTGTTGCTAAGGGCAACAGCAAAACCCTAAAGGGTTACCAACGGGTGTGGCAGTAAACTCCTTGGTCAGAGATGGACAAATAGACACAAGGAGAGTCTCCACAATCCTAGTCCTCACTTGCAGTGCACTGGTTCAGCTTACTGCCACTAAACTGACACCTGAACACCTTGCACAGTGAGAAAGGATTTTGGCAGGCAAGTCTGAGAATACAGCCGCAAACTTGCTAGGTTCACAGAGTAGCAAAAGAACCCCAGCAGGTTAAACGACTGACTCCAGTCTTACTGCTAGGTCTGGATTGGCAGAGTGTAATACCAAATCCCAAGGCCTATTTGCAGTAAGCAACAAACAAATACAAAGTTTACACAGTACTAGCTAGCTTTCAGGAACTGACTAATCAACAAAGATTCAGCAGCATCTGCCTAACCTGAGAAGAGGGTTTATATAGCAGGTGCTGTCCACGCCCCACTCAGACCTCACAGACTGTGAGCACAAAAACCAGCACCGGATCCCCTGCCGTGCACAGAGCCTGTAACCACTGCACAGCAAAAGACCCGAACCGGAGTATCAGCTACGCTCAGGTTACTCCGCTAGCACTTGTCTCCCGGTTGCCATGACGACATGGCAGCACAGAGCCTGAGACCCTAACAAGCAGGTAATTGGTGTGTGGCACTGAGCGCCCCTTCTCACTTTGCTCTCACTTTCTGGCTTCTTCTGCAAGATTAAAAATCCTCAGTCCCACCATAATTTTTCTTAAATTATATAGCCCTCTGATCACTAGCCCTCTGATCACTAGCTTTTCTTCATACGCCAAATGCAGCCTACCAGCATTTCTCTCACATGCCCCACATGCCCCATTATTCCCACATGCCCATCTGCCTGACAGTTTTTCCCTCACATAGCCCCATGCCCACCGAATTTTCAATCACTTGTTAAACTTGCCCATAAGCTTTTTACTTGTATGTCCCCTTCCTAACACACATTTCCCCAAATGCCCCACCTGTCTACCACGTTTCCTTATATGCCCTCCTGCCTATCACATTTTCCTTTATAAGACCCCTTACATCTAATTTTTACTTATATCTCTTCCCCTGCTTATTAGCACCCCCACTGAACCTTTTACAATCCTGATTCTCGATCTCTGCTACCCTGTCATCACTGGCCAACTGTAGCATGATTGCAGCAGCAGATTCTAGCCTCCATTCAGGCACTGTCCAGACCAGTAGTGTCACTGAGGTCTGACAAAGCGCTTCCCTGCTGTACATTCGTGCGTCTGAATGTGCAAGGACTAGAGATGATTTTTGAAAAAAACATATAAACAGCTAAAATCACAGAATTTGGGGGTAATGTTGATCCTACGGTATTATTAACCTCAATAACATTAATTTCCACTCATTTCCAGCCTATTCTGAACACCTCACAATATTGTTTTAGGCCAAAAGGTTGCACTGAGGTGGCTGTATGACTAAGCTAAGTGACACAAGTGTGCGGCACAAACACCTGGCCCATCTAGGAGTGGCACTGCAGTGGCAGACAGGATGGCACTTAAAAAAACTAGGCCCCAAACAGCACATGATGCAAAGATGAAAAAGAGGTGCAATGAGGTAGCTGTATGACTAAGCACTTAAAAAAATGGCCCCAAATAGCACATCATGCAAAGAAGTAAAAGAGGTGCAATTGTCCTTGGGCCCTCCCACCCACTCTTATGTTGTATAAACAGGACATGCACACTTAAACACACCCATCATTTCAGCGACAGGGTCTGCCACATGACTGTGGCTGAAATGACTGGTTTGTTTGGGCCCCCACCAAAAAAGAAGCAATCAATCTCTCCTTGCACAAACTGGCTCTACAGAGGCAAGATGTCGACCTCATCCTCATCCTCTGATTCTTCTTCCCTTTAAGTGTGTACATCCTCCTCCTCACAGAGTATTAATTCATCCCCACTGGAGTCCACCATCACAGGTCCCTGTGTACTTTCTGGAGGCAATGGCTGGTCAAGATCTTCCCGGAGGAATTCATAATTCATTTTGTGGAAGTAACTTCCTACGCCGATCACTGACAAGGTTACCGGCTGCACTAAACACTCTTTTGGAGTACACACTGGAGAGGGGGGGGGGGCAATTTAGGTCAAATAAATCTAGTTTGTGCAAGGGCATCCAAATTGCCTTTTTTCCTGCCAGTATACGTACGGACTCTCTGACATTCCTACTTGGATGCTGTCACTCATATAATCATCCACCATTCTTTCTTTCACTGTTGACAGAATCATATGCAGTGACAGTAGACATGTCAGTAATCATTGGCAGGTCCTTCAATCTGGAGCAGATGTCAGCACTCGCTCCTGATTGCCCTGCATTACTGCCAGTGGGTGGGCTAGGAAATCTTATCCTTTTCCTCGCAGCCCCAGTTGCGGGAGAAAATGGAGGAGCTGTTGACGGGTCACGTTCCGCTTCAGTTGACAATTTTATCACCAGCAGGTCTTTGAACCTCTGCAGACTTGTGTCTGCCAGAAAGAGAGATTCAACGTAGGCTTTAAACCTAGGATCGAGCACGGTGGCCAAAATGTAGTGCTTTGATTTCAACAGATTAACCATCCTTGAATTCTGGCAAAGCGAATGAAGGGCTCCATCCACATGTCCCACACACTTTGCGGAATCGCTCTGTCTTAGCTCATCCTTCAATTTCTCCAGAAGCTTCTGCAAAAGCCTGATGAGGGGAATGACCTGACTCAAGCTGGCAGTGTCTGAACTGACTTCACGTGTGGCAAGTTCGAAGGGTTGGAGAACATTGCACAAGACGGAAATCATTCTCCACTGCGCTTGAGTCAGGTGCATTCCCCCTCCTTTGCCTATATCGTCGGTGGATGTATAGGCTTGAATGGCCCTTTGCTGCTCCTCCATCCTCTGAAGCATATAGAGTGTTGAATTCCCCCTTGTTACCACCTCTTGCTTCAGTTGATGGCAGGGCAGGTTCAGGTGTGCTTGATGTCACTCCAGTCTTTGGCACGCGGTGGCTGAATGTCGAAAGTATCCCGCAATTTTTCAGGCCACCGACAGCATCTCCTGCACGCCCCTGTCATTTTTCAAAAAATTCTGCACCACCAAATTAATTGTATGTACAAAGGCCCTCATTCTGAGTTGATCGCAGCAGCAAGAAAGTTAGCAATTGGGCAAAACCATGTGCACTGCAGGAGGGGTAGATATAACATGTGTAGAGAGAGTTAGATTTGGGTGGGGTGTGTTCAATCTGCAATCTAATTTGCAGTGTAAAAATAAAGCAGCCTGTATTTACCCTGCACAGAAACAAAATAACCCACCCAAATCTAACTCTCTCTGCACATGATATATCTGCTTCCCCTGCAGTGCACATGGTTTTGCCCAATTGCTAACTTTCTTGCTGCTGCGATCAACTCAGAATGAGGGCCAAAACATGGGACATTCTGGAATTTGCCCAGATGTAATGCACACATAATATTGGTGGCGTTGTCCGATATCACAAATCCCCAGGAGAGTCTAATTGGGGTAAGCCATTGTGCAATGATGTCCCTCAGTTTCTGTAAGAGGTTGTCAGCGGTGTGCCTCTTACGGAACGCAGTGATACATAGCGTAGCCTGTCTAGGAACGAGTTTTCATTTGCAAGATGCTGCTACTGGTGCCGCTGCTGTTGTTGCTGCAGGAGTCCGCACATCTACCCAGTGGGCTGTCACAGTCATATAGTCCTTAGTCTGCCCTGTTCCACTTGACCACATGTCCGTGGTTAAGTGGACAGTGAGTACAATTGTATTTTGTAGGACACTGAGGACACTTTTTCTGACGTCTCTGTATATTCCCGGTATCGCTTGCCTAGTGAAGTGGAACCGAGATGGGATTTGATACTGGACACAGTACCTCAAGCAATTCTCTAAGTCCCAATGAACTAATGGCGAATACTGGACGCACGTCTAACCCCAACATAGCTGTCAAGGCCTCAGTTATCCGCTTTGCAAAAGGATGACTGCTGTCACATTTCATCTTACTCACAAAGGACTGTTGGACAGTCAATTGCTTAGTTGAAGTAGTACAAGTGGTCTTTCAACTTCCCCTCTGGGATGACGATCGACTCCCAGCAGCAACAACAGCAGAGGCAGCAACAGCAGCCATACCAATCAAAGATCCTCCGGAGGAATCCCGGTTAGGAAAGGACTCCTCAGTCTTGCCAGTGACATGGCCTGCAGGACAACTGACGTTCCTGACTGAGGAGGAAGTTGACGTTGAGGGAGTTGGTGGTATGGCTTGCAGGAGCTTGGGTACAAGAGGAAGAAGTGATTTAGGTGTCAGTAGACTGCTTCTGCTCTTACCCAAAGTTTCACAACTAAACACTGACTTCTGATGAATGCGCTGCAGGTGACGTATAAGGGAGGATGTTCCTAGGTGGTTAACGTCCTTACCCCTACTTATTACACATTGACAGAGGAAACACACGGCTTGACACCTGGGGGTAAATTTACTAAGATGGGAGTTCTATTTAAGATGGGATGTTGCCCATAGCAACCAATCAGATTCCAGGTATTATCTTCTAGAAGGGGCTAGATAAATGAGAAGTAGAATATGATTGGTTGCTATGGGCAACATCCCATCTTAAATAGAACTCCCATCTTAGTAAATTTACCCCCTGTTGTCCGGATTTGTGGAGAAATAATTTCACACCGAAGAGGTGGCTTTTTTGGTATTTTGCCCAGGCATCACAATGGGCTTATTCATCCCATGGACAACAGGTGTCTCCCCGGTGCCTGATTTAAACAAACCACATCACCATCAGAATTCTCCTCGTCAACTTCCTCCTCAGCGCCAGCAAAACCCATATCCTCATCCTGGTGTACTTCAACAGTGATATCTTCAATTTGAATATCAGAAACTGGACTGTGGGTGCTACTTCCAGCACTTCCAGAGGACGTGCAAATGGTGAAGGAGCCACCTCTTCCAGTCTAGTGTTGGGAAGGTCAGGCTTCTCAACTGCCGACACACTTGGACTCTCCTGAGGGATTTGTGATAACATCTTAGAACACACAGGCCCTCATTCCGAGTTGATCGGTCGCAAGGCGAATTTAGCAGAGTTACACACGCTAAGCCGCCGCCTACTGGGAGTGAATCTTAGCTTCTTAAAATTGCGACCGATGTATTCGCAATATTGCGATTACTAACTACTTAGCAGTTTCAGAGTAGCTTCAGACTTACTCTGCCTGTGCGATCAGTTCAGTGCTTGTCGTTCCTGGTTGACGTCACAAACACACCCAGCGTTCGCCCAGGCACTCCCACCGTTTCTCCGGCCACTCCTGCGTTTTTTCCGGAAACGGTAGCGTTTTCAGCCACACGCCCCTGAAACGCCGTGTTTCCGCCCAGTAACACCCATTTCCTGTCAATCACATTACGTTCGCCGGAGCGATGAAAAAGCCGTGAGTAAAATTACTTTCTACATAGCAAAGTTACTTGGCGCAGTCGCAGTGCGAACATTGCGCATGCGTACTAAGCGGATTTTCATTGCGATGCGATGAAAAATACCGAGCGAACAACTCGGAATGAGGGCCACAGTTCTTTGCTGTGCTTTTTCCAGCTTAACTCATCATTTTTCTAGTGGGGGGACACCACCACTGGTCTGATGCAGAACAACACAGCACCACTGCAATGGACTGGACTTATACAGCAGCACTGGACATATGGCAGCAGAGGACACCACCATTGTGACTGGACTGATGCAGCACAAGACACCGCCACTGGACTGATGCAGCACAACACAGCACTACTGGACTGAACTTATACAGCAGCACTGGACATATGGCAGCAGAGGACACAACCTCTGTGACTGGACAGATGCAGCACAAGACACTACCACTGAGAACAGAGACACGTCCTCTCCCTACATTCTCCAATGCCGGAGTGAAAATGTCGGGGACGTGCATCTCCTTATATGGAATCCAAGCCCCGCGAGAATCCGACAGCAAGATGATGACGTTTTGCCTCGTTCTGGTTTACGAGTCAGGTGGGAAAACCCGAGCCTGACTCGGATCCGGGCTTGAAGTCAGGGGGGTTCGGTTCTTTGAGAACCGTACCCGCTCATCTTTAGTTTCTGCATTCTACTAGCTACACACAGATGGCAATGGTCTTCTGGCTTGTAAGACGTTGAATCTTTTTTTGGGGGCAAAACAATTAGGGTAATTCTGGTGGAAAAATATGTGACAATATTGGCAAGAAAATGGTTGGTTTGTGTGAGATCCAGTCAGCTCTTCACACACACACACACACACACACACACACACACACACACACACACACACACACACACACCTGACCTTAACGCCTACAAAGAAATAAGTGGCACAGGCTTATACTGTGGCAATGGACCTAGTGCCCAAATTTATCACGTGCCCATGGGCCGAATGCCTGCCTAACAGATGCCACAGGTTTATTTAGGTACTATGAGCTCAAGGCCACCAGACAGTAATGCTGAGAGACACTGCAGTGTGCAACATTATTTAGCTCTTTTGTATTTCACCACAGCAGTCCTCTCTGGTCCTCCCATTGTCTGCCGCCATCCTCATGGTCAGCTGCTGTTTCTTCCCAAAAATTTTTTTAACCAGCATCACTCATCTGCGTCTTCCTGACTGGACTCCTTCCTTAGCCAGAATACATTTGTATTCCCAGTGGATGGGATGCCGGCTGTCAATATCTCACCTGCCAGAATGCCGGTAGTGGGGCAAGCGCTATGAAGTCCCTTGCATGTTCGCTGCCATCTCCACAGGTTCTGTTCCCACTCTACGGTTGTCATGGACACTCACGAGTGGGAATAGCCCTTGTGCGCTGAGATATCGGCTGTTGGCATTGTCGGCTGTCGGGATTCCGGCGTCTGTATCCTGACCACCTGGATCCCAACAGCCATCAAATTAACTGCATCCCCCTTAGCCAACTCTTCATTCTTGTTTTCTTTGGAAGGTCTTCTCTCCTCACTCTGTGACTGCCCGGTGCTCATGCTGGCTTTATTTAGAGTGGGCCAGCAATGATGGAGCAGGCTGCAATAGCTCACTACAGGCGCTACTGATTGGCTGCCGGCCCATGAGCCACGCTTAGCTCATGTCTGGTGCCATATTTATACTGCTGTTGTGGCTCCGGTGCTGGGATCCGACTCTCTGTCCCAGCACCGGCCGACGATGTGTCCCCAGTGGGACACATCTCTACCTTACACCACTGCACTTTCGATGTAGGGATCCGACACTCGGTCCCAGTGCCAGCTACCGCTGTGTCCCTGCACACCTAGCCTCAAAACGCCATATGGTGTGAGATGCCTGGCACGAGTGAACAGCTCCAAGAGGTGAAGTGTACAATCTTTTTCTTTCAATTTTTCATCTTATTCACATCGCAAACGTGGTGAAACACTACTCAGAGTGTACCACAGATGCTGGGCTACGACTTTAAGTATTTGTTTTAAAAAATGTACAAAGTCGCAGAGGAAGCACTGCGGAACCTAGTATGAGAAAAGCCCATAGCTACTGCATTGTAGCACTTTGTGCACACAGATGTACAAATGTCACCCATTAACTTGATCAGTGTACTCTAGCAAACTAGTTGGTTTATGGTAGATGCTAAAACCAAGTTGGAGAAAGGACCTCTGCCGTCAGGGGGAGGAGCTAGGCCAGGGGGATAGTTCTTTTACTATCCACACCACTAACTGCTCCCTTTAGTAAACTGGTGACGAGGGTTCATTTTGGTTACCCTGTTCAGACATGGCCCCTCCCCCTGGTGACGTGGCTCCTCCCCCTGGTGATGTCAGAGGTCCTTTCTCCAACTTGGTTTTAGCCATAACCGTTGTTTTAAGTATGCGAATAAGATGCACATTTTGAGCAAAAAAGACACTCTGCACATAGAGTCACAGGGGACCTGGTGCACCGTGAGGGGTATACGTTTAAGTTGCTGGCTGTCGGGATCCCAGTGCTCATGATACCGATGCCGAAATCCCGACAGCTGGCAATGTCGGCAGCCGGAATACCGACCAAACAGGACTATTCCCACTCGTGGCTGTCCATGACACCCATAAAGTGGAAATAGAACCTGTGGTGAGCGCAGCGAACCACCGAGCCCGCAGCATGGGGAGCACCGAGAGCACGCAAGGGGACACTTTGTGCTCGCCCTGCTGTCGGTATAATGTTGGCCAGAATGCCGTTGTCGGTATATTGACGGCCGGCATCCCGGCCACCAGTAAATCATACCGACCCCCCGTGAGGGGTTGTTTGTCATGACTAAAGCCATAGTGTATGAGGACTCATCTGTACACACACACACACGGGTGTAGAGAACACTGACGGGCCCATGTACTTTGGGGCGTGGCCTAATTGCTGGATGTGTACCACGATCCTTATGTAAATCAATGTGTAAAAAAAATCTTTTCAGCGCGGTACTAAGTGCAGATTTGGGGGGTGCTATTGTGCCTCAGACAGGGGCAAATCCAGAGGCGGAAGAGACTGCTGCACCACCACAGCCCAGACAATACACAGCATTTTGTGCTGGCTGAAGAAGCCGCTGCTGCTGACAACAGGTATGGGGGGGGGGGGGCGGTGGGCCCCTTCATCAGGCCTGAGCTCAGGTGATTTAGTACCCCCCTCCCCCTCTTGGCGGCAGTGCATGCGCACACACACATTTTCCATTCTTTCATTCTGCTCACTGGCTGTGCATGCTATGCTCAATGGGGTTCATTCTGACCTGATCGCTCCCTGCAGTTCATTGCAGCGCAGCAATCAGGTCAGAACTGCGCATGCGCCGGCATGGCTGACAGCTGACGTCTGTTGTTGTCTAGCGATCGCCTCTGCCTGATTGACAGGCAGAGGCGGTCGCTGGGCGGGAGGGGGAGGCACGGCAGCGTATGGCCGCTGTTTTGTGGGCTCGGTCCAGTCAATGCAGGCGTGGCTGTACCGTGTGGGGGGCACACACAGCTGCTGCGAGCCGGGCAGCGACGAGTAGTTCCCGGCCAGCACGCATAAGCTGCACTGGCCGGGAGCTACTCCTGAAGTACAAAAGCATCGCTGTATTTCAGCGACGGGGCAGGGACTGACATGCGGGGCGGGCTAGCCCTGTGCTGGGCGTCCCCCCGCATGTCTGTGTTCCTGATTGTAGCTGTGCTAAATTTAGCACAGCTACGATCAAGTCGGAATGACCCCCTATGTTATGAATTTTATTTCTAAAATCTGTTTCCGTTCCACAGCATAGTAAAATGTCACTTTCTAAGACAAACAAAAAGTCTGAAATTCACAGAATTTGATGGTGGCATTTTTGTAATGCTTGTAAGAAAGCAAATGATTAATCTGAGTGTTTCATTGCCTTCAACCTTTGTTAATAAAGGATTAATTTCTCTAGCCAGACAAATTTATCAGGAAAGACAAAAGAAAGTCAACACATCTTAAAAAGAACACACGTTCCAGTTATACTTACTAACACAACTGAGATCTCAACTTCCCCTTGATATCAACACATTAGTTTAACTTGTCAGAGTAAATGAACAAAGTCGTGTAGCATTATTAAACATGGAACAAAAGTGAAGTATGTGAAAGGAGATTACATTGTCCATAAATAAGTTATCAAATGTTGTGAAAACCTTTCAGGACTATTTAGCGCCATTAACTAAAGTAACTAACCAAAAGTGATTTGAATTTTTAATGAATACAAATATAATTAGTTTAACCAATAAATGTCTAACATTTATTCTGCTGTGCCATGTAATTGTATGCAAGGCTATAGAAGTTTATGCCCATAATTCTAAAGTTATGGCTCAGAAGTACGAGATTAGTCACTGATTACATAGAACTACAATGTGTATTACAGAATTGGTAACTTATAGAAAATTGATACTAACAGTTCGCTAATGGGGCCCATATATCAGTGGAGTATTGGTGTAATTTCCCATTCTCCAGGGGATCAAGGAATTCTAACACCTTGGAAATACTCGATTCCAACCAAAAAATTATTAGGATCGGCATGTAAGGATTTTTAACATGCTGTATTTTGATGGTTTGCCTAACACGTTGATGATCATCGGTGTCCGCCGGATCAATGGGTCTATTCATGAAGCCGTGAAAAGAGTGGAGAAGCGAACCTGTGGAGAAGTTGCCCATAGCAACCAATCAGCTGCTCCGTACAATTGTATAGTATGCAAATTATAAATGTTACTTCAATGCTGATTGGTTGCCAGGGGCAACTTCTCCACTGGCTTACTTCTCCAACTTTTCAATGCTTCATGAATAATCTGCATTGGCAGAGCGAGGAATCATGGCTCAGGCGCTGGCATAACTACAGCTCCCGCAGCCACCAAGGTGGCTTGAGGGCTCCGGCACCGTTTTTGCAGATTTCAATGCAGACTAGCCTTCCGCATGTAATTATGCTTGAAATTAGAGATGAGCGGGTTCGGTTCTCCGAGATCCGAACCCCCCCGAACTTCACCCATTTTACACGGTTCCGAGGTAGCCTCTGATCTTCCTGCCTTGCTCGGTTAACCCGAATGCGCCCGAACGTCATCATCCAGATGACGGATTCTCGCAAGATTCATATTCTATATAAAGAGCCGCGCATCGCCGCCATTTTCACTCGTGCATTGGAGATTGAACGGAGAGGACGTGGCTGCGTTCTCTCCCTGAAAAGCTCCGTAATCTGTGCTCGGTGTGCTGCAAATATCTGTGCTCAGTGTGATGCAAATATCTGTGCTCAGTTTGCTGAAAATATCTACGTTCTCTGCCTGAAAACGCTCCATATCTGTGCTCAGTGTGCTGCAAATATCTGTGCTCAGTGTGCTGCATTGCACCAGTATATAATTATATTTATAGTAGTACAGTACAGTAGGCCATTGCAGTACCTTGCAGCGCTGTGTCACTGCAAGTATCCATTCCATATCTGTGCAGCATTTTTGTGAGCAGTATATATAGTATTACAGTGCAGCATTTTGGTGACCCAACAGTATATAGTTGTGTACAGTAGGCCATTGCTGTATCTTGCAGCTCTGTGTCACTGCAAGTATCCATTCCATATCTGTGCAGCATTTTTGTGAGCAGTATATAGCATTACAGTGCAGCATTTTGGTGAACCAACAGTACATAGTTGTGTACAGTAGGCCATTGCTGTAACTTGCAGCTCTGTGTCACTGCAAGTATCCATTCCATATCTGTGCAGCATTTTTGTGAGTAGTATATATAGTATTTGTTACGTTCTTGGTGCTCAGAACGAAAGAGGTGTTGCGTACTGAGTCCAAAGCACCAGAACGTGACGCTGAAATAAAGGAAAGGTGTAGTAATAGCCCCTAGCAGCCTACCTCCATTGTTTCACCCGCGTGGTCAGTTTACGCCTGCGAGACTGTGGTTTCTTGGGCCTACGGCAGCCGCGTTTGAAGGGCGGATTAGGTCTGCCCAACTCCGATGCCCCCAGGTCTTAATGTAAGACAAGGCGTAAACCGAGACGGGATGATAACAAGGGGACCTCTAACTAAACCAAACTGAGAGCTAGGGGCTACAAAGAGACCTAAAACTAAACGTATATGCTGCACAGCTGCCAGGATAAACAACAACAAAGGAAATGCTGTCCACACGCTGACACAATACTGTTGTGTACCGGCAGTGACAGCATATGCAGAACCCTCTGCAAAACACCAGTAACTAGTATAACTAAAGAATACAGCGGCCTTGGCCGATGGACGCGGCAAAGCCGCTACTCACGAAACCGGTACAAATACTGGCAAACGGACAGGAACCCCTAATGTAGCTGACACAGGTTCTCAGGACCGGAAGACAGGCAGAGTTCCAACGACTGAGCAGTGGACACCAAGTAACAGGATACAGGATCAGGAACAGACAAAGCCACTGGACTTCAGGACAGGAACGCTTCAGGGCAAGACACTGGATCAGACACTGGATCAGAAACTGGATCAGACACTGGATCAGACACTGGATCAGACACTGGATCAGACACTGGATCAGACACTGGATCAGACACAGGCCTCCTGGACAGGAATGCTTCAAGGCAGGAAGCAGCTAGACAGAAGCTATCACCGGCCTCTGTGTAATGCACTGAGACAGAATATAACAGGCAGCCCTCCAATAGCTGCAGAGAACCTAATTAATTATGTTGTGCAGCTGCCCTGCTGCACAACTGACAGGTGCAATTAACAGACAGGTGAGGCTAAACACATGGAAACAGGCTGCAATTACACAGACTCACCACCGGCAGCAAACAAGAGTCTTCTAAACCAAAGCAAAGGGAAATCCTGGCCTGCAAGAGAACTATAACATAAAATACATGAACAGGAATGAACCACTGCTTGTGGTTCATAACAGTGCCCTCTCCTTAAGGTGGACACAGGACACCACATGACACCCACGGGGAACAGAAACAGAAGTATAACACAAAATACATAACCAAAATATGCAAAATAGGAATGAGCCACTGCCGTGGCTCATAACAGTACCCCCCCCCCCCCTCTTGAGGAGGGGTCAACAGACCCCAAAATTCAGGTTTTCCAAAACAAGTGATACACTAAAAAACCTGACACTGGAACAAACAGACAATGACAAGAAACAGAAACAAGCTGTGGCAACAGCTTGTAACAGTGCCTTCCCCTTGATAGTGGCCACTGGACACAAGACAGGAAAAAAATCTTGACAAGGCAAGAGTCAGCAATATTTATTTTCTTCTTCTTCAACTTTTTCCCCTGTGCCTGCTTGAAGACACCAGGAAAGGAAGACATCTCTGGCTCAAAAAACTCTTCAAAATATATAGGTCGAGCAGTCAGATGATTCTTCTCTTTCCTACTAGAATGCCCAGGCACATAAGAAATCTCATCAGTTTCAGAATCTGAGAACAGACCATAGATTGGTTCCATTCCCCTAGGTACTGAAACTTTAGGAGAATTCCTGTGGGGAGAAGACAGGAAAGCACATCCAGCAGCAATGGCAATAGGCTGTGATTTTTGTGCTGACTGGCTGGAGTGCTTCACTGTGACCAAGTCATTACAGACCTTTCTTGAGGCTGAGACTTTTTGAACCCCACCTGGGGCAGTGACTTTCTGAACCCCACCTGGGGCAGTGATCTTTCTGAATCCCACCTGGGGCAGTGGCCCTCGGAACCCCACCTGCGGCAGTGGCCCTTGGAACCTCCGCTGGGGCAGTGGCCCTCGGAACCCCCGGGAACCCTGCTGGGGCATTGGCCTTCGGGAACTCCGCTGGGGCAGTGGCCTTCAGGAATTCCGCTGGGGCAGTGGCCTTCGGGAACCCCGCTGGGGCAGTGGCCTTCGGGAACCCCGCTGGAGTCAGCACCTCGGATTCTTTTACTGAGACCGGCCCGTCGGCCTCCCTCTCTGGGACCGGACCGTCGGCCTCCCTCTCTGGGACCGGACCGTCGGCCTCCCTCTCTGAGTCGATAATTATCTAGACTTCTCCCGGAATTATGACCTCCGGGACTTTTGCTGAAGCTATGACCTTCAGAACCTCCACTAAAGCTATGCCTCTTGAGTCCTTTCCTGGGGAAGCGACCTCTAGACCCTTCTCTGGGGCTGTGTCTCTCGAGACCCCACTTGGGGATATTACTTCGAAGATCCCTTCTGGGGTTTTGCTTCTCGAGTTCCCTTCTAGAACTATGGTTTTAGATACCCTTTCTGGGGTTGTGCTTTTCAAGTCCCTACCTGGGGTAACAGCTTCTGAGACCCCTTCTGGTATTGACACCTGAGCTATTATATCCGATGTCCCTCTATGACCCAGAGCATCGGGTACCGCTCCAGGACTCTGGGCATCGGGTACCGCTCCAGGACTCTGGGCATCGGGTACCGCTCCAGGACTCTGGGCATCGGGTACCGCTCCAGGACTCTGGGCATCGGGTACCGCTCCAGGACTCTGGGCATCGGGTACCGCTCCAGGACTCTGGGATTCCACTACCGGGGTTTGCAACTCTGATTCTACAGGAAAGTCAAGAAAGGATAGAAACATTCTCCTTTGGTTCCTGAATCTATAATGGGGCTCCCTAGCCCAAGGACCCCAATTATAGGACAGAGTGCTTTTTAGTGTGGGTTTTGTGACAAGTACCTCTGCCACAGTGGAGACAGGAGTAGGTCTTAAACCCTGACTCAACTTGGCCAGAGGGTAGGACTTGTCGCCACACTTTGGCTTGCGCAAAATTACAGGTCTGCAGATGGTGGCCTAAACCCCCACAATATAGGCATAAATGTAAGTTTCTGCGACGCAGACGCTCCTCTTCTGAGAGCCTGGGCCGTAGAAAACTTTTAAACCTTTTCTCTCCAATTAAACCTGAGGATTCTCTTGTCACCATATTGTGAACAAGAGTCTCTTTGGAGATAGATGAACTCTTAATGACTTCTAGCAAGATAAGCAAAATTTTGGTCAGAAGGTTTTGCAGTTGCTTTAAGGATTGCTGCAAAACTTCCAGCCGCTCAGGTTTCAAAGCACTGAAAGCAGAGTTCAGGACTGAGAGAGACGCCTGCAGGGCATGCATAATTGACATGGGAGGATTACAAACTAGACAAGACTAGACTAGACTAGACAAGACTGGACCGGATTTTTAACACTGGACTGGGTTCTGCACACTGGACTGGGTTCTGCACACTGGACTGGGTTCTGCACACTGGACTGGATTCTAGACAGGACTGGATTCTAGACAGGACTGGACTGGGCCAAAAAAGAAAAAACTACTATTTAGCTTTGTTTCTTTTTTGTTGTATGGCCGGTAATAATGTTACGTTCTTGGTGCTCAGAACGAAAGAGGTGTTGCGTACTGAGTCCAAAGCACCAGAACATGACGCTATAATAAAGGCAAGGTGTAGTAATAGCCCCTAGCAGCCTACCTCCATTGTTTCACCCGCGTGGTCAGTTTACGCCTGCGAGACTGTGGTTTCTTGGGCCTACGGCAGCCGCGTTTGAAGGGCGGATTAGGTCTGCCCAACTCCGATGCCCACAGGTCTTAATGTGAGACAAGGCGTAAACCGAGACGAGATGATAACAAGGGGACCTCTAACTAAACCAAACTGAGAGCTAGGGGCTACAAAGAGACCTAAAACTAAACGTATATGCGGCACAGCCGCCAGGATAAACAACAACAAAGGAAATGCTGTCCACATGCCGACACTATACGGTTGTGTACCGGCGGTGACAGGATATGCAGAACCCTCTGCAAAACACCAGTAACTAGTATAACTAAAGAATACAGCGGCCTTGGCCGATGGACGCGGCAAAGCCGCTACTCACGAAACCGGTACAAATACTGGCAAACGGACAGGAACCCCCAATGTAGCTGACACAGGTTCTCAGGATTGGAGGACAGGCAGAGTTCCAATGACTGAGCAGTGGACACCAAGGAACAGGATACGGGATCAGGATCAGGAACAGACAAAGCCACTGGACTTCAGGACAGGAACGCTTCAAGGCAAGACACTGGATCAGACACTGGATCAGACACAGGCCTCCTGGACAGGAATGCTTCAAGGCAGGAAGCAGCTAGACAGAACCTATCACCGGCCTCTGTGTAATGCACTGAGACAGAATATAACAGGCAGCCCTCCAATAGCTGCAGAGAACCTAATTAATTATGTTGTGCAGCCGCCCTGCTGCACAACTGACAGGTGCAATTAACAGACAGGTAAGGCTAAACACATGGAAACAGGCTGCAATTAAACAGACTCACCACCGGCAGCAAACAAGAGTCTTCTAAACCAAAGCAAATGGAAATCCTGGCCTGCAGTAGAACTATAACATAAAATACATGAAAAGGAATGAACCACTGCTTGTGGTTAAACATAGAAACATAGAATTTGACGGCAGATAAGAACCACTTGGTCCATTATGTCTGCCCCTTTTTTTTCATCCTTTAGGCAATCTCAACCCTTTTTGAACCTTAATTCTTTGTAAGGATATTCATATGCCTATCCCAAGCATGTTAAAATTGCTCTACAGTCTTAGGATAGGCCTGCAAGAGAACTATAACATAAAATACATGAACAGGAATGAACCACTGCTTGTGGTTCATAACAGTATTACAGTGCAGCATTTTGGTGACCCAACAGTATATAGTTGTGTACAGTAGGCCATTGCTGTATCTTGCAGCTCTGTGTCACTGCAAGTATCCATTCCATATCTGTGCTGCATTATTGTGAGCAGTATATAGTAGGACAGTGCACATTTTGGTGACCAGCAGTATACATATATAGTACAGTACAGTAGGCCATTGCTCTATCTTACAGCTCTTGTCACTTCTAGTATCCTGATCAGTTCTCAATATCTGCTGCATTGTTGTGACCAGTATGTATACTGTACTGTGCGACTTGTGTTATACACTTGGTGATTATACATACTGTAATCTGTACTGAGCGATGTGTGAGATACACCTGGGGATTATACACCCTATATACTGTACTGTGTGATGTGTGAGATACACTTGGGGATTATACACCCTATATTATTATTATTATCCTTTATTTATATGGCACCACAAGGGTTCTGCAGCGCCCAATTACAGAGTACATTAATAATCAAACAGGAAAACAGCAACTTACAGTTGATGACAGTATAGGACAAGTACAGGGTAAATACACATAGTTACATCAGCAGATGACACTGGAATAAGTATCAGGTGGCAGAAGACTGCTGGATGTGGAACAGTTGAAGATTATTAAAGTAAGACAAAGGATAAGCACATGAGGGAAGAGGGCCCTGCTCGTGCGAGCTTACAATCTAAAGGGGAGGGGTAGACAGACATGGGTGACACAGATGGGGTACATAGAGAACGTGGAACAGAGGGTTAGGATGAGATTTGGATGGGTTTGGTGAAGAAGTGGACCACCAGAAGGCACAAGTCAATACTTAACATTGCAACATTTTACTGGGCTATGCAGGAGAAAATTAAAAATAGGGGAAAAAAAAAAAGATTTGTTCACTTCTACCACTTACAAAAAGGTAAATGGAAGCTGAAATAATGACAACTACCTCATGGAAGCCAGATACAGTATACCAAACAGTACTTAGCAGAGTTAGGAATGAGTGCTTATGAAATACAGTAACGTTTTGTCATAATATTTCAGAAACTGCATGGCTGGTCTCTTGCACTCTTTTGCTCTAATACACCACCTGCTTTAGGATTTATATTCAAAAACATTATGTCTCCATAATCCCAAAAACGTCAGTCTTCTTGGAAAGTGGTTTGTTCCTTTGTAAGGGAAAGAGAACAAACGTTCTCAAACAACGGTTTCTCAATTTCTTTTTCCTCTGGGAAGCGATTGTGGATTCGCAGGAATATCTGAGCATTTCTGTAATCAGAAAGCAGCGACTTTCCACAAATGTTTACGAATAATTCCAGTGATTTTGTCATTTTCTTCAATGTGATTTGGACCAATAATACCATTGATTAGAACGAATAATTCCAGTGATTTTGTCATTTTCTTCCAGTGATTTGGACCAATATACCATTGATTAGAACGAATAAATAAATCCTGTGATATTGAGGTGTTTGTGTCGCTTAGCTTAGCCGTCCAGCGACCACAGTGCACCTCTTTTTCTCTTTTCTTTGCATCATGTGCTGTTAGGAGCCAATTTTTTTAAGTGCCATCCTGTCTGACATTGCAGTGCCACTCCTAGATGGGCCAGGTGTTTGTGCCGCCCTCTTGGGTCGCTTTGCTTAGTCATCCAGCGACCTCGGTGCAAATTTTAGGACTAAAAATAGTGAGGTGTGAGGTGCTCAGAATAGACTGGAAATGAGTGGAAATTGTGGTTATTGAGGTTAATAATACTATAGGATCAAAATTACCCCCAAATTCTATGATGTAGGCTGTTTTTGAGGGGTTTTTGAAAAAAAAACACAGAATCCAAAACACACCCGAATCCGACAAAAAAATTTCAGGGAGGTTTTGCCAAAACGCGTCCGAATCCAAAACACGGCCGCGGAACCGAATCCAAAACCAAAACACAAAACCCAAAAAATTTCCGGTGCACATCTCTACTTAAAATGTTACTACAAAAATGTCCGCCACCTCAGAGGAGACAGATGCTAGAGGTCCTCTGTCTTGACCTCTAGCGTCTGACAGGAGCACAGTGATAAAGCGTTACCTGGTAGGTAACGCGAGTGCTCAGCACTGGTGCCATCAGGAAAAGATTCAGCTTTCTGTAATGCTTCATCTTCTGCCAATTAAAACCCCTAACAATGAGCATGACATCCCTGGCAACAAGCATTATACCCCTGGAAACGAGCATGACACCCAGAGCATGAAACCCATGGCAATGAGCTAGGTACCCAGCTCATGAAACACCTGGCAATGAGCATGGAACCCAGAGAATGAAACCCCTGGCAACAAGCATGGAACCCAGAGCATGAACCCCCTGGCAATGAACAGGTAATTTAAAAATAATTAGAAGCCTAACTGTGGGGTATAATGTGTAAATTTCATTATGGTGTGTAATGTATCACAGGCATTGCAGTGTATGGCATAATGTGTCAGGGGCATCATGGTGTATGGCATAATGTATTACAGGCATTGCGGTGTGTGGCATAATGTGTCACAGGCATTACAGAGTGTGGCATAATGTGTTGTGGGCATTACAGTGTGTGGCATATTGTGTAATGGGCATTGTGGTGTGTGGTATAATGTGTAAGGGGCATTGTTTGTGTGGCATTATGTTTAAGGGGCATTACTATAAGACGTAAAAATGACAAATAATGTAGGGGACATGAATCAGGATTTTTTTCCTGTGGTGGCCAATGTCTGGGAATGCAGGTTGCATAACTGGGGTGTAAGGTAGTCTTTTCCTACAATTTACATCCCTTGTAGTGAGGACACACACCCTTTTTGGAGCCGCGCTGTAGACGTGTGTGTGTGTGTGGGAGGGGGGGGGGGACACACCAAACTTTATAGTCACTGCGCTCAGTTGTACTGTATGGCCCGCAATACTTGTTGTGTGTGAACAAAGGCCCTCATTCCGAGTTGTTCGCTCGCTAGCTGCTTTTAGCAGCAGTGCAAACGCTAAGCCGCCACCCTCTGGGAGTGTATCTTAGCTTAGCAGAAGTGCGAATGAAGGGATCGCAGCTCTGCTACAAAAAAAGATTGTGCAGTTTCAGAGTAGCTCGAGACTTACTCCTAGCTAGCGATCACTTCAGTCTGTTTAGTTCCTGTTTTGACGTCACAAACACGCCCTGCGTTCGGCCAGCCACTCTCCCGTTTCCCCAGGCACGCCTGCGTTTGTATGTGACACGCCTGCGTTTTTCAGCACACTCCCGGAAAACGGTCAGTTACATCCCAGAAACACCCACTTCCTGTCAACCACTCACCGAACAGCAGTGCGACTGAAAAGTGTCGCTAGACCTTGTGTGAAACTGCATCGGCTTTTGTGAAAGCACGTCGCACGCGCGTACTGCGCGCCATACGCATGCGCAGAAGTGCCGATTTTTAGCCGATTTTTAGCCTGACCTCTGCACTGCGAACAACGGCAGCTAGCGATCAACTCGGAATGACCCCCAAAAGCCCTAACAAAACCATGAATCATTTCATTTTATTTGGGAAAAACTATTTCTCAGTAAAAAAATACTGTATTACAGAAAGGGGATTCCAGTATGATTTACCGACGGTCGAGATGCCGGCCGTCAGTATACCGACAACAGCATCCTGGTCATCAGTATGCTGGCAGCGGGGCGAGTGCTAAGAGTCACAGGTTCTATTCCCACTCTATGGTTGTTGTGGAATAGCCCCTGTGAGGCGGGATTCCAGCTGTCGGTATTGTCAGTAGTCGGGATTCCGGCATCGGTATCCTGACCGCCGGGATCCCGACTGCCGGCAAATTAACTGCATCCCCAGAAAGGTAGACATTAAGTGTAAAGCAGGTAATGCCATTTCATAAAGACAAGAAAACTACTTTTTAATGCCTTATCATTTTAGCACCAGCGGTGATTAAATTACCATGATAATATTGTAAATAGTTGCAAAATATCAATAATAAGTATCAGAATCCACCAGAGAGGAATAGGGTTTTTACTACAGATCAGAAACACAGGCTTGATCAACTTAAAAGTAAATGAAATCATGACAAATTCTGGCCAAGCTGTTTCATTCAAGATCTGGACCTTGCATAATTAGCAGATCTCATAGCAATATTACTATTAAGGTGCATATTCAGCAAAATGTCCCATCTGAAACCCATTCATTACAGTATGTATTATCTGACTTGCCCCGAGTTGCGGCAGAGGATACAATACTTCCGATGCAATTTTGTTGCTCTGGTGCAGTGACAGCTGCTCTGAAAAGCAGCTGTCAAAGTGAGCCTTTATATTAATGAGTCCAATACTAATTACTGCTAGGTTTGACCTAGCAGTATTTCTGTGCCTGAATGAATTGGGATCACGCATTTGCACTGCTAGATGGGACAGGGTTGGAAAGTGCAGGGCTAAAGGAACTTACGTCATCTGGAAATTGTAGGATCCTGAATGGAGGATTGTATTGGGACGGCAAGGTAAGCAGGATATATCTGTGATATTTACTGCATTACCTATGCTTGAAATAGCACAATTACTATATTCCTATTAATGTTGGTGAAAAAAAATCTTTTCACCTATTTTAAGGAATGATGAATGGGCCCCTGAGAGTCTGTTCAAACCCGAGAAACCAGAACCGGCACTACCGTTAGGAAGCTGCCTAGGGCTGCAGCTCCTGTGGGGTTTCTGCTGGGTTTGCCTACAAGAAAAATGAAATATGTATTTAAAAGAGACAGCCTTCATATACAATGGTGGTAGCTGCAGATCTTACTAGCCACAGCCGCCACTAGCCCTGAACTTTGTCCCTGCTTTTGAGTAAGGCTGGCCATGGCACTGACAGTCACATGACTGACATGCCATGTGCTGTAATGAGGCCAGCACTGTATGGACTGGACCCTACTCATCCTCTCCTTCTGGGCTGCAATGCATGCGCCTATTTCCCCCTTGCCATTTAGGCTTTCACCCATCCCCTGCCACTGTCCATCATGACTCTGGAGCGGGAGGCAAATGGGCAGTTTGCACCTCCCATAAGTCAAGAGGGGACAGATCAGCTGTGCAGAGGCTCCCCGCCTCCTCTGCAGTGGTCCAACCTCCTCCCCAGTAGCACAGAACCTGCTTCCAAAATCTGCAAGTGGTAACATCATGCTTGGTGACAGTGATATGAAGATCAGCAACAGGTAAGTGGAGCTGGGCTGGCAATGTCACAGTTCACGTAAGTTAAGTATAATGGGTAAGCTATGTGAGTTTTATTATATTGTTATAGTGTTATTTTTATAATTTATGTTGTTAACAAATCTAAAAATAAATCTAAGCATATTTTAAGAAGCCAAATTCACATGTGAGGGGTTGCGTGTAGGTGATTGAGGGGAGCAGGGACAGAATTGTACAACTTTGCCTAGGACATCTAAAAACCTTCCACTAGCTCTAAGAGGAACAGTTATAAACAATTTCATCAATATGAGTTATTTCTTTATAAAGTAAGTGTTGTAAACAAGTCAACTGGTGATAAATCTTGATTAATATTTATCCCATTTCAGATTTACCATTTATTAAGTTGTTTTATTACTTAGTAATTAATTCAGTATGGATGCTAAGCCCCATTGCTAGGTGTATGTAATGACAACAACTCAAACAAAATCAGTTCCTTCTACTTATGCAGTGGCAAACGCAGGATTTTTAGAGTGGGGTTTCCAAATGCAATCCACAGTCTTCCACTATGCGGAACATTGGAGCAAGTGCGGGAGTCTGGGGCAGCGGTAGAAGAACCTAGTAACGATCCTGGACATTAATGTGAACATTGGTCTTTTTATTCACAGGAATACAATATTAAGATTTAACACTATAGATGATCTATAGTATAGGCTGTATCAAAAATGTAAATAATATAAATAAGTGGTCAGGAAAAGGTTAAACATACCATAATAAATAAATACACAAACATAACAGAACCAGTACTGCACTTTCTAAGTACACATTCTCCCACATCATGGTAAGGCTACTGTCTCTTCTTCCAGGGTGCTACTCTGTGGTCAAATGCCAGAAGGGCCGATGGGCTGCTGGGCCGGTCCTGTCAAACAGAGAGCCAGAAAAGCTGCGCGCACGGAAAGCTTGCCACTCCACCGCATCCCTCCATGGAAATGGGGGAGTGCCGCAAGTCCATGCCCCCAGACTCGCGGCATGCCCCCGTGGGTAGTGTCCGCCTGCCCCATTTCATGTGCACACGACGAATGCACGTGCATGCACATGCCAGGGGTGATTTTCAGCCACAGTCCGTACGTGGACCCAGTGCACTGATTAAGCACTCTGATTCGCAGACACAGCAAACTTGGTAGAAGAAGATATTACCACTAAGCATGTGCTGTAGCTCTGCTCTGTCCCTTAAACAACATGCTGTGACGGCAGCTCTAGTAATCATATTAGGGACCTTATTCAACTTCAGTTGCAATTTTTCCTAATCTAGCAAAACTGCAACTGCTGACGATCGCATGCTGGGGCCACCCAGCATGCTAATGGCCATCAGAGATGCAATTGCAATTCAATTGCGGTCGCATCACTGACTCCACAAAACAAGGGTAGCCCCCTGCCTGCACCACAGCCATGTTTTGATTTGCAGTGGCCATGTGTGACGTCACCCGGCTGCCCCGAAAACTGCCGGACCATCTGCATTCCCGTCACCACACCCCTCTAACGCCGCATCGCCACGTCGACTGCCCCATGAACACCACTGCCTGTCAAGAGGCAGAGGCATTTGCATCAGTGCGATACAAATTAATTGGACGGCCATCGCATTTGCAGAACTGGCACTGAGCGTGCGCACTGCACCGAAGGACAACAATATGCAATCTATATTGAATAAGACCCTATATACCATTGCTATTGTTGTCATAATTTGAGCCACTTGTCAAGAGGAGGGGGATTTCTGCGCAACCGGAAACCGCCCTGCTTTTGCCTATGCTATGTCTGTACAATAGCAGATTTACTGAGGAAATACAAGCTGAAAAATAGATGACTTCCATATGCCACAGACATATTTAAAACTAGGGACATATGTACTAAGCATTGGAGAGAGATGAAGTGGAGAGAGATAAAATACCAATGAATCAGCTCCTGTCGTTTTTCAAATGGGCCTTTTTCAGCTGGATCTCTATTGAAATAGAAATTGCAATTTGCTAAAAATACGCATGTGAAGAATCGCCCAGAAAGGTTAAAGATGCCCACCTATGCATTTTGCCTACCTATGCATTTGCAAATTTAAATACGCAGAAATCAAGTACCATGGACAATTCCGGTAGACCCATGCACATGCAGGATATACGCGGCTGCAGTCACAGTGGCGTCATGTGCACTCCCTGAAAATGGCCATGACACGCCTGCATTTTCCCAACCACTCCCCACAAACGCCATGTAACTTCCCACAGATGAACACTTCCTGGCAATCGCTATGCGATCGCACCTTGCTGGGCCTGTGATCACATTGTGAACGCATTTTGGCCTTCGTGCACGCGTGACACAGTTACAGAGCAAGCGCAGCCATCCTATAATCAGCCAATTTGTGAATTTGCAATTTTGTATCTGAAGCTGAATTAGGTCCACAGTGTGTAACAGGATGCAGTTACATTGCAGATGCCGGAATCCCAAACACTGACAATGCCAACAGCTGGAATCCCAGCTAACAGGGGCTATTTCCACTCGTGGGTGCCCACAGTGTCGATTCAGTGCAGACAGAGAGAGAGAGAGAGAGGGCATGCCAGCAGCTCACAGAGCGCTGGGCATGCCCCCTCAGTGACGAAAACAGGGGCATGGCTCGCGATCGCGGGCTCCCCACGAAGCCATGCCCACTGTCTAGTAGGCCACACTCCCTTTTCGGGCGCGCTTGCGCGCAGGTGTCCCTCTCTAAAGGTTAGTAATGTTGGCAGGTATGGTTTAGTACATATGCCCCAAAATTCCTTCAACAATTTGAATTATTTATTTATTTATTTATTTAATTGCTCTGCAGCAACCCTGCCCTTTTTCATTATGGATTGAATTAAGATTTGATTCAGATCATGGCATTCAAACTGGCAATACACAGATTTTTTTGTGGCCCCAACGATCATAGCAAATCATATGCTCCACTTTATTGCATCACTTTTTAACGGATTTTGGTGCATAATCATGCTGTTAAAACATGAATGTGCCCCTTGGACAGCACTGGTTTACAGTGACAGGTAAGTGTGCATACACTATAAAGCTTATACTTGTAAAGGCCAGCAAGCAGTATAGTAAACTCATTTGGGGCTCTGTTTGACATTACCATGTAAAACTGGGCAAACTTATGTAGCACCCTGATATATATATATGCCCATGGGGTTGAGGGAATACAGGTATCTGGAGACCTATACCTGGTGGTATAGTTATATATGGTAATTAAAGCATACACTTGTAAATATATTAAAGTTTTATGAGTATAGGATATGTGTATATTATGGTAACCAAGTCCCCAGGGACCTTGGACTATGGGGCCAAACGGGATGAACTGGCACGAGGGGGCTGAAGAGACTCTTCCAGAAGCCCCTTGCGCCGGGAACCAGTGTGCTCGCGGAGAGGGACGGTTGGTGACTAAGAGGTAGAGAGCGAGCCGGTGGAGGGAGCAAGCAAGCGGCTACAGAGGCTCCAGCTGAGAAAAGCGGTGTCCGGAGCTACGAGGGGACGGAGATCGGAACTTACCCCGGAGAGGAGCCGCACTACTGAGCGGGGAACAGGAGCTGAGAGCCGCCAGACGCAGCCACTATCAGATCGGGGATCCAACTGCAGCCGGGGACAGAGCCGCACAGTGAGCTGAGCAGAGGCGGGAGCGGAGATAGCGGAGGGTGCCGCTGTGAGTTGCGACGGCAGTGTTGGAGGTACTGTAGATCCCGGGCCCCCCGCTGACTGACGGTTGTTAACTGGAGGGCAGAGCCATGCACAGCAGACCTTCCTACCCACCACAGTGACCATCCCTCATTGTAGGAGGAGCTGGGGGGAGTGCCTGAGGACTGCCTAGTTTACGGTGAGCTGAGTGGACTCATCCCCGATAAATCTCTGTTACCCCCGATGGATTTAGAGTCATCATCGGTCTGAGACAGTAGAGAGACTGTGGCCGCCATCGTATAAATAGCCCTATGCACCATGGATAGCCATAAGCTATTGTAGAAATATAGTGAAGCCATCGGTAGTATAATGAAGAGTACTGCCTGAAGCAGCGGGTAGTGGTGGCATGAATATGAGGAACTAGTAAAAGAGGGCAGCTGACGTTATGCTCCCAGACCTTCTCCATTGCCATTGCTGTTTCCTACCCTATAACGGTACTCGTCAAGGACTGCAGATGTACCAGAGAAATGACCAGGTAGCATTTATGATTCTAGATTGCTAGTACAGGCACAGCACTGGTGGTCTTTCCGGAGGTTTTCATCATAGTAATTGTGGTGAACTGCAGGATATTAAGGCTGCTGGTCCTAGTATGTCTAGTACCGCCCTCTATTCTCTAACTGATAATTACTTCTAAGCCTTAGCCACTGAACACCCCATACCGAACTGTGGATACAATTGTACCTAACTTGAGGATATTGGCAACGTCATTGACTAGCAACAGCAGGGTCGGAAGTATTGGCTTTGAGGTCAAGTAGGAGAACTAGAGCCAGGGCAATTCAACAGGATAGTAACTTGTTCTGGTCGCTTACACTAAGGGCCCCAACTGTACACCAACGTAGTATACACCTCAAAAAAAATAGCGAGGTAATAAGACAAGGCTACTCAACTATCAATAGTCCCTCGGAGGTAACTCAGGGATCGATAATACGTATGAGTTCTCATTTTTTATCCAACCGGTTTCACATTTTTTTGTAATGCATGCACGGGAAAGTGTATAGGAGCGGGGAAAACTGTAGTAAAGTCCTTGCATGTAATTTCTTGTTGTTTATTGATAAGAGTTTACCCTTCAATTGCCGAATTAATGGTACATGAAACTGTTGAATATTGCTGTACAATAAATACTTACCAGCATACCGGAGTCCAGTTGATGACATCAGTCGGAGATCTGGAAAACAACAACGAGCAAGGTGTGATAAAGTTAATTGTTAGAGTGATATATGAGTAAAGTGTAACAGTACATGCCCTTTACGGGCTTTCACAAGCGAGCCCCATAATTTATATAGTGCTTGGGTGGAGGCACAACTAGTATACCATTATAGTAACCCCAATAACATCAGGTCTCAGAGAGTGGGAAGGGGTTACATTTGGAGGCACTGCTGAGATCTCAGTAGAGTGACGCCCTCAGGTCTATTTGGCTATTAGGATCCACTGTTTATCCTATAGGAGGACCATGGATGAGATAACCATGGCTGATATTTACCGATGGTGTAAGGAGAAGGGGTTGGAACCTCTCTGCAGTTTTGGACTTCGCGGGCCCCTGTCCACAGTTGATGACAGCTCCGTGCTACGTGCTGTGGGGAATCTTTATGGTGTCAGTCAGCCGTGTATTGTTGACCGGTAGAAAGGGCAGTATGGTGACACATATGCCATGTTGATTAGTAACAGGAACTCTCTAGATAAGACATTAATACCCTTCATGGTGGTAGTGGAAGGGGTAGCGGGGCAGAAAGTACAAGTTCTGTGGCCAGAGGGGGGAGAGATAGCTGAGGAAGAGACCACCTCCGGGGAAGATGATGGTGGTGGGCCCCCCACATCTGGGGATGGTCAACTCCTCCATAGTGAGCCCGAATTCCCCATTAAAAATGATGAAGCCACCGGAACAGGAGTCGAAGCTGTGGTAGGGAAGATGGTCAGCCAATTAGAACATTGGCATTATGAAGGCGGATATCGCCGGTTATGAATCTTCTCAGGAATCACCCCAGTACCGGCAGGCGAGGAAACCTATGATACATGGAGGGAAGCCGCTATTCAACACTCGGAAGAATGGCAATGCCCCGAGCACATTAAGAAACAGCGAATAGTCGAGAGCTTAAGAGGGCCCGCTATGCGGGTGATACAGGCCACGAGGCGAAGCAAAGTGACTGCGACCGTGAAAGATTATATCGAGGCATTAGACTTCTCGTACGGAACCTTAGAGGATGTCGGAGATTTGTTAGCTCGGTTGAATCGAACTTATCAGGAACCGGGGGAGACGTTGACCCGCTTTATATATAGGGTGGATAGATTGATTTACAAAATAGTGGGCAAGGGAGGTATTGCCAAGGAGGCTGTGGATGAGACTCGTCGGAGACAGGTGCTGAAAGGGGCCATGACTAACAATCCGGTTGCTCAGAGGTTAAGATGCACAATGACTACTGGTCCCCCTCCTACCCTGACTGACCTGGTCAAAGAGGTCAAGTTGGAGGAGGTACAGATCGAGACTAGGGAGAAGAGCATAAAGAAAGTAAAGGTAGTATTACCTACGCCAACCCCTCCCACAATGGACGAACAACTGTTAAAATTGTTAGAGGAGCAAAACAAAAAAATAGACCAGCTGATTGCTCTGCAGTCAAATACCCAGTCCAGTCTGTATTGGCCCCCAGGGGGAGGACGGGGGAGGAACCAGGGAAGCAGAACTCGGAACCCAATCATATGCTACAGTTGTGGGCAAGCCGGGCATAGATCGTTTGAATGTCCTGGTGAGGGAGTCGGAAGGATGGGGAATAGTAACAGTCTGAGCCAAAGGAGAACTAATTACCTGGAAAACCCCAATGGGAGTGCTGTGACCCCCTCACAGGCTCCCCAATTATAAATATTCGAGCAATGGGGAGCGCCCAGTGGACGGACACCATCCCGGAGAGTTTGATGGGACCCGCTCCACTGGTTAAAGCCATGATCAATTGACAAGATTGTACTATCTTAATGGACAGTGGGTCACAAGTGTCCATAGTATTTGAATCTTGGTACCGAGAACACTTGCCTGATGTACCCATCCACCCCTTAAGTGGACTTACGGTCTGGGGTCTGAGCGAACAAAAATACCCTTATTTAGGGTATATAATCACCAAAATCACGTTCGAACCTGGACTTATCACCCCTAATGAGAGTGTACCATTAATAGCATTAGTCTGCCCCGACTCGCCGGGGGATAATGGGCATTTACCCGCCATAGTGGGAACCAACACCAATTTGTTTCGAAATCTTAGTCGATGGTGTGAAAGGCAAGAGAAGGAGAATCCCCTTGCGGGGGGTGGTCACCTCCGAGACGGAGGTTACCGATGTCAGAAGATTGGCAGCTAGTCTGTCCCCAGTGATACTCCCTTCAGTTTTAAGACTGCTACATCTGGGACCCTTAACCTAGCATCCCGTTTCCAGGGCAGTGACATTGATGATGCGAGTAAACAACGTTTGATGGAGCAGCTGCAGTTGAGGGAAACCGTCTTCTCTAAGAGCGACTGGGATCTAGGTACTGCAACGGGGGTGGAACACCATATTAACCTCAACGATAACACTCCGTTCAGGGAAAGGTCAAGGCGGTTAGCACCGGCTGACTTTGAAGATGTCCGAGAGCACTTGCATAATTTATTGGAGAACAATGTCATCGCAGATTCAGAAAGTCAATACGCATCCCCTATAGTAGTCGCTCGTAAGAAGAGCGGGGAGATTAGGCTATGTATAGACTATCGTACATTAAATAGCCGGACGGTGCCGGATCAGTACACTGTCCCGAAAGTGGATGAAGCACTCGATTGTCTACAGGGTAGTCACTGGTTTTCTGTTCTAGATCTACGATGCGGATATTACCAGATTCCGATGAGTCCGGCGGACAGAGCCAAGACAGCCTTCATATGCCCCATCGGGTTCTTTGAGTTCCTAAAGATGCCCCAAGGAATAAAAGGAGCCCCGGCGACATTTCAACGCACCATGGAAAAAACGGTAGGGGATATGTGTTACCGGGAGGTATTAGTATACCTAGATGACATCATTGTCTTCGGGAAAGATCTGGAAGAACACAACGAGCGTCTACTTAAAGTGTTAGATCGCCTTCAGGGTAGAGGGCTGAAATTGTCCCTTGAGAAATGTAAGTTTTGCCGGGCATCTGTCAAGTACTTGGGGCATATAGTGAGTAGGCAAGGTATAGCCACTGATCCTAATAAAGTTGCCACGGTGAAGAACTGGCCCAGACCAGGAAACCTCAAGGATCTAAGGTCCTTCCTCGGATTCTGTGGTTATTACCGTAAGTTTGTGCCTCAATACGCAACAGTCGCCAAACCATTGACTGAATTGACCCGAGGGTATCCACCTGTCAAGACGCAGTTGAAACTTCCTGGATTGCACAGGGAAAAACTCTATTACAAACCACGTGAGCCCTTTGGGGAAATATGGACAGCGCAGTGTGAAGAAGCCTTTACCAAATTGAAGGACAGCTTAACCAACTCTCCAGTATTGGCATATGTACACCCCGAACTCCCCTATGAAGTGCATATCCATTGCCTCATTTGAAGGCCTTTGGGGAGTGTTGTATCAAGTACATGATCAGCAGCTACGACCTATTGCCTATATAAGCAGGGGACTGTCAAGTAGTGAAAAGCACTACTCCATTCATAAGCTGGAATTTTTGGCACTCAAATGGGCCGTAAGTGAAAAGTTCCATGACTATTTATACGGAGTTCACTTTACAGTACAAACGGATAACAACCCGTTGACTTACATCCAGTCTTCAGCCAAATTAGATGCCACTGGCCATAGGTGGCTGGCAGCGCTGATGAACTATGACTTTACCATCAAATACCGCCCAGGAGCCAACAATCAGGACGCGGATGCGTTATCCCGATTGCATCATGCAGATGACTGTGGATCAGTGGAAGAATGGGTTGAGGTGCCAGCCGCAGCAGTTAAAGGATTATGTCATCATATAAGTACCCATAAACACCGTCAAATGGCTGCTATACTGACAACTGGGGCCTCAGCCGCCGCCATTCCTCCTTCCTACTGTTGGCTGAGTCGCATGGAACTGGAAGGATTGGATATGATAACCAGGAAGCAGATGGCTCAAGCGCAACGGGAGGACCCCGATATCTTTGCAGTATTGAAATTAGTAGAGAATCCCCATCTCAAATTGAATCGGATGCAACTGTCAAAATTGTCGAAACTTCTCTGGCGACAACGACCCAAGTTGAGGATGATGAAGGGTGTGTTGTATAGTACTGTTAAGAAAAATGATGGGGAGTTTAAATTTCAGTTGATATTGCCCCCTAGATACAAGAAGATGGTACTTGAGGCCTTACATGATCAACACGGTCATTTGGGATATGATAAGACGCAGGGATTAGTTGCTGACCGGTTTTACTGGTCCTTCATGAACCAAGACATAGACCAATTTTGTAGAACGTGTGGCAGTTGCATTCGAGGAAAACATTACCTACCAGAACCGCTCCTTTAGTGAACATTACTAGCTCGGGACCAATGGATCTAATCTGCATTGATTTCTTAACGTTTGAAGGCCCTGAGGGACAGGACGCTCACATCTTGGTGGTAACGGATCATTTCACCCGGTATGCTCAAGCATATATCACGACAAATCAGAGAGCCGGGACCGTGGCCACCACGTTATGGGAAAAGTTCTTTGTTCATTATGGATTACCCGCCCGGATCCATTCCGATCAGGGAAGAGAGTTCGAAAGCCGATTGATTAAGGAATTGTGCCAGTGTTGTGGCATAAAAAAATCCCGAACCACACCCTATCATCCCCAAGGGGATCCTCAACCCGATCGATTCAACCGGACTTTGCTAAATATGCTGGGCACCCTGGGATCAAAGAAGAAATATCAATGGAAACGCCATGTAGCTCCCTTGGTTCATGCCTATAATTGTACCAGAAACGAGGCTACTGGATTCACACCCTATTACTTAATGTTTGGCCGGGAAGCCACACTACCCATTGATGTATGCTTAAGCACACAGGTTAATTCTCCGACAGCATCGTCACACTCACAGTATATTAACCAACTTAGACAACAACTATATGAAGCATACCAATTAGCACAAGCCTCGGCTCACACGATGGGGGAAAAGAACAAAACCCATTGTGACCGGTATGTTAAAGAACATTGTATAAAGCCAGGGGACAAAGTGTTAATACGATCATTGGGACTGCCCAAGAAGCAAAAATTGCATAATAAATGGCGGATGGAGCCGTATATAGTAGTCCAACAATTACCTAATATTCCTGCATATCAACTAGTGCGGGCTGATGGACTGGGACCGTTACTAACATATCACAGGCAGCATTTGCTTCCCATTTCCCAAAACATACGGTGGGAGAACCTAGAGGAAGACCATTCTCAAGAGTACAAAAAGTCCAAGGGGACAGCACCACCCTCGGATATTGGCAGTGTGAGGGAAGAAGAGAATGAGAATAATACTGATGGATACGCCCCAGGATCTTTCTATTACGACAGGGATGGTCAGCCAAGGGAGTCAGTTGTGGGACAGGATCAGCAGAAACCGGTAGTCCTGTACTCCTCCAATCCTTTGGAACAGGATCACAGGGTATTCGATAAGGAAGCCACTAATGAGGAAAGTTGCGAAGAAGGTGAAGAGGTGGAGTAATCCTGGGGAATGCTTAGGGATCTTGTCAGAGAGACACAATCTGCCTCCAAGGACACAAAGGATCAGAAAGCCTCCAAGAATTCTCACCTATGAGCATTGGGAACTCCCACCGAAGTTCCACTGGTATTACACCCCAACCTGGTAATGTCATGGCTATATTTTGGGTACCCCTCCTACTGTTATCAGATAGCCCGGCAGGGCCTGGAAATAGGTGGTGAGGTCCACTAAAACTTTGCGTGTACTCACCAGGGGGAGAGTGTAGCACCCTGATATATATATGCCCATGGGGTTGAGGGAATACAGGTATCTGGAGACCTATACCTGGTGGTATAGTTATATATGGTAATTAAAGTATACACGTATATATTAAAGTTTTATGAGTATAGGATATGTGTATATTATGGTAACCAAGTCCCCAGGGACCTTGGACTATGGGGCCAAACGGGATGAACTGGCACGAGGGGGCTGAAGAGACTCTTCCAGAAGCCCCTCGCGCCGGGAACCAGTGTGCTCGCGGAGAGGAGAGGGACGGTTGGTGACTAAGAGGTAGAGAGCGAGCCGGCGGAGGGAGGGAGCAAGCAAGCGGCTATGGAGGCTCCAGCTGAGAAAAGCGGTGTCCGGAGCTACGAGGGGACGGAGATCGGAACTTACCCCGGAGAGGAGCCGCACTACTGAGCGGGGAACAGGAGCTGAGAGCCGCCAGACGCAGCCACTATCAGATCGGGGATCCGACTGCAGCCGGGGACAGAGACGCACAGTGAGCTGAGCAGAGGTGGGAGCGGAGATAGCGGAGGGTGCCGCTGTGAGTTGCGACGGCAGTGTTGGAGGTACTGTAGATCCCGGGCCCCCCGCTGACTGACGGTTGTTAACTGGAGGGCAGAGTCATGCACAGCGGACCTTCCTACCCACCACAGTGACCATCCCTCATTGTAGGAGGAGCTGGGGGGAGTGCCTGAGGACTGCCTAGTTTACGGTGAGCTGAGTGGACTCATCCCCGATAAATCTCTGTTACCCCCGGGGGATTTAGTGTCATCATCGGTCTGAGATGGTAGAGAGACTGTGGCCGCCATCGTATAAATAGCCCTATGCACCATGGATAGCCATAAGCTATTGTAGAAATATAGTGAAGCCATCGGTAGTATAATGAAGAGTACTGCCTGAAGCAGCGGGTAGTGGTGGGATGAATATGAGGAACTAGTAAAAGAGGGCAGCTGACGTTATGCTCCCAGACCTTCTCCATTGCCATTGCTGTTTCCTACCCTATAACGGTACTCGTCAAGGACTGCAGATGTACCAGAGAAATGACCAGGTAGCATTTATGATTCTAGATTGCTAGTACAGGCACAGCACTGGTGGTCTTTCCGGAGGTTTTCATCATAGTAATTGTGGTGAACTGCAGGATATTAAGGCTGCTGGTCCTAGTATGTCTAGTACCGCCCTTTATTCTCTAACTGATAATTACTTCTAAGCCTTAGCCACTGAACACCCCATACCGAACTGTGGATACAATTGTACCTAACTTGAGGATATTGGCAACGTCATTGACTAGCAACAGCAGGGTCGGAAGTATTGGCTTTGAGGTCAAGTAGGAGAACTAGAGCCAGGGCAATTCAACAGGATAGTAACTTGTTCTGGTCGCTTACACTAAGGGCCCCAACTGTGCACCAACGTAGTATACACCTCAAAAAAAATAGCGAGGTAATAAGACAAGGCTACTCAACTAGCAATAGTCCCTCGGAGGTAATTCAGGGATCGATAATACGTATGAGTTCTCATTTTTTATCCAACCGGTTTCACATTTTTTTGTAATGCATGCACGGGAAAGTGTATAGGAGCGGGGGAAACTGTAGTAAAGACCTTGCATGTAATTTCTTGTTGTTTATTGATAAGAGTTTACCCTTCAATTGCCGAATTAATAGTACATGAAATTGTTGAATATTGCTGTACAATAAATACTTACCAGCATACCGGAGTCCAGTTGATGACATCAGTCGGAGATCTGGAAAACAACAACGAGCAAGGTGTGATAAAGTTAATTGTTAGAGTGATATATGAGTAAAATGTAACAGTACATGCCCTTTACGGGCTTTCCCAAGCGAGCCCCATAATTTATATAGTGCTTGGGTGGAGGCACAACTAGTATACCATTATAGTAACCCCAATAACACCAGGTCTCAGAGAGTGGGAAGGGGTTACACTTATAATGCAGTATCATTGATAGTTACTGACTAAAACATACAGCGGAAATGTATAGTACTCTACATGATATCTAAATCACACAGAAAAAAGAAATTACTGCAAACATATAATATATCAGATTTCTGTTATGCTCCATACACACGGGGCGACTTGTCCTGTGTGCTAAGCGATCTAAGGGGGTGATTCAGACCAGATCGTTGGGCTGCAAACTTTGCTGTCCTGCGTTCAGATATTCGCCACCTCCAGGGGGAGTGTAAATTCGCCTTGCAAGTGTGTGATCCTATGTGTATGCCGAGCTGCAAAAATCCACTGTGTGCAATCTCTGCGCAGCCCCGACTTACTCTTATAGAATAGGCTGATCGGGCCCAGGGCTGATGTCAGACACCCTCCCTGAAAACATCTGGACATGCCTGCGTTTTTCCGGACACTCCCAATAAACACTCATTTACCACCCACAAACGGCCTTGCGAACGCCCGTCTGATCGGATTTTTTGCACAATCCCATAGTTGACCGGCGACACCCTTTGTTGTTGTCAGTTATAACCTGATCGCCCGCTGTGCAAAAGCACAGCAGCGATCAGGTCTGAATCACCCCATAGGTTAGCACAGATCACTCAGCACACATCGCTATACACTGCTATACACACAGTGATGTGTGCTGAGCGATCTGTGCTAACCAGTGTTCTTTCTGCACATTCTAGGTGATCTAACTAGATCTTGCCTGCATGTGCTTTAGATCTGAGCGGGTGATGGCGATGTGCGGGACCGCGCATCGCCATCACTAGACAGACTGCTTAGAAAATAGGCAAAGATCGGCCCGTGTGTATGGGCCATTACACATAAAATGGAGTTGATTTATTAATTAAGTAGCTGCTGAACATAGATTAGTTAACAAAATATCAGCAAAATAAAATGGGGATATTTTGTATGTAGGTTATTAGACAAAAACAAAATTGCAGCTACAGGTGCTTATTCAGAATTTTAAGCAAACCAAAGAAGCTAGCAATCGGGTGGGTTATATTGGCCCTCATTCCGAGTTGATCGCTCGCAAGGCGATTTTAGCAGAGTTACACACGCTAAACCGCCGCCTACTGGGAGTGAATCTTAGCTTCTTAAAATTGCGACCGATGTATTCGCAATATTGCGATTACTAACTACTTAGCAGTTTCAGAGTAGCTTCAGACTTACTCTGCCTGTGCGATCAGTTCAGTGCTTGTCGTTCCTGTTTTGACGTCACAAACACACCCAGCGTTCGCCCAGACACTCCCCCGTTTCCCCGGCCACTCCTGCGTTTTTTCCGGAAACGGTAGCGTTTTTTCCCGCACGCCCATAAAACGGCCTGTTTCCGCCCAGTAACACCCATTTCCTGTCAATCACATTACGATCGCCGGAGCGATGAAAAAGCCGTGAGTAAAAATACTATCTCCATTGTAAAATTACTTGGCGCAGTCGCAGTGCGAATATTGCGCATGCGTACTAAGCGGAATTTCACTGCGATGCGATGAAAAATACCGAGCGATCAACTCGGAATGAGGGCCATTGTTTCTGTGCAGGGTAAATACTGGCTGCTTTATTTTTACACTGCAATTTAGATTTCAGTTTGAACACACCCCACCCAAATCTAAATCTCTCTGCACAGAGGTGGATTTAGACCACATGGGGCCCCTACAAAATATCAGTTTGGGCCCCCCCCTCCCTCAACTGAATGTAATTTCAATCTGCGCCTTTGTGCAGTTACCTTTGGGAGGTGTGCACAGTATGACTCAGATGCATTCTTAGACTAAAAACAACCGCTTGCATCCAATGCCACCACTGTGTACACCTCTGACTCCAGCCCCATATACAGTATGGGGGGTAATTCCAAGTTGAACGTCAGCAGGAAATTTTTAGCAGTTGGCCAAAACTATGTGCACTGCAGGGGGGCAGATATAACATTTGCAGAGAGAGTTAGATTTGGGTGGGTTATTTTGTTTCTGTGCAGGGTAAATACTGGCTGCTTTACTTTTACACTGAAATTTAGATTGCAGATTTAACTCACCACACCCAAATCTATCTCTCTCTGCACATGTTATATCTGCCTCCCCTGCAGTGCACATGGGCCCTCATTCCGAGTTGTTCGCTCGGTAAATTTCATCGCATCGCAGCGATTTTCCGCTTAGTGCGCATGCGCAATGTCCGCACTGCGACTGCGCCAAGTAAATTTGCTATGAAGTTAGTATTTTTACTCACGGCTTTTTCTTCGCTCAGGCGATCGTAGTGTGATTGACAGGAAATGGGTGTTTCTGGGCGGAAACAGGCCGTTTTATGGGCGTGTGGGAAAAAACGCTACCGTTTCCGGAAAAAACGCGGGAGTGGCTGGAGAAACGGAGGAGTGTCTGGGCGAACGCTGGGTGTGTTTGTGACGTCAAACCAGGAACGACAAGCACTGAACTGATCGCAGATGCCGAGTAAGTCTGAAGCTACTCTGAAACTGCTAAGAAGTTTGTAATCGCAATATTGCGAATCTTTCGTTCGCAATTTTAAGAACCTAAGATTCACTCCCAGTAGGCGGCGGCTTAGCGTGAGCAACTCTGCTAAAATCGCCTTGCGAGCGAACAACTCGGAATGACCTCCATGGTTTTGCCCAACTGCTAAAAAATATCCTGCTGCGATCAACTCAGAATTACCCCCTATATCACCATGCTACCTAGCTACACTGCATCCCTGCACCAGATCACTGATCTACCACCCCACATTTCCTCACTACGTTACATCCACTCACTATATCACTACGCTACCTCCCCACACTGCATCCCAGCACTATATCAATGCACTACCTCCACTCACTAAATCACTGCAATGCCGTATGAGCTGAAATTCACATTACGTCACACAGTATGAGCCGAAAGTCACAATATGCCACATGGTATGAGCCAAAATTCACATTATGCCACACAGTATGAGCCGAAATACACATTACACTACACAGTATGATATGAAATACACATTACGCCACACAGTATGAGCCGAAAGTCACAATATGCCACATGGTATGAGCCGAAATTCCCATTACACCATACAGTATGAGCCGAAAGTGACAATATGCAACATTGTATGAGCCGAAATTCAAATTATGCCACACAGTATGAGCCGAAACACACATTACGCCACACAGTATGAGCCGAAATATACATTACGCCACACAGTATGAGCCGAAAGTCAGAATATGCCACGTGGAATGAGCTGAAATTCACATTACGCCACACAGTATGAGTCAAATTCACATTATGGCACACACTATGGGGTATAGTTACTAACATTCGTAATTTTCGGAAAAAGGTCAAAGTTCAATCACGAATGACATCGACAGTGTAAAATTGCAACTTTTTGAATTGATTACGACTAATTTACTAAGCTGCCGTATTTTGCCTTTTCGGGTTTTCCGATGTCGATGTGATTCGTGTTTTTTTTCTGTTTTTTACGGCAGTGATTAGCAAAACACTGCCGACTTTTTCAAAATGAATCTCGGCTGGATCTGTGTGATCCGTGCTGGGGTTCATTTTTTTTTTTTTTTAAATAAACACTGTAAAACTTAAAAAAAAATTGCGTGGGGTCCCCCCTCCTAAGCATAACCAGCCTCGGGCTCTTTGAGCCGATCCTGGTTGCAGAAATATGGGGGAAAAAATGACATGGGTTCCCCCATATTTAAGCAACCAGCATCGGGCTCTGCGCCTGGTCCTGGTTCCAAAAATACGGGGGACAAAAAGAGTAGGGGTCCCCCGTATTTTTAAAACCAGCACCGGGCTCCACTAGCTGGACAGATAATGCCACAGCCGGGGGTCACTTTTATATAGTGCCCTGCGGCCGTGGCATCAAATATCCAACTAGTCACCCCTGGCCGGGGTACCCTGGGGGAGTGGGGACCCCTTCAATCAAGGGGTCCCCCCCCCCAGCCACCCAAGGGTGAAGCCCGAGGCTGCCCCCCCCATCCAATTGGCTGCAGATGGGGGGCTGATAGCCTTTTGTGAAAATGAAAAGATATTGTTTTTAGTAGCAGTACTACAAGGCCCAGCAAGCCTCCCCGCATGCTGGTACTTGGAGAACCACAAGTACCAGCATGCGGCGGAAAAACGGGCCCGCTGGTACCTGTAGTACTACTACTAAAAAAATACCCAAAAAAAGAAAAGACACACACACCTTGAAAGTAAAGATTTATTACATACATCGACACAAACATACAAACATACTTACCTATGGCCCCACGCAGGTCGGTCCTCTTCTCCAGTAGAATCCAAGGGGTACCTGTTGAATAAATTATACTCACCAGCTCCAGGGTCCCAGGCTCCTCGTAGCATCCATTTGTAATCCACGTACTTGATTAAAATAAAAAAACGGACACCCGAGCGACGCACTGAAAGGGGACCCATGTTTGCACATGGGTCCCCTTTCCCCGACTGCCAGAAACCCACTCTGACTTCTGTCTAAGTGGGTTTCTTCAGCCAATCAGGGAGCGCCACGTTGTAGCACCCTCCTGATCGGCTGTGTGCTCCTGTACTGACTGACAGGCAGCACGCGGCAGTGTTACAATGTAGCGCCTATGCGCTCCATTGTAACCAATGGTGGGAACTTTCTGCAGTGCGGTTGACCGAAAGTGACCTCACCGCTGAGCAGAAAGTTCCCACCATTGGTTACAATGGAGCGCACAGGCGCTACATTGTAACACTGCCGCGTGCTGCCTGTCAGTCAGTACAGGAGCACACAGCCGATCAGGAGGGTGCTACAACGTGGCGCTCCCTGATTGGCTGAAGAAACCCACTTAGACAGAAGTCAGAGTGGGTTTCTGGCATTCGGGGAAAGGGGACCCATGTGCAAACATGGGTCCCCTTTCAGTGCGTGGCTCGGCTCTCCGTTTTTTTATTTTAATCAAGTACGTGGATTACAAATGGATGCTACGAGGAGCCTGGGACCCTGGAGCTGGTGAGTATAATTTATTCAACAGGTACCCCTTGGATTCTACTGGAGAAGAGGACCGACCTGCGTGGGGCCATAGGTAAGTATGTTTGTATGTTTGTGTGGATTACTTTCAAGATGTGTGTGTCTTGTCTTTTTTTGGGTATTTTTTTAGTAGTAGTACTACAGGTACCAGCGGGCCCGTTTTTCCGCCGCATGCTGGTACTTGTGGTTCTCCAAGTACCAGCATGCGGGGGAGGCTTGCTGGGCCTTGTAGTACTGCTACTAAAAACAATATCTTTTCATTTTCACAAAAGGCTATCAGCCCCCCATCCGCAGCCAATTGGATGGGGGGGACAGCCTCGGGCTTCACCCCTGGCCCTTGGGTGGCTGGGGGGGGGGCCCCTTGATTGAAGGGGTCCCCACTCCCCCAGGGTACCCCGGCCAGGGGTGACTAGTTGGATATTTGATGCCACGGCCGCAGGGCACTTTATAAAAGTGACCCCCGGCTGTGGCATTATCTGTCCAGCTAGTGGAGCCCGGTGCTGGTTTTAAAAATACGGGGGACCCCTACTCTTTTTGTCCCCCGTATTTTTGGAACCAGGACCAGGCGCAGAGCCCGATGCTGGTTGCTTAAATATGGGGGAACCCCTGTCAATTTTTTTCCCATATTTCTGCAACCAGGATCGGCTCAAAGAGCCCGAGGCTGGTTATGCTTAGGAGGGGGGACCCCACGCAATTTTTTTTAAGAAAATAACCACTTTCCCACCCCTTCCCACTGATATACATGCACGGATCTCATGGATCCCTGCATGCCTATACAATCACGGATTAAAAAAGCAGGTCTGTTTTTTTTTAGCACTTTTTTACGAGTTGTAATTTTTCACGGCAGTGTTTTATTTTTTTTTGCTTTGCACTTCTTAGTAAATGACCGAGATTCATACTTAAACAGCCGCGTTTTGACCGATGGTGTATTCATTCGTAATTATTTTCATGGACTACCCAAAAATTACGAATGCTCTCATCACTGCCGTGATTTGAGTTTAGTAAATTACCGAGATGACACTTTGATGAAAAAACGGCATCTCGGTCAAAATCGGGACCTTAGTAAATATACCCCTATGAGTCAAATTCACATTACGGCACACAATATGAGTCAAATTCACATTACGCCACACAGTATGAGCCGAAATTCATGTTATACCACACAGTATGAGCCGAAAATCATTTGATACCACTCACAGTGACATTCAAGTCAATGAATTTGTTTGAATTTGTCCTCCTCTGGCTCTGTCCTAAGAATAACGCTATATGCTGCTTCTCCACAGTGGCGTTGGCATGACACATGAGGAGTGAGAGCGTGGCAGGGCGCATGGTGTGAGATCATTACCTCACATTGTGCAGTTAGAGGTGGAGCCAAGAGGTTTACATGCACCCATAATTAACACATTATATGCCACACAGCTATACCACACAGCACCCCCCAAACACATTACATGCCACACAGTGCCCCCAACACATTATATGCCACACAGTGCACCCAACACATTATGTGAAACACAGATGGTCATTCCCAGTTGATCGCAGCCAGCAACTTTTTGCTGCTGCTGCGATCAACTAGTCCACGCCTATGGGGGAGTGTATTTTAGTTTAGCAGGGCTGCGCTCGCTTGTGCAGCCCTGCTAAGCTAAAAAAATTTCAAGCAGAACAAGACTAGCCCTGGACATACTTACCCTGTGCGATGATCTCAGCGATGCTGGGGCCGGCTTTGACGTCAGACATCTGCCCTCTGTTCTCCTGGACACGCCTGCATTTTCTTCACCACTCCCCGAAAACGGCAGGCAACAGTCCGGTGATGACCAGGAACGCCTTCTTTCTGTCAATCTTCTTGCGGTCGTCTCTGCAACCGCTTTCTTCGTTGTCCGCGACGTAACCCGGCGACCCCTGTCTCGGGCAACGCCGCGCATGCGCAGTGCGGCCGCCGCGCATGCGCATTCCGGACCCGTTCGCACCTCAGTGACAAACCGCTGCGTGCGAACGGGTCGGAATGACCCCCATAGTGCACCCCCAAACACATTATAAGCCCCAAAGTGTCCCCAAACACATTATGTGGCAATTAATGCCCACTAAACACTTTATATAATACACATTATATAGTAAATATATAATACATGACCTGTGTGTGCGCTCATTGCTGAGTGCTCCTCACCTCCGGCCACTTCATATAGAACTGCTCCCTCCTTCGCCTCCCTCCTTCCCAGATGTCTTCTTTAGCCGTTGGTTCCTATAACGGGTGCAGAGGCACATCTGTCCTCCTGTCGCCGGTCCTGCTGACTGGGCGGCATAGCGAGTAGGTGGGTGGCCGGGAGGACACAGGAATAGATCGGCATGCTCGCTGATCACTTTGAGCTACAGGCGTGCGAGAGGGGGTTCCGCACATGCGCACCAGGCACCCCTCCCCCCGCGTGCGCGCCTAAGGCTATCATCCACAGGTGTGGCATTGGGCTGGAAGGGGAGGGGGTACCAGCGGCGACGGCCACACCAGCCACAGCATCAGCGGTGGATCCAGCGGAGGCGGGCGATGCTGCTGGTGGGCAGTAGCGGATTTTCAACTAGGCATTCCGGACCTGGGCGGGCCCCTGGGACCTATTGGGACCTAGGCGACTGCCTTTGTTGCCACTGTCTCTGCACCTGCAGTGCAACATGGTTTTGCCCAATTGCTAACTTTTTTGGTTTGCTAACAACTCTGGGGGTTATTCCGAGTTGTTCGCTCGCTAGCAGATTTTAGCAGCATTGCACACGCTAGGCCGCCACCCTCTGGGAGTGTACCTTAGCTTAGCAGAATTGCGAATGAAAGATTAGCAGAATTGCGAATAGAAAATTATTAGCAGTTTCTCAGTAGCTGGAGACTTACTCCTACACTGCGATCAGCTCAGCCCGTTTCATTCCTGGTTTGACGTGCCACACACGCCCTGCGTTCGGCCAGCCACTCCCCCGTTTCTCCAGACACTCCTGTGTTTTATCCTGGCACGCCTGCGTTTTTCCGCACACTCCCAGAAAAGGGTTAGTTTCCGCCCAGAAACACCCACTTCCTGTCAATCACACTCCGATCACTTCAACGATGAAAATTCTTCGTTCGGACATGAGTAAATCTACTAAGTTTTGTGCTAAAATACTTAGCGCATGCGCACTGCGTACCATGCGCATGTGCATTTTTGCCTTAATCGCTCCGTTGCAAAAATCGGCAATGAGCGAACAACTCGGAATGACCCCCTCTGAACAGCCCCCACATAAAGTTCCAGTGTAGTGGCTGTATAGGTTTTTACAGTGCTGTGGAGGTCTATAGACAACACAATTTTTGCTTTGGCTTTGCTATTATGCACTATAATTGTACTTTTGTATTTCGCAGAATGAATAGAACTAAAAAAATGAGTGTCAATTCGTACTGCTGTGTGGTGTAGTTGGGGTAGGATTGGGAACACTAAAGGCCAAATTCCACCTGTGAAATGTACAAAGGGGGTAATTCCAAGTTGATCGCAGCAGGAATTTTGTTAGCAGTTGAGCAAAACCATGTGCACTGCAGGGGGGACAGATATAATATGTGCAGAGAGTTAGATTTGGGTGGGGTGTATTCAAACTGAAATCTAAATTGCAGTGTAAAAATAAAGCAGCCAGTATTTACCCTGCAGAGAAACAATATAACCCACCCAAATCTAACTCTCTCTGCACATGTTATATCTACCCCCCCTGCAGTGCACATGGTTTTGCCCAATTGCTAACAAACTTAGTGCTGCGATCAACTCAGAATTACCCCCAAAATGTATTGTCCAAATGCAGGAGGTCGATTTGTATTGGAACAATTTTAAGCAAAATGATGCACTGAATTGACAAAATATAAAATGTTTTATTTATCTAAAACTAGTGATGTGCACCGGAAATTTTTCGGGTTTTGTGTTTTGGTTTTGGATTTGGTTCCGCGGCCGTGTTTTGGATTAGGACGCGTTTTGGCAAAACCTCCCTGAAATTTTTTTGTCTATTTCGGGTGTGTTTTGGATTCGGGTGTTTTTTTACAAAAAACCCTCAAAAACAGCTTAAATCATAGAATTTGGGGGTCATTTTGATCCCATAGTATTATTAACCTCAATAACCATAATTTCCACTCATTTCCAGTCTATTCTGAACACCTCACACCTAACAATATTATTTTTAGTCCTAAAACTTGCACCGAGGTCGCTGGATGACTAAGCTAAGCGACCCAAGTGGCCGGCACAAACACCTGGCCCATCTAGGAGTAACACTGCAGTGTCAGACAGGATGGCACTTAAAAAAATAGTCCCCAAACAGCACATGATGCAAAGAAAAAAAGAGGTGCACCAAGGTCGCTGGATGGCTTAGCTAAGCGACCCAAGTGGCCGACACAAACACCTGGCCCATCTAGGAGTGGCACTGCAGTGTCAGACAGGATGGCACTTAAAAAAATAGTCCCCAAACAGCACATGATGCAAAGAAAAAAAGAGGTGCACCAAGGTCGCTGGATGGCTAAGCTAAGCAACCCAAGTGGCCCACACAAATACCTGGCCCATCTAGGAGAGGCACTGCAGTGTCAGACAGGATGGCACTTAAAAAATAGTCCCCAAACAGCACATGATGCAAAGAAAAAAAGAGGTGTACCGAGGTCGCTGGATGACTAAGCTAAGCGACCCAAGTGGCCGGCACAAACACCTGGCCCAACTAGGATTGGCACTGCAGTGTCAAAGAGGATTGCACTTAAAAAAATTGGCCCCAAACATCAAATGATGCAAAGAAAAAAAGAGGCGCAATGGGGTAGCTGTGTGACTAAGCTAAGCGACCCAAGTGGCCGACACAAACACCTGGCCCATCTAGGAGTGGCACTGCAGTGTCAGACAGGATGGCACTTCAAAAAAATAGTCCCCAAACAGCACATGATGCAAAGAAAAAAAGAGGCGCAATGAGGTAACTGTGTGACTAAGCTAAGCGACCCAAGTGGCCGACACAAACACCTTGCCCATCTAGGAGTGGCAATGCAGTGTCAGACAGGATGGCACTTCAAAAAAATAGTCCCCAAACAGCACATGATGCAAAAGAGGCGCAATGAGGTAGCTGTGTGACTAAGCTAAGCGACCCAAGTGGCCGACACAAACACCTGGCCCATCTAGGAGTGGCACTGCAGTGTCAGACAGGATGGCACTTAAAAAAATAGTCCCCAAACTGCACATGATGCAAAGAAAAATGAAAGAAAAAAGAGGTGCAAGATGGAATTGTCCTTGGGCCCTCCCACCCACCCTTATGTTGTATAAACAGGACATGCACACTTTAACAAACCCATCATTTCAGCGACAGGGTCTGCCACACAACTGTGACTGAAATGACTGGTTGGTTTGGGCCCCCACCAAAAAAAGAAGCAATCAATCTCTCCTTGCACAAACTGGCTCTACAGAGGCAAGATGTCCACCTCCTCATCATCGTCCAATTCCTCACCCCTTTCAAAGTGTACATCTCCCTTCTCACAGATTATTAATTTGTCCCCACTGGAATCCACCATCTCAGGTCCCTGTGTACTTTCTGGAGGCAATTGCTGGTGAATGTCTCCACGGAGGAATTGATTATAATTCATTTTGATGAACATCATCTTCTCCACATTTTCTGGAAGTAACCTCGTACGCCGATTGCTGACAAGGTGAGCGGCTGCACTAAACACTCTTTCGGAGTACACACTGGAGGGGGGGCAACTTAGGTAAAATAAAGCCAGTTTATGCAAGGGCCTCCAAATTGCCTCTTTTTCCTGCCAGTATACGTACGGACTGTCTGACGTGCCTACTTGGATGCGGTCACTCATATAATCCTCCACCATTCTTTCAATGGTGACAGAATCATATGCAGTGACAGTCGATGACATGTCAGTAATCGTTGGCAGGTCCTTCAGTCCGGACCAGATGTCAGCACTCACTCCAGACTGCCCTGCATCACCGCCAGCAGGTGGGCTCGGACTTCTTAGCCTTTTCCGTGCAGCCCCAGTTGCGGGAGAATGTGAAGGAGGAGCTGTGGACGGGTCACGTTCCGCTTGACTTGACAATTTTCTCACCAGCAGGTCTTTGAACCTCTGCAGACTTGTGTCTGCCGGAAAGAGAGATACAACGTAGGTTTTAAATCTAGGATCGAGCACGGTGGCCAAAATGTAGTGCTCTGATTTCAACAGATTGACCACCCGTGAATCCTGGTTAAGCGAATGAAGGGCTCCATCCACAAGTCCCACATGCCTAGCGGAATTGCTCTGTTTTAGCTCCTCCTTCAATCTCTCCAGCTTCTTCTGCAAAAGCCTGATGAGGGGAATGACCTGACTCAGGCTGGCAGTGTCTGAACTGACTTCACGTGTGGCAAGTTCAAAGGGTTGCAGAACCTTGCACAATGTTGAAATCATTCTCCACTGTGCTTGAGTCAGGTGCATTCCCCCTCCTTTGCCTATATTGTAGGTAGCTGTATAGGCTTGAATGGCCTTTTGCTGCTCCTCCATCCTCTGAAGCATATAGAGGGTTGAATTCAACCTCGTTACCACCTCTTGCTTCAGATGATGGCAGGGCAGGTTCAGGAGTGTTTGCTGGTGCTCCAGTCTGCGGCACGCGGGGGCTGAATGCCGAAAGTGTCCCGCAATTCTTCAGGCCACCGACAGCATCTCTTGCACGCCCCTGTTGTTTTTTTAAATAATTCTGCACCATCAAATTCAATGTATGTGCAAAACATGGGACGTGCTGGAATTTGCCCAGATGTAATGCACGCACAATATTGCTGGCGTTGTCCGATGTCACAAATCGGGGGTAAGCCATTCTGCGATGATGTTCCTCAGTTTCCGTAAGAGGTTGTCAGCTGCTGGCGTTGTCCGATGTCACCAATCCCCAGGAGAGTCCAATTAGGGTAAGCCATTCTGCGATGATGTTCCTCAGTTTCCGTAAGAGGTTGTCAGCTGTGTGCCTTTTATGGAAAGCGGTGACACAAAGCGTAGCCTGCCTAGGAACAAGTTGGCGTTTGCGAGATGCTGCTACTGGTGCCGCCGCTGCTGTTCTTGCTGCGGGATGCAATACATCTACCCAGTGGGCTGTCACAGTCATATAGTTCTGAGTCTGCCCTGGTCCACTTGTCCACATGTCCGTGGTTAAGTGGACATTGGGTACAACTGCAATTTTTAGGACACTGGTGACTCTTTTTCTGACGTCTGTGTACATTTTCGGTATAGCCTGTCTAGAGAAATGGAACCTAGATGGTATTTGGTACCGGGAACACTGTACCTCAATCAATTCTCTAGTTTCCTGTGAATTAACGGTGGATACCGGAAACACGTTTCTCACCACCCAGGCTGCCAAGGCCTGAGTTATACGCTTTGCAGCAGGATGACTGCTGTGATATTTCATCTTCCTCGCAAAGGACTGTTGGACAGTCAATTGCTTACTGGAAGTAGTACAAGTGGTCTTCCGACTTCCCCTCTGGGATGACGATAGACTCTCAGCAGCAACAACAGCAGCGCCAGCAGCAGTAGACGTTACACTAAAGGATGCATTGGAGGAATCCCAGGCAGTAGAGGACTCGTCAGACTAGACAGTGACATGGCCTGCAGGACTATTGGCTTTCCTGTCTAAGGAGGAAATTGACACTGAGGGAGTTGGTGGTGTGGTTTGCAGGAGCTTGGTTACAAGAGGAAGGGATATAGTTGGCAGTGGACTGCTTCCGCTGTCACCCAAAGTTTTTGAACTTGTCAATGACTTCTGATGAATGCACTCCAGGTGACGTATAAGGGAGGATGTTCCTAGGTGGTTAACATCCTTACCCCTGCTTATTACAGCTTGACAAAGGCAACACACGGCTTGACACCAGTTGTCCGCATTTCTGTTGAAATAATTCCACACCGAAGAGGTGATTTATTTTGTATTTTGACCAGGCATGTCAATGGCCATATTCGTCCCACGGACAACAGGTGTCTCCCCGGGTGCCTGACTTAAACATACCACCTCACCATCAGAATCCTCCTTGTCAATTTCCTCCCCAGCGGAAGCAACACCCATATCCTCATCCTGGTGTACTTCAACAGTGACATCTTCAATTTGACTATCATGAACTGGACTGCGGGTGCTCCTTCCAGCACTTGCAGGGGGCGTGCAAATGGTGGAAGGCGCCACCTCTTCCCGTCCAGTGTTGGGAAGGTCAGGCATCGCAACCGACACAATTGGACTCTCCTTGGGGATTTGTGATTTTGAAGAACGCACAGTTCTTTGCTGTGCTTTTGCCATCTTAACTCTTTTAAGTTTTCTAGCAGGAGGATGAGTGCTTTCATCCTCATGTGAAGCTGAACCACTAGCCATGAACATAGGCCAGGCCCTCAGCCGTTCCTTGCCACTCCGTGTCGTAAATGGCACATTGGCAAGTTTACGCTTCTCCTCAGACAATTTTGATTTAGATTTTTGGGTCATTTTACTGAGCTTTATTTTTTTGCATTTTACATGCTCTCTACTATGACATTGGGCATCGGCCTTTGCAGACGACGTTGATGGCATTTCATCGTCTCGGCCATGACTAGTGGCAGCAGCTTCAGCACGAGGTGGAAGTGGATCTTGATCTTTCCCTATTTTACCCTCCACATTTTTGTTCTCCATTTGTTAATGTGTGGAATTATATGCCACTAATATATCAATAGCAATGGCCTACTACTATATATACAGCGCACAACTGAAATGCACCACAGGTATGGATGGATAGTATTCTTGACGACACAGAAGTAGGTAGAGCAGTGGCCTACTGTACCGTACTGCTATATATTATATACTGGTGGTCAGCAAACTGTGCAAAACTGAAATGCACCACAGGTATGGATGGATAGTATACTTGACGACACAGAGGTAGGTAGAGCAGTGGCCTACTGTACCATACTGCTATATATTATATATACTGGTGGTCAGCAAACTGTGCAAATCTGAAATGCACCACAGGTATGGATGGATAGTATACTTGACGACACAGAGGTAGGTAGAGCAGTGGCCTACTGTACCGTACTGCTATATATTATAAACTGGTGGTCAGCAAACTGTGCAAAACTGAAATGCACCACAGGTATGGATGGGATAGTATACTTGACGACACAGAGGTAGAGCAGTGGACTACTGTACCGTACTGCTATATATATAGTTATACTGGTGGTCAGCAAAATTCTGCACTGTCCTCCTACTATATACTACAATGCAGCACAGATATGGAGCGTTTTTCAGGCAGAGAACGTATAATATTGGTGGTCACTGGTCAGCAAAACTCTGCATTGTCCTCCTACTATATAATACTGCTGGTCCCCAGTCCCCACAATAAAGCAATTAGCACACTGAGCACAGATATTTGCAGCACACTGAGCACAGATATGGAGCGTTTTTCTGGCAGAGAACGTAGATATTTGCACTTGCAGCACACTGAGCACAGATATTTGCAGCACACTGAGCACAGATATTTGCAGCACACTGAGCACAGATATTTGCAGCACACTGAACATAGAAACTGAGAGGACGCCAGCCACGTCCTCTCACGATCATCTCCAATGCACGAGTGAAAAATGGCGGCGACGCGCGGCTCCTTATATAGAATACGAATCTCGCGAGAATCCGACCGCGGGATGATGACGTTCGGGCGCGCTCAGGTTAACCGAGCAAGGCGGGAGGATCCGAGTCTGCTCGGAACCGTGTAAAAAAAGGTGAAGTTCGGGGGGGTTCGGATTCCGACAAACCGAACCCGCTCATCACTATCTAAAACTTTTGTATATAAAACATAAAAAAGTAAAATCTTACACAAGTACCTTTGGTTGAAGCTTTTGTAACTTGCCTCTTTAAAGTTGTTGTAGAACTACAAGTCACAGCCATTCTGGCAGTCAGAAACTGCTGGGACTTCTAGTTCCATAACTGCTGGGGAACTACACAATTTTTTACAACTTCCTTTGGTATTATAGTTAATCTATTTTACAACAGTAGTGAAATAGTTAAAACACACATGTACAGCTTTGGGCCGGATCCAATGTCATTAATCATCTCACTATTTTGAATAACTTGGCAGAAAGAAGTTGTTTTGTAGAGGTGAAACAGGAAACTAGCAATTGAAACACACATTACACGTTTGCCTGCATTCCTCCATTTCCAATCTCTGCAGGCCTAATCTTAGGAATCTTATGAGAACATTATATAATTACAGAGTAAAAGTAGAAAAGAAAGATGTGCAGTATATTGGACTATTTTCGCTCTACTCCTATGCGTGTATGGTAGCGCACTTTTGTACACAGTTTTGCTGTTGCTTTTATTCTTTCTAAATGTTATACACTTGTTAAACTCTCTCTTCTTGTCCACATATCATGGTTACCTAGAATGTAGGCAGCTGATACATCTTGCATGAGTCTTCAACCTGCGGCCCTCCAGTTGCTGTGGAACTACATGCTAAAACTGAGACGTTCGCACTCCTGCAAACTGAGGCGTTCGCACTCCTGCAAAGCGAAAATACACTCCCCCGTGGGCGCCGACTATGCGTTTGCACGGCCGACTATGCGTTTGCACGGCTGCTAAAAACTGCTAGCGAGCGATCAACTCGGAATGACCCCCTTTGTCTTTTCTTTCCCAGAATACCTATGTTGCATCCCAGAATTCTGCTGACAGTATTTTTAGATGTGATAATCCCTATAAAATAGCTTGGGTTGTATTCGGTTGGAAATGAATAAGACTGATATCAATAGGTGAAGGTAATGTCACTGAAGCATGATCTGGCACAGAAAGAACCAGAAATATGATAACAAGCAGACAAAAAGGGATGTAGTATGGTATGCCGGCGGACGGGCTCCCAGCGACCAGCACAACGGCGCCGGTATCCCAACCGCCGGCATACCGACAGCTGGGCGAGCGCAAATGAGCCCCTTGCGGGCTCACTGCGCTCGCCACGCTGGTGGCATGGTGGCGCGCCACGCTATCTATTCTCCCTCCAGGGGGGGTCATGGACCCCCAAGAGGGAGAAGAACTGTCGGTATGCCGGAGGTCGGCATTCCGGCGCCGGTATGCTGGTTGTCGGGGGCCCGGCCGCCGGCAAAGTGAAGACCTCCCGACAAAAAGCGCTGCCTGTTTCATAAGCAGAGCGGAGAACACCTCTTCACTCACCATGGTGGAGGTGCAGGGATATAGCGGCGACTAAAACCTCCAAACTGCTGTCAGAGAGTTGCATTGAAGCACATGATGGGCAACATATTTGGCCTACGAGCCATAGTTTGGATGCCCCTGATCTAAGTGGACATTCATAGTTACCAAAACTTTGAACCTTTGAAATCTCAACACTCAAAAAACTAATTATTCAACAATTTCTGGATGAGAAATCACCTTGAAATATCTTTGAGATGATTGCTATGACCAGGGCCGAAACTAGGATTTCTGTCACCCGGTGCAAGGTAGTCATTTGACACCCCCCCCCCCCCCCCCCCCGAAAAAAAAAAATTTATTTTACAATAAATGAATAAAAATAATAAAATAAAAAATAAATAAATAAATAAATAAATAAAAATATTATATATATATATATATATCTTTCAGAACTTTTTAACCTGAAAAACTGCCTTTTCTAACATAAATTTCATATCCAGGAAAAAGTGTCCCCATTTTACACATTGCGGCAGGAAAAAGTGTCCCCATTTTACACATTGCGGCAGGCACGTGTCCCCATTTTACACAGTAAGCTGGCAAGTGTCCCCATTTTACACAGTACGCTGGCAAGTGTCCCCATTTTACACATTGCGGCAGGCACAGGTCCCCATTTTACACAGTACGCAGGCACAGGTCCCCATTTTACACAGTACGCTGGCAAGTGTCCCCATTTTACACAGTACGCTGGCACAGGTCCCCATTTTACACAGTACGCTGGCACAGGTCCCCATTTTACACAGTACGCTGGCACAGGTCCCCATTTTAAACATTACGCTGGCACAGGTCCCCATTTTACACAGTACGCAGGCACAGGTCCCCATTTTACACAGTACGCTGGCACAGGTCCCCATTTTACACAGTACGCTGGCACAGGTCCCCATTTTACACAGTACGCTGGCACAGGTCCCCATTTTACACAGTACGCAGGCACAGGTCCCCATTTTACACAGTACGCTGGCACAGGTCCCCATTTTACACAGTACGCTGGCACAGGTCCCCATTTTACACAGTACGCTGGCACAGGTCCCCATTTTACACAGTACGCTGGCACAGGTCCCCATTTTACACAGTACGCTGGCACAGGTCCCCATTTTACACAGTACGCTGGCACAGGTCCCCATTTTACACAGTACGCTGGCACAGGTCCCCATTTTACACAGTACGCTGGCACAGGTCCCCATTTTACACAGTACGCAGGCACAGGTCCCCATTTTACACAGTACGCTGGCACAGGTCCCCATTTTACACATTACGCTGGCACAGGTCCCCATTTTACACAGTACGCAGGCACAGGTCCCCATTTTACACAGTACGCTGGCACAGGTCCCCATTTTACACAGTACGCTGGCACAGGTCCCCATTTTACACAGTACGCTGGCACAGGTCCCCATTTTACACAGTATGCTGGCACAGGTCCCCATTTTACACAGTACGCTGGCACAGGTCCCCATTTTACACAGTACGCTGGCACAGGTCCCCATTTTACACGGTACGCAGGCGCAGGTCCCCATTTTACACAGTACGCAGGCACAGGTCCCCATTTTAAACATTACGGCAGGTGGTGGGGAGAGGGAGGGAGAGAGAGAGAGGAAGGGAGAGTGGCTGACTTACATTTGAAGCGGTTCTCGCCGCTCTTCAGCCGCCTCTCCCTCCTCGTCTGCGCGGCTCCGGGCTCCCCCTTCAGTTCTCCCTCCTCCGGCGGGGTTTCGTTGAATGACGCGTTTGCGCCGTGACGTCACGACGCAATCGCGTCATTCCGCGAAACCCCGCCCCCCGAGCTGGGCACTCGGGAGAAGGGGGTTTAAAAGTGCCGCGGCGGTGTTTGGGGGTCTCGGCGCCCCCTCCAATCCGGCGCCCAGGTCACCTGCCCCCCTAGCCCCCCCCTAGTTTCGGCCCTGCTATGACCAGTCAAAGGATACTATTTTATGTTTTTTTTCATTTGCGGTGAGGAGAGGCAGAGCCTTAGTTACGCTTGTGCCAAAGTTTTAAATATATAAAGTATATGGAAAATACAAAGAATATATTATAAATATCTTCTTTGTATTATTCTAATCATTTTTTAGTCAAAAAATAGTCTGGAGTAAAAAGTCTATAGCGCTGCCTATCTTTTTTGCACGTCTCTGATCAAAACTCACCAAATTTCCAGGAGTTTATACTGCCGCACCTGTGTCTAATGCCCACATGGACCCTTTGGCTTGGTTATTGTGTGTAAATCTGGCTCTGGTGTTAGCCAGTGTCTCGTGAGCCATTTACCTCACCGCATGTCTCTGCTTACTACATGTGCCACGTGACTGTTGTTGCCATGACAGTCACATAATTCTGTATATTTTACACAGTGTTATAAGTAACAACAGTCTGACCAAACAATCCAATGATTAAATTACCAAGTTATTTCTTAGAGCCTACCACAGGGTTTTATATTAATAAAAACCCACCTCATGAGATCATTTTTTATGACTAAAGAAATGTTAGATCATACCAGATTTGATTCAAAACAAAGTGTTAATACTTCATTACAAACTGCAGTCAGGCACACACATACATATGTGACACTCTGACATGGATATCCTATTAACTTGGATTTATGGTGATATATGTGGCTATATAAGTACAATCACCCATATACTGGAGACAACCTGGGTGAGACACTTAAATTTTCCCTAAAAGGAACATTCTCACTAGCCGGCACATTGCAGCTGAAAGGGTTAACACCTTCCCCTTGCCTAGGACAGCAACTTGTGGAGCACTAGGACACAGGTGCAGACCTGCAGAGCAGGAGGAATCAAAGCTGCTGATTGGGTGGTGCAAAGAAGGAAGAGTAGGAGGCGGGGTTACCTCCTAAGGTGATTGCTGGGGAGTCTCCTGAGGTGACAGGGAGAGAGACGATGTGAGGAGTGGTGCACTGAAGTAACAACGCAGAGAGTGATGCTGCTCTGAGGTGATGCTGAGGAGACACGCTGTGGAGAGTGAAGCTGCCGCTGAGGAGACCGCTGTGAGGAGACACGCTGTGGAGAGCAGAGCCGCTACTGAGGAGAGCCGCCTGAAAAGCCAGAGCCACAGAAGCTGCACTGCAGCAAGGGGAGACCAGTACAAGGGACAGTCCCACTGGTAGTGAGCTGGGGACCCGCCAAGCACTGCTGCCACTGACAGGTATTTACCCCAGCCAGCACCCTCCAACAAGTGACAGTATACAACGCTGAGCAGGATTTAGAGGAGGGAGAGAAAGATAGAGTTGATCCCTGTAATGCAGTGAGACTTCTGAGTGCTTCAGCCAGTAAAAGTTGCAGTCTAAACCCAAGTTAACCACAAGTTAACTCATAAGAGTGAGTAAGGCACACTAAAGACACCATCCGTTAAAGAGGGACTTGCCTTTCCTCAGACAAGATCCTAACTAACCATAGAGATAGAGACACTCAGCATAGAGATCCACTACAGTACAGCATACAAAGTACAGGAGGCTTGCTGATAGAAGGAACTGTGCTCTGCTAACTTAACCTACTTCCTCATTTGTGCAATTACCTGAGTGCCTGCATGTTTGACCCCGCATTGCTTTATTATTTCCCCTTTGCTTGGTATTTAACTGAAGACTGCTACAGTGGTTATTTGTAGGCGGAGCTGTGTCATGAGCTGCATTTCCCTATAGACTGCCAAATTCTGTCAGCTGGCTTTTGTGAAACACTTTTGCCTGCAATCTTTTACTTCTTGGACTGGAACGGAACCCTGCTGCCTGCATTGCCAGCTTTGCCTCAATCCTTCTGTTCTGCTTAGAAACTGCTCTTGCTAACATTATCAGCTTATGCATGCTGTCTTTATTGACTGAACACTGTTAGGAATCTGCATACCTACTTTCACTGAACTGCTGACCCTGTATCTCTGCTGTCTGAACTTCAGCATTTCAGAACTGCTCTATTGTCTGTGATATATCAGCTGACTTCAGGTTCGCTATAAACTGAATGTATGCTTAGGTAAAAGCAGATTATAGGTACCACTAGGGTTAGACTGACCAGTGTGAGCATAATGGAAGATTGCAAGCTACCAGTTTAGTAATGCTTATATCAGGGACGTGCAGTCAGGGGAGGCAGGGGAGGCAGTGCCTCCCCTGTCATTAATGATTAAGATAATACAAAGAAGATGCATATGACACATATTCTGTGTCATATGTATCTTCTTAATATTATTCTTTGCATTGCTGTTTTCTTTTTGTGTTTGGGAGGCACCGATCGTGGTGCCTCCCGTTGTCACTGGGGAAAGTATGGGGAGCGGGGGGCTGGCACGGGCGGGGACTAGCCATGGGCTGTAAAAGCCCATTGAAAATATATGGGAAAGCGGCACCATTAGTGGTGCCGCTTTCATACAGGGACGTGCTTTCAACCTATGAAAGCACGTCCCTGTCATTGAGGCCACAGTGATTGGCCAGCGGATCCGTCACTGGAGCCGCTGTCAATCACTGTGTGGGCGACGCTGGCGGAGGAGGTGCGGGCGGCTGGATGCGGCGATGGTGCGGGCGGCGGGATGCGGCGGCGGTGCGGCGGCGGAAATTTACCTTTATCCTGCAGAGTTTGGCAGCGGAGCGGTTCCAGTTTCAAAAATGGCGCCTCAGCGTCATTTTTGAAATTCAAGATGGCCACCGCGAGCCAATCACGGCTCGCCGCGTCATCGCCCCGCCCCCTCCGGCTGACTTATATAAGTCAGCGCGAGACGGAGGAGAGTCAGTCCGACGGCGGAGGAGGAGCAGTGAAGAGCTCCTGAAGAAAGAAGACGCCGGAAGTCCTGGCTGGGCGGCGGCTATGCAAAAGAGCTTAAAGGCCGCTGCCCCCAGGTGAAGACCCAGTTTAATAAAGCTTATTTTCAAGACGTGTGGTGTTTTATTTTAATATTTTCTTTACAGGTGGACTACAGGTGCCAGCGGGCCCTTTATGTCCGGGCATGCTGACACTTGTGGTTCTCCAAGTGCCAGCATGCTGGGGCAGGCTTGCTGGGACCTGTAGGCTACCTGTAAAGAACAATATTACTATTCTTTGCAGGTGGACTACGGGTGCCAGCAGGCCCTTTATGTCCGGGTATGCTGGCACTTGTGGTTCTCCCAAGTGCCAGCATGCTGGGGCAGGCTTGCTGGGACCTGTAGACCACCTGTAAAGAACAATATTAACACACAATGAACCCCGCATCCACCGCCACCAGGGGTGCGGGGCATAGCACTGGGCTATCAGCCCAGTGCTGGTTATTGCTCGGGAGGGGGGACCCCATTTTTATTTTTTGGGGTTCCCACTTTCCGAGGAATTCCAACCCTGGGCCTACTGGCTGGGGGGGCAGATTAATGTTATGGCAGGGGGACACCACACTGAGTGTCTCCCCTGCTATGGCATTACTGCCCCTGGCTGGTTCTGCCTAGTGCTGGTTTTACTGATGTGTTGGGGGACCACACTTTTTTTTTTTTTCGGGAGGGGGGGGGGAAGGCTTGTGAGCTGCCAGTGCCTCCCCAACCAGTGACCTCACCGCACGTCACTGGCTTATATACATGGTGTACTGATTTGTTTGATTATAAGGTGACCTAGTCTTACTATTCGCGACAGTACCGTACCTCTTTATATGTATTATTTTTTATTTATACATGAAATGTTATTTGCCTTTTAACTAATTGATCTCCCAGTGGTGACCAGTTGTTCCTGAATAATAAATCTTTCTGTCACTGTCCTAACGCGTGGTGACCCTTGTATTGGGTCCTCTGGGGTTAGGGTTCCTCATTCCTCTGCCTAGGGCTCTAACAGTGAGGCAGGGACGTGCAGTCAGGGGAGGCAGTGCCTCCCCTGTCATTAATGATTAAAATAATATAAAGAAGATACTTATGACACATATTCTGTGTCATAAGTATCTCCTTTATATTAATGTAATCATTATCCCTGTCTAAATGGAGTTGGGAGGCACCGATCGTGGTGCCTCCCGGTCAGATAGGGAAAGGTATGGGGAGCGGGGGGCGGGAGCGGGCAGGGCCTAGCAATGGGCATTAAAAGCCCATTGAAATAATATAGGAAAGCGGCACCATTAGTGGTGCCGCTTTCACACAGGGACGTGCTTTCAACCTATGAAAGCACGTCCCCTGTCAGTCAGGCCACAGTGATTGGCCAGCGGATCCGTCACTGGATCCGCTGTCAATCACTGTTGTGGGCGCGGCGGAGGTGCGGGTGTCGGCGGAGGTGCTGGCGGCGGAGGTGCGGGTGTCGGCGGAGGTGCTGGCGGCGGCGGTGTAGGTGGCGGAGGGCGGGTGACGGTGGAAGTGCGGGCGGCGGCGATGCAGAGTTTGGCAGCGGAGCGGTAACCCATTTCAAAAATGGCGCCTCAGCGTCATTTTTGAAATTGAAGATGGCCGCCGCGAGCCAATCACGGCTCGCCGCGTCATCGCTCCGCCCCCTCTGGCTGACTTATATAAGTCAGAGCGAGGGAGCGGCTGTCAGTCCGACGGCGGAGGAGGAGCGGAGAAGAGCTCCTGAAGGCTGAAGACGCCGGAAGTCCTGGATGGGCGGCGGCTATGCAAAAGAGCTTAGCAGCCGCCGCCCACCAGGTGAAGACGCTGGAAGTCCTGGGGAAGGCGGCGGCCATGCAAAAGAGCTTAATGGCCGCCACCTCCCAGGTGAAGACGCCGGAGGAAGACGCTGGAAGCCCTGGGGAGGTGGCGCCCCCCAGGTGAAGACTCCGGAAGCCCTGGGGAGGCGGCGGCAATGCAAAAGAGCTTAAAGGCCGCCGCCCCCAGGTGAAGACCCTGTCAAATAAACTATTTTTTTTTAAAGAGACTGGTGTTTTTATTTTAATATTTTCTTTACAGGTGGAGAACAGGTGCCAGCAGGCCATTTATGTCCGGGCATGCTGGCACTTGTGGTTCTCCATGTGCCAGCATGCTGGGGCAGGATTGCTGGGACCTGTTGGCCACCTGTAAAGAACAATATTACTGTTCTTTACTGGTGGACCACAGGTGCCAGAGGGCCATTTATGTCCGGGCATGCTGGCACTTGTGGTTTTCCAAGTGCCGGCATGCTGGGGCAGGCTTGCTGGGACCTGTAGGGCACCTGTCAAGAACAATATTAACAATGAACCCCGCACCCACCGCCACCAGGGGTGCGGGGCATAGCACTGGGCTGTCAGCCCAGTGCTGGTTGTTGCTCGGGAGAGGGACCCCATTTTCATTTTTTGGGGTCCCCACTTCCGAGGAATTCCAGCCCTGGGCTGACTGGTTGGGGGGGGGGGTGCAGATTAATGTTATGGCAGGGTGACCCCATACCGAGTGTCTCCCCTGCTATGGCATTAGACCCCCCCTGGCTGGTTCTGCCTGGTGCTGGTTTCACGAATGTGGGGGGGGCTACACTTTTTTTTTTTTTACCCCACTCTATGGCGGGGGGGGGTTGGCTGCTTGTGCCTCCCCAGCCACCGACCTCACCGCACGCCACTGCAGTGAGGTCCGGTTAGAGAGGTGACTCCAGGCGAATAAACCAGGTACGTCCACCTGCACCTGCACAACACATCCTCAGTACTTACCTGTTACACATAAACATGCCAGGTTTGGTATATTCAGTGGTGCCAAGAGGGAGGTGGAGCGGGTACTGATTATCCAGGCCTGGGTCTGCCTCCCTGAATATTCTTACTACTGGCCAGTGCTGGGTGGCACCATCTTTCCAGTGACAACTTCGGGAAGATGGCCACTGTACATTGAATGCAAAGCCTCTGGCACTAATCTCTAGTGCACATGCGCCATCTTCCCAGATATCACTCGGAAGATGGCACAGATGCTTGCCAAGGAGGAGAGACACGCTCCTGAGCAAGCAAGTTAGGAAGCGCGTGTCCTCACCTGCACTCTACCTGCCAACCCTTGAATAAATGGGGGCCCTGTGGAGTGTGCAGGGCCATGATTAAATAATTTTTTTAAGGGGTGTAGACATGCCCCATATTAAGACCCCACCCCCATTGCATTACTGGGGCCTGGCGTGGCTCTCTACGCCCCTGAGTATATTTCCCTATTATAGGCAGCAACCGTAGCATAATATCTAAAATATGGTACATACTGTAATTGCATAATGATTCTGAGGACAGTATAACAGCTCCAAAAATTCCATGAGAGCCTCAATGTGCAGCACCAAACTCCTAATGTCCGCAATAGTACCCACAAATTAAAGCTTTCTAACCACGAAATCCACTGTACAATTCCAAGTGTGGTTTACATTATAGCAACAGATCTCAACCTTATTGCACAGATTATAATTTATGGATTATGTCAAAGTAACCAATAAAAGTAACCTGTGCTATGCTTAATTGCAAGTGTTGCATCTGCAGCTGATCGCATCAATTAGTAGCTGACTGGTACCACATGACAGTGAACTTGCTTGTGGGACATAGGAAGCATCTGTGCCAGTGCTCAGTTATACCCAGGGTTGGACTGGCCCACAGGGGTACAGGGGAACCACTGGTGGGCCCTACTGCCTGGGGGCCAACCCCCTCCTCTAGGGATCAGGTTCCAGACTGTGCTGTTACTAATTTAGTACATTATCTTGCATGCATTACAGTATTTACTGTGTGTATTTAGGGGACCTACACTTTCAAAAGGGTTAGGCAAACCAATGTGGTGGGTGGGCACACCCCCTCTAGAGACTGGGCACACCCCTAAACATGGGCCCCTACCACTGCATTCCCCCGGTGGGCCCTACATGTCCCAGTCCGACACTGGTTATACCCCTTTTCCACAGACATAAAAATCTGGGTTTTTGCATGTGAACACACCTGGAATTTTGGTCAGTAGAGCAGAGATCCAGGAACTTGTCAGGTTGAGAGACCCAGGAATTTCTTAGGTCACAGTGAAAAAGGGGTATAAGTGTTAAGGATTGCATAATCCAACAGGACTAAACTTTGCTCTCTGGGGATTGGTACATACCTTTGCTGAAATGCTGAATTAATTATACACTTTTAGCTTTACACTCTTAAGTCTTTTATCTTATTTTGTGTGAACTGGCTGCAGCTCATTTTGGCTCTTTGTCTTCTTTAGTCGGACTTGGTCCTGGGGACACATGAGAAGGAGGTGGGGAGCCAGGGAGAAGAGGAGGTGGGAGCCAGGGACAGCAGTAATAGATTGGGACAGGACAGAGAAAAAGGTGGAGTGCGGTATAAAGCTGAAGGGGAGTCAGAAACAGGAGGATGTGGGAGCTGGGGGACAGGAGCAGTAGGCATTGGCAGGAGAAGAATGCGGAGTGTCGGTTGTTGGAGGTAGAGAGAGTCACTGAAAGGAGGAGGCGGGAACCGGGGGGGAGAAGAAGAGTAGGCGGGGACAAGACAGAGAAGGAGGCAGAGTGGTGGGTATTAGAGGTGGAGAGGAGCCGCTGACAGGAAGGAGCACGATCAGTAAGACAGGTGGAGTAGGCAGGGAAAAGACAGAGCAGGAGCACAGTGCTGGGTATTAGAGGCGGAGAGGAGCCGCTGACAGGAAGAAGCAGGAGCAGTGAGACAGGTGGAGTAGGCAGGAAAAAGTCAGAGAAGGAGCAGAGTGCTGGGTATTAGAGATGGAGAGGAGCCACTGGCAGGAAGAAGAAGGAGCAGTGAGACAGGTGGAGTAGGCAGGGAAAAGACAGAAAAGGAGCAGAGTGCTGGGTATTAGAGTTGGAGGGGGGCCACTGACAGGACGAGGCAGGAGCAGTGAGACAGGTGGAGTAGGCAGGGACAGAGGAGGCAGGGTGCTGGGTGTTAGAAGTGGAGAGAAGCTGCTGACAGGAGGAGGCAGGAGCTGGAGGACAGAAGTAGGCAGGAGGAAATGGGGTGCTGGGTGTTAGAGGCAGATAGCCGAGAACTGCAGAGAGAGCCGAGAATCACACTGCTGGCATATCTACACTGGTGGCAGGCGTCTGGCCATTCAGTAAGAGGCTGACACTGAATGAATATGGCAACGGCTGCTCTGCCCTCAAAAAGCAGCAGGGGAGGAGAGAGACATGGAGACTAGACAGGCCCACATGTCTGCACTGTACTTACTTTCTGCTGCGGGGTACACTGGGCTCCACAAGGATAGACAATGGGGGTGTAGAGTAGGATCTTGATCCAAGGCATCAACAGGCTCATGAGCTTTGACTGTTTCCAAGATGCATAGCGCCGCCTCCTCTATAACCCCGCCTTCCTGCACAGGAGCTCAGTTTTGTAGTTGGTGCTGCAGATAGCAGGCACATAACAGAGGTGCTGCTCCAGGCAGCCCTAAGAAGAGCTTTTTCATGAAGAAAAGTGAAGACTTCAAGGGCTGTAGCAGTGTGTAGATGTCAGGAGACATTCACTGCTGCAGCTCCATCTCTCCCCAGCGGCGCTGTACACTCCCGCGCCCTGGTTGCCGGGGTTCTACAGCGAGAAGCTCCGGTTTTCTTCTGGTCAGGCACACACGACTGGGGCTCTCCGGGATCGCGTGGCCGCGCTTCAGGAGGTGGTGAGTGGGTCCCGCTCGCGGGACCCGCGCTGTATCGCGATCCGGCGCGGCCGGTGGGAGGCGGCTGCGCGCGCTGGTGGTGGACACTGTGGCAGGTCAGGCGATCCCAGTAGATCACCAGGGCATGGGTGCAGGTCAGGTTTTCTCTTTAAACCTGTTTATTTGTAGCCCGCAGTACCAGGTGGTTTTGCCAGCAGAGGGGATAAGGCTTAGACCTGGAGCCCCTCTCCCAGCCCCAGGGCACCATTTTCAAGTAAATGTTCTCGCCCTGGAGCTGCATATCTGTCTCTCCCTCACTCCCTGTCAGTGTTTGGGCGCCATTTCTCTCAGCTACACTGTTCCTGGGACTGCTTGGGAAAATCCTCCTTTGTAAAGCCGCCTGGTAGTCAGCGCTGTGACTTTACAAGACACTTCAGTATTCTACATGTCTTTTAGACAGTGATAGTAAAGAAAGAGTATATTTAGTCAGGGTTCTCTGGTACAAGTACCCTGTGATATACATCCAGTTCTTACTGTGCAGTGTTATATCTATTGACTACATAGCTATATATATAAGCTAGTCCAGTGCAGTATTATTGTTGGTAATAACCTCTGCATTGTATAACTGTGACTATGTGTGTGCATTAGCTTGCTGGGTGATTTCCATTTCGTGTCTCTCACTCAACTTGCTATCCCTATATTCTATAACCTGAGGGGGCTTGGTGCGTCAGGTTTATAATAATATAATATAGGATATTCACAAGATATAATCTAATTTGTATTTTTCTCTGTGATTTTAGTCACCATATCTCTCCTGTATCCCTGCTGGCGCTGACTACACTGTGCAGGGGTTTGGATAAGAGGTATTGTGCTGCTGACAAATGTACTGTGTTACCTGACATTGCAAGTTATATCATGTCTGCTTCTGAAGGTAACGGTTCTGGGGCTGAACACACTACCGGTGTTGCTGACGCTGCAGATCCCTATGAGGAGACTATAGCAGCTGCGGGCTCTGGTTCTGGGGGCTCCGTGCCCCCCAGTGGAACTGTGGCAACGGGGGTCCATAATGACCCGCCATGGGCCACTTTCTCCACACTTCTAAATACGCTAGTTACTAAACTAATGCCCCCTATGGGACCTCCTATGCCGGTTCAACCGTATGTGGTCCCCGCGGCTAACCCGCCATGGGCAGATAACTTGTCTGCTCAATTGAAGAAATTGAACCAGTCCTTGACTACTAAAAAGTCTGACCCTCGCTCGCCTAAGACCAAGGGGTCCTCTAAGCGACCTCTTACCTCCTCACAATCCACTGTTGTCTCTAACACCTCGTCTGATGAAGATGGCGCTTACACGGACCCCACAGATTCTGACACAGATACTGCTGATGGGGAGGGTAGTTCAGATGTGGATGTTCCTGATCTTTTGGAGGCTATTAAGTTGATTCTACAGATTACGGATGAACCCGAGCCATCCGTCCCTCCTAAGAAACCAGATAGGTTCAAGCGTCAGAAGGTGGTTAAACAAGTTTTACCTCATTCTGACCACCTAGTGGAAATACGTCAAGAATCCTGGGGAAACCCAGGGAAGAAGTTTGTGCCTCAAAAGAAGATGCTGGCTCACTATCCCCTCGCGCCAGAGCTGTCTAAAAATTGGGAAACGCCTCCTCCAGTGTACTCGCATGTGGCAAGGATGGTGGTTTTCTCAGCTCTACCTGTCACTATCGTCACATCTCTAAAAGAGCCTACGGATAAACGTGTGGAGGGTTGTCTGAAAGCGACTTACACCCTCACGGGTGCTGCACAAAGGCCCACTATTGCAGCAACATGGGCTGCAGAGGCTATTGAAGCATGGGCCCTAGAGTTGGAAGCTGAAATCTCTTCTGACCATGCTAGACAATGCTTGTCCTATATTGTCACAGCTTCTCACTATATTAAAGAGGCGGCTTCTGATGCCGGTATTCTAGCAGCCAAGGCCTCTACTACATCAGTCCTGGCTCACCGGATATTGTGGCTGAGATCCTGGTCTGTGGATCTGGACTCTAGAAAAACCCTGGAGGTACTCCCTTTCAAGGGAGATATTCTGTTTGGGGAGGACTTAAATAAGATAGTGGCTGACTTGACTACTGCCAAAACTTCCTGTCTGCCAAGTACCGCTCCTTCTGTGTTGAAGGCTAAAGGTACTTCCTTTCGTCCCTTTCGTCCTTCAGGTAAAGCAAAAGGTCAGGCGTACCACAAGCAGGCCCGCACTTCCAAACCTGGTAAGCCAAAGCCCAAAAGAGCCTGGGCTGCCCGTCAGCCAGCTTCCAAGACCGACAAGCCTGCCGCATGACGGAGCGGGCCTCCCCCTGGGGGATCCCAGGGTGGGGGGCCGGCTTCTAGGGTATACCCAGGAATGGTTGAAAACCACTTCAGATGCCTGGGTACGGGAAGTCGTCACTCGAGGTTACGCCATAGCCTTCAAAAACCGTCCCCCTCATTGATTTTGCCTGACAGACATCCCTTTGGACCAGACAAAGGCAAAAATTCTACACTCGGTGGTACAGACCCTCCTGGATACAGGAGTCGTAGTACAGGTGCCTCTTGCTCAGAGAGGCAAGGGGTACTATTCTCCGCTGTTTCTAGTCCCGAAAGCGAATGGGTCCTCCCGGCCCATTCTCAATCTCAAGGCATTGAACAAGTTTGTGAAAGTCTCCAAGTTCCGTATGGAAACCCTTCGCTCTATAGTTCTGGCCTTGGAACCTGGGGATTATATGGTCTCCCTGGATATACAAGATGCTTACCTGTATATTCCTATAGCAGTGTCGCATCAGCAATACCTGCGGTTTGCGATTGGCAACCTCCATTACCAGTTTCGGGCATTACCTTTTGGTTCAACTACGGCTCCACGAGTCTTCACCAAAGTTATGGCGGTGATGACGGTGGTACTCCGCCGTCAAGGGGTCAGTATCCTACCGTATCTGGACGACTTGTTGATCATGGCAAATTCCCCAGAACTTCTCCTGCGTCATCTAGATATGACGGGTGGCTCATCAACTGGAAGAAATCCTCCCTGGTCCCTGCTCAGAGCATGGTGCACCTGGGAGCACTATTGGACACTCACAACCAGCGGTTGTTCTTGTCTCAGGAGAAAGTCCTGAAGCTTCAGGACAGGATTCGTTGCTTCCTTTCTTGTCCGCAAGTGTCGATACATTTGGCAATGCAGGTGCTGGGCCTCTTGGTGTCAGCATTCGACATGGTGGAGTATGCTCAATTCCATTCTCGCCCCCTCCAGAGGCTATTTCTGGCCAAGTGGGACGGCCTGCCTCACCGGATCAGGTCTCACATGATCTCATTGACTCCGGAGGTCCGTCTGTCGCTGCACTGGTGGCTCCAGGACCAACGATTGTGCAGGGGCCGTCCCTTCTGGATATCCGACTGGGTCCTGTTGACGACAGAAGCCAGTCTAAGGGGTTGGGGCGTGGTGCTGGAGCAACACTCCCTTCAGGGTCGGTGGACCAAGGAGGAGTCTCTCCTCTCGATCAACATTCTGGAATTGCGGGCGATCTTCAACTCGTTGAACCTGGCCCAGCATTTAATTCAGAACCGTCCTGTTCAAGTACAGTCGGACAATGCCACCACAGTGGCTTACATAAATCATCAAGGCGGCACTCGAAGCCGTTTGGCAATGAAGGAAGTCTCACGGATTCTGCAATGGGCGGAATGCCATCTACCGGCCATATCAGCAATATTCATTCCGGGAGTCCTGAATTGGGAAGCGGACTTTCTCAGTCATCAGGACGTACACGCCGGAGAGTGGGGCCTCCATCCAGAAGTGTTTCAACTTCTAGTGGAAAAGTGCGGCCTTCCAGACATGGATCTGATGGCGTCTCGACACAATCACAAGGTTCCGATCTTCGGAGCAAGGACAAGGGATCCTCAAGCAGCATTCGTGGATGCGCTGGCGGTGCCGTGGAGGTTTTGGCTGCTGTACGTGTTCCCTACGGTGTCGCTCCTGCCCAGGGTAATTCGGAAGTACAAGCAAGAAAGAGGAATCCTGCTTCTCATAGCTTCAGCGTGGCCCAGACGGCACTGGTTCTCAGACCTGCAGGGCCTATCGTCAGAGCGTCCAATCCTACTTCCACAACGTCCAGACCTCCTCGATCAGGGCCCCTGTGTCTACCAGGACCTAGCCCAGCTGTCTTTGACGGCGTGGCTCTTGAAGCTTCTGTCTTGCGGGCTAAAGGGTTTTCTGAGGCGGTCATTCAAACTATGTTGCGGGCCCGGAAACCGGCTTCTGCTCGGATTTACCATAGGGTCTGTAATTCTTACTTTGTTTGGTGCGCATTACTTTGTTTGGTGCGCATCTAACAATTGTGACGCTTCCAAGTTTAGTACAGCCAAGTTGTTGGCTTTTCTTTGGCTGGGCCTGGTTTTAGGCCTGCGTCTGGCCTCTCTCAAGGTTCAAATTTCTGCCTTGTCGGTGTGGTTTCAGAGAAAAATTGCGACCTTACCTGATGCGCATACCTTTACTCAGGGTGTGTTGCATATCCAACCTCCCTATGTCCCGCCGGTGGCTCTTTGGGACTTGTCAGTGGTTTTGGAGGCATTACAAGAGTCTCTGTTTGAACCTCTTGGTTCAGCTGATATTAAGTGACTTTCCCTTAAGGTGGTGTTTCTGCTGGCTATTGCCTCAGCTAGAAGAGTGTCGATTTGGGTGCCTTGTCTTGTAGTTCCCCATATCTGATATTTCACAGTGACCGGGCAGTTCTTAGGACTCGTCCCGGTTATTTGCCTAAGGTGGTTTATTCGTTCCACCTTAATCAGGAGATTGTGGTCCCAGCCCTTGTCTCTCCTGATCTGTCTCCCAAACAGCGGTCTTTGGATGTGGTACGGGCTCTATGTGAGTATCTATGTGAAGAGAACTGCTTCTATTAGAAAATTTGATTCTCTCTTTATTCTGTTTGGGTTTCACAAACGGGGCTGGCCTGCTCACAAGCAGACTTTGGCCAGATGGATTAGAATGGTGATTGCACATGCTTATGTGAGGGCTGGTCTGTCAGCTCCTGCTCACATTATGGCCCATTCTACTCGGTCCGTTGGACCTTCTTGGGCAGCCCGCCGTGGTGCGACCCTTGAACAATTGTGCAAGGCGGCTACGTGGTCCTCAGTGAACACGTTCATAAGGTTCTATGCCTTCGATACTGCCGTTTCCCAGGATGCTTCCTTTGGACGCCGGGTTCTTGTGCCTGCTACAGTGCGTCCCCTCCCATAAGGAACTGCTTTAGGACATCCCCAATGTCTATCCTTGTGGAGCCCAGTGTACCCCGCAGCAGAAAACGAGTTTTATGGTAAGAACTTACCTTTGTTAAAACTCTTTCGGTGAGGTACACTGGGCTCCACAAGGTGCCCACCCTGACGCACTTAGCTTCTTTGGGTTGGTATGGCATTAGCCGCTGACACTTCTCCTGTCGTGAGACTGTGGTGTTTGTGGCTACTAACTGTTGTTGTCTCTTTTCCCGCTACTGCATTGGGCTGGTTAACTAAAAACTGAGCTCCTGTGCAGGGAGGCGGGGTTATAGAGGAGGCGGCGCTATGCATCTTGGGAACAGTCAAAGCTTTTGAGCCTGTTGGTGCCTCGGATCAAGATCCTACTCTACACCCCCAATGTCTATCCTTATGGAGCCCAGTGTACCTCGCAGAAAGAGTTTTAACAAAGGTAAGTTCTTACCATAAAACTCGTTTTCAGGGCACTGGCTCTGGTAATAGGCAGTGCATGGCCCATGCTGCAGCACTGCAGATACTAGAGGCCAGCCCAAGGTGCTGAAAATGCGACCGGCCCGGAGGCCATCTGCCCAACCCGCCTCTGGTTCTATCTATTATAGGGTGCCTAACCTGATACAGTGCTGGAACCACATGAGTGGCACTCTAATGTTTAAAAGGGCCACATATTACCCTTAATATCAGTAATGAACAATACATTTAATCAAAAAAAAGACACCTACAGTATCTGTACTAACATCTCAGCAGGAAAGTGCTACAAACTATAACAAATATGACACGATAAAAGTAAATCTCTATTCAGCCTGCCTGATGCCCATCACCGTTCTATAAAAAGGAAACCATGGTCTTTGTCACCTTATGTAATGCTGGTCTAGGAAGTCCTGGTACCCTGGCCAACTGTATCAGTTTGCCATCTCAGCTAAGAGGCTTACATTAAAATGTTTGTATCTACACAATAGTATTATCACCTAATATGAAATGACAAAAATCCCACTAACATGATTGCACAGACTAAGGGTCTATGTACTAAGCCTTAGAGAGAGATAAAGTGAACAGAGAAAAAATACCAACCAACCAGCTCCTAACTGTAATTTTTCAACCTCAACCTGTAACTTGGCAGTTAGGAGCTGATTGGCTGCTACTTTATCTCTCTCTAAAGCTTCATACATATGGTTCTAAATTACAAGTCCGTCCATTATTTCCCAACGACCGCACAGTAGAACTTTTTTGTCACAACAGGATCATTTTATAAGATACAGTAGCTATACCACTATGGATATGAGTAAAACATCATATCTATATTAGTAATAGCAATAAGAATAAATAGTAGTGGTAACATCTATTTAAAAGGGATGCAGTTAATTTCCCGACAGTCGGGATCCCGGCAGTCAAAATGCCAGCGGTCGAAATCCTGCACGCCGTCCAGTATTCCCACTAGGATGGTGGTCCACGCCACCACCCGAGGGGAATATAATAATGTGGCGGGCCCGCAAGGGGATGCGCTGCGCACAATGGACCTAATACAGAGTTGATCGCAGCAGCAAATTTGTTAGCAGTTGGGCAAAACCATGTGCACTGCAGGGTGGGCAGATATAACATGTGCAGAGAGAGTTAGATTTGGGTGGGGTGTGTTCAAACTGAAATCTAAATTGCAGTGTAAAAATAAAGCTGCCATTATTTACCCTGCACAGAAACAAAATAACCCACCCAAATCTAACTCTCTCTACAAATGTTATATCTGCCACACCTGCAGTGCACATGGGGGGCCATTCCGAGTTGTTCGCTCGCTGCCGTTTTTTGCAGAATTGCGATCAGGCTAAAAACCGGCAATTCTGCGCATGCGTATGGGCCGCAGGGCCATAAGTACTTTCACACAAAACTATGCAATTTTACACAGGGCTGTGCAACGCTTTTCAGTCGCTCTGCTGATCGGTGAGTGATTGACAGGAAGTGGGTGTTTCTGGGTGGTAACTAAGCATTTTCCGGGAGTGTGCTAAAAAAAACGCAGGCATGCCAGACGAAAATGCAGGAGTGGCTGGGGAAACGGGGGAGTGGCTGGCCGAACGCAGGGCGTGTTTGTGACGTCAAACCAGGAACCAAACAGTCTACAGTGATCGCAATCTAGGAGTAGGTCTGGAGCTACTCAGAAACTGCAGGGAAATATTTAATAGCAGAACTGCAAACCTTTTGTTAGCAATTCTGCTAAGCTAAGATACACTCCCTGAGGGCGGCAGCCTAGCGTTTGCAATGCTGCTAAAAGCAGCAAGCGAGCGATAAACTCGGAATGAGGGGGGTAATTCCAAGTTGATCGCAGCAGGAAATTTTTTAGCAGTTGGGCAAAACCATTTGCACTGCAGGTGTGGCAGATATAACATTTGCAGAGAGAGTTAGAGTTGGGTGGGTTATTTTATTTCTGTGCAGGGTAAATACTGGCTACTTTATTTTTACACTGCAAATTAGATTGCAGATTGAACACACCACACCCAAATCTAACTCTCTCTGCACATGTTATATCTGCCTCCCCTGCAGTGCACATGGTTTTGCCCAATTGCTAACAGAATTCCTGCTGCGATCAACTTGGAATTACCCCCCGAGAGCCATGGTTTTGCCCAACTGCTAACAAATTTGCTGCTGCGATCAACTCTGAATTACCCCCAATGTCGGGATCACGACTGTCAGGAAACCCTACTTAATCCATTAAAAGAAATGACATTCAAATCTTCCACTGACTTTTAGAAGAAAAGTTATTTGTAGAAAAAAATTCCAAAGGAAATATTACTTGCTTTTTGCCATTTTAGTTTTCTTTATACAAAGTTCTGTTTTGCTGAACTATCCACAAGATAACCTGACCTATCCAATCTACTCTATCAAAACACATTTATCACAATGAATGGCAATGCAACATTATACCGTATATGGGGGTTAATTCAGAGTTGATCGCAGCAGCAAATTTGTTAGCAGTTGGGCAAAACCATGTGCACTGCAGGGGAGGGGGGGGGGCAGATATAACATGTGCAGAGAGAATTAGATTTGGGTGGGGTGTGTTCAAACTGAAATCTAAATTGCAGTGTAAAAATAAAGCAGACAGTATTTACCCTGCACAGAAACAAAATAACCCACCCAAATCTAACTCTCTCTGCAAATGTTATATCTGCCACACCTGCAGTGCACATAGTTTTGCCCAACTGCTTACAAGTTTTCTGCTGTGATCAACTCTGAATAACCCCCATAGTGACACATAAACAAATCTTGAAAAAAAAACACATCATTTACTTGACGTAATAGAAGAAACAAGGAGTCAATCCTGATAAATGTCCGAATTTTACCATGTGGTCACTTCAGAGTCTTCCAAGCACTGAGTACTTAGGTAACTTATGTATTTAAGGGGTCTATTTACTAAGTCTTGGATGGAGATAAATCCAATGGAGATAAAGTCCCAGCCAATCAGCTCCTAAATGTCTTTTTTTTAAACCCAGCCTGTGACATGGCAGTTAGGAGCCAAATGGCTGGGACTTCATCTCCGTTGGATTTATCTCCATCCAAGGCTTAGTAAATAAACCCCTAAATCCCTTAGTAATTAAAAATAAAACAAAATTTTAATGTGGGGATCCTGCCGCTTGCTTCTGTACACTGGTACAAGAATAAAATGTTACAAGCAGCAATTTCAGTTCCATGTCATAGTCACAATTAGCAGCCATGAAGTTGAAGTCAGTTTCTCTCCTCCTCTAGTGATAATGCAGTGAGGTCGTTGTAATAGCAACCAACAGAAAGCCTATGGTTGGATAACAGTATAGGTGCATCACATGGGCAGTTTAAGAGATGAGGGCCCATGTGCATGATTTGTACATGCCCCCTCCTCTCTGGCAGCGCAGTAGAATCTGATGCTGTGGTGCAGTGCCCACGTGCACCGCACACCTGACACCTATTATAGATTCACCATCAGTCAGTGTACACCATTGGTATTCCTCATTGATGGTAAAACCATCTAACATCACCTTAAGGTCCATTAATTTAGTAACATGTCTTTCAATAGTGCAGTGCAGGAAGAAAAAAGCATGTTTGAAAATCTACTATACAGTACATTTATACTGGTCTACTAATAAGCCATATCAGGTTACCTATAGCAACAGGCAACCACCAAGAAAAGCACCATCAGGTCCTTAGACCAAACCAGAATAGATCCAGCAGCAGCAGCAACAGCACAGTCTGCAAATCAAGAAGTCAAAAAATATTCATTAATCACAGATCAGATTAATAATACATTTCACAATTTGTATAGCATGTATAGAATATACATTAATAGGGTGCCATGGCATGTGTAACCCTGAATGGCATAATTATATTGTAGTACATTTGGTTTTTATGTAAGCATCATTTTTAACCAACAAGTTAAATCCATGCCTCCTCTAAATGGGCTCAAGCAGTGCACATGCTATTAGTTAGGTCCGAGGTGTGGATTCATTAGTCAATGGACATAAACATGGTCAGCAGATTCACTAATCTGTATGTCCTGCGGAGGTTCATCACCGCTCTACCTGAAGACATCTTCCCCGCTGGATATGTGCGTGGATGATCTTACCCAATACCCCACCCCCTGACCTGCTGTTTGATCCATCCTAAAGGATCTCATATAAACACTCTTTTTCTTTATTAATGTAGGGGCGATTTTGACAATATAATTTGGAGAAAAATTGATATCTGTTATAGTGTTAAGCTGGGTACAGACATTTCCGATCCTCAGCTCTACGGTGTGTATCCACTGTGACTGTTAGGTGGCAGCAGCAGCAGTAAGGTAAGTGGCTCTGCTATGGGCATCAGGAGGATGGCTGTGCAGCACATAAAGTGCAACCTCCCGATCCCAACTGTTGCAGGGGCGTTATAGACCATTTATCGGCTAATGCTCCTGCATCGGCACTGCATACACACCAATACAATCAACGGCCGTTCACCCAATATCAGAAGAACGGCTGTCTACGGGTGTACCCACTTACACTATTGTATGCCCTCTGCTGTATTTTAGGTACAGTATAATGGAAGACCTTAATGAATTGGAAGTATCATCCTTCCCTAACCTGTGTGGACACCCATACACTTGTTATGTTCCAAGTATTCACCCTTTCAGAACTAATGTCCTATTGGAAATCACAGTATTGTTTTTGTTGTTGTTGTTGTTGTTGTTGTTGTTTCCCCCCCTCCCCTATATTCTGATATGGAGAGCAAGAAAACACCCTGGAGAAATGACTAAAGCAGAGGTTCCCAAACTGTGTGCCATGGCTCCCTGGGGTGCTTCGGGACACTTGCAGGGGTGCCCTGGGTTGGTGGTCCATGACCAATTCAAATTATTCATGGTCAATATAATAGGCAAAACCAGTGCTGGTGGCTGCCAGTCATAAAATATGTGGCCAAACAGAAGCAAATCTTGTCCCTCACCACACAAGTGACCCTAAGGATGACATATAAACGCGATCTACTTAATGTAATATTTCTTTCTAAATTTTTCAATAAGAAATGTTTGGCCTAGGGGTGGCGTGAAAAAAATTCTGATATTCTAGGGCGCCGTGATTCAAAAAAGTTTAGAAACCACTGGACTAAAGTATTTGATGAGCATGTTTTCTGTTACTCTCTAGTGTGAGGATATTTATAATTTCTATGTAAAGTATTTACACATTTAATGCAGTATGTTTGCTGACCTTGCTTTTAGTCCCCTCTTACCTCTCTGTCTGTTATTACACAGTCTTCTTTTGTTACTGTTCTATTACTGTTTTGTTCCCAATTGTAAAGCGCAATGGAATATGTTGGCACTGTTTAAGTAAATGTTCATAAATAAGTAATCATCCAAAACATGTACTGCATTCTCACAATATTATATTTACTTCTATTTATATAATAACAACAACCAGTGGCAGAAGTTCGTCCCAGTAGCCCGAAGGCGAGATAAATATTGGTGCCCCCTTCCCCCCCTATATTTAGATAAGTGTGTGTGTGTGTGTGTGTGTGTGTGTGTGTGTGTGTAGTGTACTGAAAAAAAAAACGTATATACCGTATATATACATTTCATTGTCTTTTATTTTAAATCACACATTTCTTAGCAGTCATACCCAGGATTAGAACCCATGACCTGTTACACTGACAGCAGACACTTTACTGATGGAGCTATTTGCTCCTGTAGAGGAAGCATGAGAATTCTTACTATACGAAGTTACGTGTAATTGTCAGAGAAGTAACTTCATGTAGTTAGAATTCTCATATTTCCTATACAGGAGCAAATAGCTTCATCAGTAAGGTGTCTGCTTCCAGTGTAATAGGTCATGGTTTCTAATCCCGGGTATTACACTTGTAAAATGTGTATCTAAAGTATAATAAAAAGGGTGTGATTTGTAAGGTACAGGGACCAGTGAGGCAATTGGCTACTGATAAGAGAGTAGCAGCTATCAACTTAATTTAATGGTGTCACAGAATGGGAGGAGAGGTGCCCCCTTCAGAGCAGGAGCCCGGCGGCAGATGACTCCGTTGCCTCCCAGAGTTCTGCCTCTGACAACAACATACACTATTATGTAGCACTTTAGAGACTGTTTAGTCATTCACAGCAATCTCTGACCCAGTGGAGTTTACAGGCTAAATTTTCTATTACACAGACATTAACCTTCCAGTAAATGTTAGTCTATGGAATGAAACGAAAGCATCTATAGGAAATACATGTAGAGAACATACAAACTGTACATAGGGGGTCATTCCGAGTTGATCGCACGTAGCAACTTTTTGTTGCTCGTGCGATCAACTAGACACCGCCTATGGGGGAGTGTATTTTAGCATAGCAAGGCTGCGATCGCTTGTGCAGCCCTGCTATGCTAAAAAAAAGTTTGGTGCAGAACAAGACTAGCCTTGCAGTTACTTACCCTGTGCGATGGATCCAGCGATGAAGGTCCCGGAATTAACATCAGACAATCGCCCTCCAAACGCCTGGACACGCCTGCATTCGGATCTCCACGCCCGGAAAGCGGCGAGTATCTGCCCCGGAACGCCTCCCCACAGTCAATCTTCTTGCGATCGCACTAGCGATCACTTTCTTCTTTCTTCTGGTCGTTGCCCGGCAACAACTGTCGCTGGGCAACGACGCACGTGAACATTGCGGCCGCCTCGCATGAGCATTTCTAACCCATTCGCACCGCAGCGATGAACCGCTGCGTGCAAATGGGTCGGAATGACCCCCATAGTGCCCTGGTTGGATTAGAAACTATAACTCCATAGCTGTTGCAAATGTAGTTGATTGATTAATCTGATTTAATATTGTATGCGTAGTCACGTATGTAAATGGGCACGTTTTGGTCCTTGAATGTATGTATTAATCTACTGTATGTATGCAAATTGTCTCTTGACTCTCACCCAATAGAACAATGAGCTCCTGTTGCACTTTCCAGCAAAGATTGGTATTATTGTCTCCTTATCCTATCCGTCTGAATCAATATCAATCAGCCAAGGTTTCTTATCTTCTTATCATTATGTTTAACAAAAAATAAACTATTACATTAATCAATGAAATTAATCAATGTAATATCCCCATAATTATTTTTACTAAAGAAGAATAATTTCTGTAATAACATGCAGTAGTATAGGAGATAATGGGAAATGGTTTTGTTGTATACTGTAGCATGCAGTTTACACATCATCTGTGATTTACAACAGAGAGGGAAAGTGAAAATGAAAAGAAACAGACATTCATCTCACACTATTGTAATAAATAGCCTTTGACAATATTTAGTAATTATACCCATGGCTGTTACATTAAAAATAATCTAAATTAAAGAATGCTAGAGTAACACTTTTACATTAACAGCTAAAGCAATATTTTAGCAAACAGTTTTCTTATTAGAAATCTTGGGGTCATGTGTCTTATTGGTATATATTATTATATTCTAAAATACATTTAAAAAAATAAGATTGCAGTGTTTGTGCAATTCACAATAAAACAATATATTATAATGTTACAGTACATGCCAATTATGGCTTCCCCTTCAAACCTCTGACAACTTATTATAATTATTAGTATTACTTTCTTTATGTTAAGATGTCACAAACTGTTGGCAGCGCAGAACAGGGAATAGATATAGTAACAGCTTACCTTGACATATCATAAGTATAGTAAATAACATATATCAAATTGCATGGTAATCCAACCTTGACATCGATTCAATTGAACGCGGATTGAATAGTGCTGGAAGGGAGGTCACGGAGCTATTCAACTCAGCATCATTTTATCCCTGACTAGTGGATTTCTTCTCACACCCATCCCAGGGTGCAAGCAGAAATCCGACCAAACTAGGGGGTAAATTTACTAAGGTGGGAGATTTTTAGAACTGGTGATGTTGCCCATAGCAACCAATCAGATTATATATATTATCTGCTAGAAGCAGCTAGATAAATGGTCAGTAGAATCTGATTGGTTGCCATGGGCAACATCACCAGTTCTAAAAATCTCCCACCTTAGTAAATTTACCCCTAGGTCTGCGATGCTGCTTTCTGCCCTATCGCCACGCAAACAGCATCGCAGCAAGGCACTTTAATTGGAGAATACCGGATCTCGTAACTAAACACCCTGTTTAGTCTGCTAGTATGGGCATTCTCCAATTTAGTATCACACTGAATTGAATTACTCCGGGAGCTCCCTCTCGGCGCTATTCAATTCACTCGGAATTGAATCGACACCCATGTTTGTTCTCAGTGGTACACAGTATATATTTTTGATGATAAGTCCGATAACTTACTAGTAGGTTAATTGGCTTCTAGTGTGTTGTGTGTGTTGGCAGACCATGTAGACTGCTAGTTCCAATGGGGTAAGAACTGATGTTAATAATTACTTGTAATAGGAATAAATCACAAACAAAGATGGCTGCTTCACCCTCTGCAATAATGTAAACTGCTTTGAGTCCTACTGAGAGTCATGCATTATATAAAAAAGATCTATGACTAGTGTTACTGCAGGTAATGTCTTGGAGACTGATTAAGCTTGGTACACACTATATTATACAATGCTCACTTAAAATGAAATGTACTTTGCATTTTTTCCTTGCAAGGAAACATCTGATACTATACAGTTGTACCTACTGTAGCAATCCTCACTATTTATTTGTTCTAATGATGGGAAATAATAGAGATTTATATATGCAGATCTTTTGGCAAGTTGGTCATCAGATCGTATACATTGTAAAAAGTTCACAATACCGTGATCTCATTTACATCATCGTCTAAGCATGCTTGAATGGCCAATCATGTGATGAGACCAGCGATAATTGGAAACTGTATGTACATACACTTTATACAAATCTCTTACTGATCATAAAAGTCTCAGCTGATCTGCCAGATAATTGTATAGTGTGTACCCAGCTTTATTAGGCAGACAATCAAAATGAGTTATGAGAGCAACATCTGAAAAAATAGATTAATATTAATGAAAAATATTCCAAAAATCCTTTCATTTAAAAATTAGTTATTCACAGATGTCAAAGCAGTTTAAAAGGCATCTTGTCCAACACAAAGCCAAAACAAGTGACGCATATAATTTTTCAGGGTGCAATACCGCTCTTAGGCCTTTAGGTGTCACTATTGCTGCTGTTCTCTATTAATGTGTCTGTTATAATTTTTAACAATCCTTCAGAAGTGAAGAAAGCTTCCAGACAATATCATTATTGCTAACTTAATGGTCTCTAATCAGGAATCTCCAATTAAAGTTTGTCTCCCAAAAAAAGTGTTCCCAGATATTTATTTATTTACGTAGTTAATGTATGTGACCTACTGTATTTTGTATGGAGCTAATAGTGTAAATAGTCTACAGTTGTTAATTAATATAAATATATAAAAAAAATGTGAAGAGTAAGATAATGTTTCAAGGTGTGTTATCATTCTGTTTAAAAAAAAAAAGTGTTTCTCAATATGATGCAGACTTTACAAATATAGGGAAAACAAATACAATAGAACTTGCAAATTCACCCTGTCCTACCAATCCAAACTGTGATGATATCAAGAGGAAACAAAGCTGTTTACTCAATTATATTAGCATTACTGATAAGGCACTGAGTGCTCGATTGTGCTCATCTCGGTCCTTTTATGTGTGACATGAGTGGTTTACCTCACACACACCCCTGCCCCCTCCTCACTTTCAAATACACTGTCCCAAGTGATTTAATTACAAGACTTGCAATCAGTTAATTTGTTTCTCTAATGACACACACACACACACACACACACACACACACACACACACACACACACACACACACACATACATATATATATATATATATATATATATATACATTATGCAGCCATAATTGCATCATGAAACCATGGGGGTCATTCCGAGTTGATCGCACGCTGCTGATTTTCGCAGCGCAGTGATCAGGTTACTACTGCTCATGCGTATGCACCGCAATGCGCACGCGCGTCGTACGGGTACAAACAGCATTGTTGCTGTGCAATGCTTCTAGCGACAATTCCATTTGCACAGCCGTTCGCAAGGGGATTGACAGAGAGAGGGCGTTTATGGGTGTCAACTGACCGGTTTCTGGGAGTAATAGGGAAAACGCAGGCCTGTCCATGCGTTTGCAGGGCGGGTGTATGACGTCAATTCCGGGACCGGACAGGCTGAAGTGATCGTAAGGGCTGAGTAAGTTCAGACCTACTCAGAAACTGCAAAAAACTTTTTCGTCCCACTCGGCTGCGCATGCGATCGCACACTTGCAAAGCGAAAATATACTCCCCCGGGCGGCGATTATACGTTTGCACGGCTGCAAAAAGTAGCTAACAAGCGATCAACTCGGAATGAGGGCCTGTGTACTATAAAAAAAAATTGCACTATCCCAGCAGATTATGGTAGGAAGGTAGGATGAATGGTGGTTGATTAGCATACTTATCTGGAAAGAAAGTTGCTACATTGCAATCAATGAAGTTCTACATTATCAAAATAGTACTTTCCATTTCTATGTAGATTAGTTTCCCTTCCGGTAGTGAAATGGTTAGCAAACATTAAGGAAGTATCTCTGGCAGCATTTCCGAAATGGGTGGGGTGAGGAATGATCTCACCCTCCATGCTAATGGCTCTGCGCTAGGAATGCATTCCCCACATGCCCTCATTGGGATACAACACGAGACCGGGCTCCTCCTAGCGGCAGCACAGACATTCAGGCTGACTGCTATTGACACTTATCCGTGTGGGGGAGGTAAGGAGGGCGCATATTACACTTCACACCGTTTCCTGTCTTCTCTGCTGGCTGCTGGTGTGCTATTGTATGGATGCCTTCTGCAACGTCACTAACAATACAGTACGTCACTAACAATACACTAACGCTGTCAGAAACAAAAGTGCACAAAGTGTCAAGTTATATGGGATAACTTTATACTTTATTACATGATTGTGCTATTCAGTGACATTAACGTGATTCATTTACTCATCATATAAAAGTTCTTTGCATGGTACACGTTATAGTATCTCTATACTAGTGTCTTCTTTGGGGAATATCTGTCCTATGGTTAAGGTGGGCATTTGTATCTTTCTCATTGCATTTACTGTTAGTAACATGAGGTTTCATTTATTGCAAACTTGGATAGAAATTTAAGTTATAATATGATTAAGGGTTTTGGTGAATTATGATTTCTTAATAATAAAAAATGTGAGCTAGTTAGTATCTATTTTAGATGTATCTTATTTACACTGTTATGTAGAATGATGCATGTGCAGTACATTGGAGTATTCACATGTATTCATTCATATGTAATCTAGTAGTTTCATCTTGGTAACTAGAACTATAGCTGGTAGAACAAGTATCAGTATCGGCACAAAGCAAAACCAGAAAAAACGAAATCAGAAAAGTTGTTGCATACAACTGTTGTATTTCCTGAAGAAGTCAAAGTCACTGACTTCAATCAATCAATCTATAAACTTCCTTAGCAGAAAATATGACAGAGAGATAAGTAAAGGGGATTCCAATTCTCTATTAGAATTTTGCCCTCCTCCATGGTATCCATTTGGATGGTCGACCATGTTAAGGTCGACAGTCATTAGGTAGACCACTATTGATCGACATTGACATGGTCAACATGGACATATGACCGACACATGAAAATGGTCGACACATGAAAAAGTTGACACATTTTTTTTTTTCAATTAGATTTTTATCTTTTTCATACTTAACCATCCACGTGGACTACAACTGGGAACGGTAACCTGTGCCGAGCGCAGCGAGGCCCCTGCGAGTACACTAATTGGGATTCCTGGTCATGTTACCAAAAAAATGACACCAAAAACAGTGAAAATAATCCATGTCAACCTTTTCATGTGTTGACCTGTCCCATGCCGACCATTTTCATGTGTCGACTATTAGTCCATGTCTCTGTCGACCAATAGTGGTCAACCTAATGAGTGTCGACCTTAACATGGTCGACCATTCATACCAGAAACCTTTTCCATACTAGAGGCTGCATTTTCTTTGTCCTCAGTAATTCCAGAGTACCTCTCTGAGACAGACCTTCCTGGCACATGCAGCTTCAGAGCAGTCATTTATCACTTTTACAAGTGTGAACAGATTCATCATACACATCACTGTATGAAAAAGCTTTTTCTTTCTTTCAGTGTAACTTCAGTTTAAAATGAATCAGCAACTGTGACACTTACACAAGGGCATTGGCTGCTGCTACCATTCAGTTGCTACATTTCTACCATAGGTGGAATGAATGTGTTGATGTATGTTTTACTATTATTCCAATTCACAAATCTCCCTATATGGATTGTGAGAAACAAAGGGATATGAAGTATAAGTTAGTTACTAGAGTTTGGGAGAAGTAAGTGCAACATACAAGGAAGTACAGTTGCATACAAAGAATAGTGTGTTGTTAGTAGTGAGGGGGATACACAGAAGGATGAGCATTAGTATAAGTCAGTATTATTATTAGTCACAAAGATAAATGGATGTGTGCAGGGTACACATGCTGTAATTGCACCCTGGTATTTCTATACTGCATGAGTGACACTGAGCGGGGCTGATGTACACAATAGCTGCATGGGACAGTAACAATATAATAGTGTACAGTTACTGATGAGTGCTCCCACCCACCACACTACCCTGAGCAAATGCTCTTCCAGCAGCAGCAGCAATCAGAGGCCATTGCCCTGTGAGATCCCTCCTGCGGCTCAGAGCTGGGAGTGTGAGTGAATGTAGCCCCGCAGAGCCAATGAGCACGGACCGGATGCGATATATCCTCTGGGACAACAAATACTCTGTTCCTCCTCAGTTCCACATGACGCCATTTACTGCTGCTGCCGCTGCATATCGCCAACCTCTCCTGAGAGCCAGAGAGCGCAGCACTGAGCACACTGGCCGCAGCCACTAACCCGCTGCACAGTCCCAGCCTGCTCACTCTCACAACAGCCAGTCCCAGCACCGCTTCTTCCCTTGTGGATGAAACTTCTGGCTGAGCCCGGAGTACTGTGCGCTGCCCGGCCGCCTGCGCTTCGCGACCTCAACTTGTTTTTCTTCGCCTTGTTGTTTGGAGCCCTACTTCCTAGCGGACTGTGCGCGGCGATCCCGGGAGCGGATTTACTGGCAGGACCTGCAAACTTTCCGGGGCGAGGAGTTGTTGGGCAGCTGCGGTTACGGTGCGTATGGAGTATGTATAGTTACCCCTCATCTGGCCTGGCTCCATAGCTGGGACAGGGATTATTGGGTACCAGGCGGTGCTTTGCAAGACTGGGGGACCTACTGATTGTATAATACTGTGTGTGTGTGTGTGTGTGTGTGTGTGTGTGTGTGTGTGTGTGTGTGTGTATGTATATGTGTGTGTATATATATATATATATTTATTTATTATATTTTTTTTTTCTACTCCCACAGTCGGGGTATTGCTGGACCCCCAATGTCTGCTTTTTAACCATTAAGCTGGTATTTTGCTTTCTCTCCCCATTGGGCAGTGTAGGGTGTGAAAACGTGGCTTACTATGGAAAGTAGTTTGATACAATGTTTATTAGTTTGCTACAATGTTTTAATAAGTTGGACTCTATTTCTGTTGCAAAGTTTTCATGCATGTTTAATGACATGTCTATAGTTTCCATATGGGGATTTGGGGGTTACCCTGTGGACTTAGAAGTAGGATCTGGCTTGTGTGTTGCTGGCAGTAAACCTGTTGATATTTTAATAAAAGTGCATTTACTTTCTGATTGTGTTGTGAAGGTTGTGTTCTGTTTTCTGCTGTCTCTGCTCAAAGTTTCCACCCTGTGGTTTGCATGGAGTTCTATTTTGAATTTAGAAGAGGATATATCTTGTGGTGTTGAGCAGCTTCGGAAATGTTGTGGTCTAGTTTAAAGAGCTATTTATGTCTTTTCACCCTGTCCCCACAGTAAACTCCTTGCTCCCCCTCCCCTAATCCTCAGTCTGATCACACACTCTGCTTCTAATGGGGTTTTCAGAGGAGGGGATTGAGGAGGGGGGAGGCTTGCAAAGGAAATCGAGAGACAGCATTAAAATTCATAGTCATACAGTACATGAGGCAAACAAAATAAAAGTAAACTTGTGTTTATTAAATATAACTTTCATATATAATTTTTTAGCTTTTATTTAGAATGTCAAAAACTGACAACAATCCTCTATTGAAAGAACTTCGAAAAATGCCGAAGTTTCATGAGTTTGCTGCAACAGTTAGACCCAATTTGGTGCGCAGAGTTTCTTCTTATTTAAGTGTCTTCTCTGAATGTTTAGAAATAGATACGGTGTGTACACTATTTTATTAATATAGTTGTGAAGATTCTGTTAAGTACCTGGGAACATGTGTAAGAGGCCATGTAAACAGTTTTGTATGTTCCGTTTCTCAATCATCGGATGTTTGTGATTATACAGAGAGTCTGATATGGTAGATAATGATTGATGTGCACACAACTAGTTGACATCTGGTAAACCCTCTTCAGCGGTAATACATCTATTTCTTTGGGAGTTCCTATGGCTGTTTTGTCATGTTAAAGGCCTATGTAGAAGAACTATGTAGGGAAAAGTTATTTGCTCTATACGCTGTAATAATATAGTTCTGTGCTAAACCATAGGTATTGTGTTAGGATTAGCCAATTTAAGCAATGTTAATTCACAAAATCAGCATCATATACCAGAGCGTGTACACCGTGGCTACAGTTGCATATTGTTTTTGTTTTAAGATCTGAAAGAAGTTGAGTACATTAGTTGTATTGTATTGGAGCACATAATGCATCATATTAGGGATGTACCTTGTGGCTCTTGAAAATTTTACTGATTTTCAGACAATATTCTAAATTACTTGTGTCTCTTTAGAGCCAGTGACTACATATAGCCTGAAGTGGTGTGCAAACTTCATAACATAGCTAACGCCAAACTATTTCTAAAGTGAATTCTGGTTAAAAAGAGCAGATAAGATCTGACAGCGGTTTCAATGTTCTTCTCTACAGATGGATGTCAATTGTCTCTTCAGTTCCATGCTTTAATTTACTTGACTAGCCTAAACCATGAAAGGCAGGATCATAACTGAAACATTGACTTGTTGCGTTTGGTACCTGCCATCTAAAATATAACTTCCAAATGTATTTTAGACACTGGATTGCAGAATTGATATAGCGCTTGAGGTTGTAAATGCCCGATTACCCTGGTTTTTAATAGTATTTGTTTATGAGACTGCTGCTCCGAGTGAAAAAATTATGCATTAGTTTGGCCTAAGATTAAAACACTTTAGTTTTCTTGCTTTAAGTAACATATGTAAATACACAAGGGTAACATAAAGGTGCCCAAATAAATTATACCAAGTAAATATTTTGAGCAGTACACTTTCAGTCAGTGCAAGAACTGGAATCTCTGCACGTACAGCATGTTGTAACCTAGCTGAAATGATGTGTATTGGTTACATGAAGTCAAAATCTTTGTTTGCATTTTCACTTAAATGCTTGTTCAGAATTTACAAGCACAGTGTCCTCTTCATTTTATAAATTCTTTAAAGTTATGTTGTACAGCCTGGGTGTGAACGTGTTAACTGTAGGCAAACCAGGTGTTTCCCATTAGTGTTTGAATATTTGTTGAAAACATATAGGTCTTGCAAAGAAAATCTAATATATTGCATACATGGTAAATGTGATGTGAAAAGAAATGGTGAGGGGAATTGGCGCTGAGAGAATGTTAGGAATCAATACTTATCCTAAAGATCGTGATGGATCGGATCTGTAGATGTTTTTCTTATTCTTCTTAGGTTTTCCTTGTTCCAATGTTCTCCCGATGGGTTTATCAGCATGGAAAAACATAAAAATGACTGGTGGTTAACCACTGATGTGTGGAAATATTCGGAAGAAGCTTTTTAAGAGATGGGATCTATTTTCTCCATAGACATATAGTTTTATGTTTTTCCATGCTGATAAACCCATCGGGAGAACATTGGAACAAGGAAAACCTAAGAAGAATAAGAAAAACATCTACAGATCCGATCCATCACGATCTTTAGGATAAGTATTGATTCCTAACATTCTCTCAGCGCCAATTCCCCTCACCATTTCTTTTCACTTCATATTTTAGCTTTTTGGATCATCTGGGATAGATCCAAGGTATAAGGGAAAGGCAGCAGAGATTTAAACAGGAGCGCCATTAAACTTCTCAATAAAGCCTTTTGCTCATTCGGTAAATGTGATGTGTCTATAGACTGTACATAGACTTATGGGCACTACATACTTGTCGACCCACGGCTGATGCGGCCGGTAGACGAGCCGGCGGCGGGGGGGGGGGGGGGGGGGGGTGTGACAGGGGGAGTGAAGTTTCTTCAATCCCCCTATCACCTGGCGCCATAGCAATGCATGCTAATATGGACAATATCGTCCATATTGGCCTACATGCATAAGCGGCGGGGCACCAACGATGAACGAGCGCGGGGCCGCGCATCGTTCAAAGTTGATGCCTACACACTGAACGATATGAACGAGTTCTCGTTCATTAATGAACGAGAATGTTCATATCGCTCAGTGTTATCTTCTAGTGTTAGGGCCCAATAGAATGGTTTTGTTTTGTTTTTTCTACCGATCTATTACAGTATATGTGCTAATAGAATGCTCAAATTTAAATTGAGTATGTTTGTGTTGAAGAATCCATGGGTATATCTAGAACACCTACTGTTTCATATGAATAAAATGCTTGTACAATTCTGTATTTATGAATGAATCTACTGGATCCTATATGAGAATGTCTGTTCATTTTCAGATAGGCCATGGATAATGTTTGCACAGCAATGATCTCAATCCCTTCATTGTCAAATAACTTAACAGAGAATGTGCTGTTTGCTGGATGGCTGTTCAGTTAAACAGGCCTTATTCTATAGATCTCTGCAATTAAAAGGGCTCTTCATCCAGAAATGTGGTAAGGGTGATGGCATCCTGTTTGCGAGACTTGCAGTAAATTCCATGAATAATGTGCATTATTCAGCCCATCCTCATTTAGTTTAGTTACCAGGCCCTTTGGCAAATGTATCAAAGCCATCAAACCATAAAGACTTGTGCTGTAAATGCAGGTACTGTTTGTTATGCGAATAGCAAAGTGTTCTGGCCATTGTCATTCACACTGTTGTGACCTGAGTAAAGAGGGGACAGTCTCATTATGGCAGCTGGTTTCCTGTTACTTGAATAGCTGTTAATGCAATCTAAGGGGAACCTGGTTTCCATACACCTGTTGTGACATGTTCACATATGAGAGGAAGGGATAAGCTGCTTTTGTCACGTTAGTGATAGTCTAGGAGTAGTGTTGACAAACCCCTCTTATAAGGTCTGCCTTATTTACCAAAATAGTTTTTTACTTTGTGCAAAATTTGCATCAAAATTTATTTCGTTACATGTTGTTTTTTTTCCATATTATACCACTTCCTTATAACGCCCAATTTTGGTAAAGTAGTATAAATTGTAGTCACTGATTTACCTTCTTTTGAGCTACAGTTGATGGGATGTCTCCTTTAATAGATGGAGGGGTATATCAAAGCTAAAAGAGAGAAATTGTGAGATATAAAGTTCTAACTAACCAGCTACCTTACATTTTACAGCCTTTGTTTGAAAAATGACAGACAGCAGCTGATTGTTTGGTACTTTCTCTCACAATTTTACCTCTCTCGAAACTTTGATAAATACCCCCTAAATGTGTGTGATTTATATTTTTAACTACTAGTGGTGGCTTGTACTTGTGACTAGTATCCATTACACAATTTATAAAATGGTTTCCAGGAAAATGTGTAGATTGTGGCAGTTATTGCATTATTGAATATTTGCTATCTACTTTGTTACAGATTTACTGTAAATTGGCTAAAAAAAAAAAGTTGTACATTTTTATTCTGGTCTACGTAAGAAATTCTTGCACTGTGTATTTTTTCTATTTTTACTCCAAACACAATCTTTTTGTTGCCGTTTTAAAGAAATACTACAAAACAGGGTGTATTGGTTTTAATGGTAATGAATTGAACTGGCTTATATCCTAGGCAACAAAGTTATATGCTAGGTGACTGAGGGGTAAATGTATGAAGCAGAGATAAGAGTGGAGAAGTGAGACAATGGAGAAGTTGCCCATGGCAACCAATCAGCTGCTCTGTATAATCTTATAGCATGCAAATTATAAATGTTATGTCAATGCTGATTGGTTGCCATGGGCAACTTCTCCACAGGCTCACTTCTCCACTCTTATCACTGCTTCATACATTTACCCCTCAGTTACCTAACAACACATACTCTATCTGCCCAAATTGGGGATCTGATCTATGAAAGCCTTTGCATAACTTTTATATGTAAAATGATGTGACCACCACTCCTACTACTCAGCCTGGTTTCATCAATGTGTATTTTTTTTTTTTATGTGATGATTTTAATCATGGGAAATGATAACAAATTTTGTCAGAAAACTTATGCTAAAGTTATGAATATGTGCAATGATTTCCCATACAACTGGAAAAAGTACTTTTTAGCTAGCATGATTCCATGGTCTATTTGAGACATTTGTTAATGCAAATCTAAATGAGTATTTCTAAACTAAATGTTTTCCATGAGCCAATAGCAGATTGAATGACTTTTTTTTTTTTTTTTCCTCCCTACCAGGATTTCAGATGTGTTCTCGGTCTACTGGAGTGAAAACTCTTCAGAGTACTGATGGAAGCAAGAGTACAAAATGGCAGCTTATCCCAACCTTTACTCCAGGCTCGGCGTGACAGTGGGAGACCAAATGGTGAAATTGACCCAAGGGATATTCTCACCCAGCAAGTTCATGTTTTGTCATTGGAACAGATAAGAGCCTTACGGAACACTAATGAGTATACCGAAGGACCTACCGTGGCTCCCAGACCTTGGGTTAAGCCGGTTTCTCATCAAACTATCCAGCACAAAAATGAACGAATACATGTGGTAACAGACCAGAGGCAGTTTAGTAGGAGTCCTCTTTCACCAATGCATTCCTCATCTCGGGCATCCTTGTCTCGGTCCATTAGTACAGTAAGTACAGGATCAAGGAGTAGTACAAAGACAAGCACAAGCAGTAGTTCAGAGCAAAGACTTTTGGGTCCATCCTTCTCTTCTTCGGAGATGGGTGCTGATCAGATAATTCGAGTACAGCCCAAAGTTGAGCTGAAACCAGAGGAGTTAAAGCCCTCAAGCAAAGAAGACTTGGGCTTACATGCATACAGGTGTGAGAGCTGTGGGAAATGTAAGTGCCAAGAATGCACTTATCCCAGGACTCTTCCCTCTTGTTGGATATGTGACAAGCAGTGCCTTTGCTCCGCACAGGAAGTGGTTGACTATGGGACTTGTGTTTGCTGTGTCAAGTGCCTGTTCTATCACTGCTCAAACGATGATGAGGACAATTGTGCGGACAACCCTTGCTCTTGCAGTCAGTCACATTCCTGCACGCGATGGTCTGCCATTGGTGTTATGTCCATGTTCTTGCCTTGTTTATGGTGTTATCTTCCAGCCAAGGGTTGCCTTAAATTGTGCCAGGGCTGTTACGACCGGGCAAAGAGGCCTGGATGTCGATGCAAAAGGTCAAATACAGTATGTTGTAAAGTTCCTCAATTACAGGCCAGAAATCTGGGAAAGCCTACATAGCACAAATGGAATTAAATAAAAGTAGTTGGACTTACTTTTATTTTAACACACACATGCAATCATATAAAGAAGCCATCTCGGCACACTTGGCAGAGAACAGTGGGATGTTTTCCTGTTTGCAGTGAAATGTTTATGCCATATTAACTGATAGTCTTGTTAGAGAATGGGTAATCAAGCTCCAACTAAGAGCCAGTGTTCTGTGACACGTATTATATAAGCTAAAGCAACACAGACACTACTACATAACTGTGCATTGTTGGTGAATAATATTTGCAACATATGTAAATTAGCAAATGACTTTCATTTTTTTTGTTTGTTTCTGCAGAGATAATGTCCTATATTTTTGTACATATACAATAATATTTACAACTGTGAAAAATAGTGCCACAGTAATGGCGCAATCACAATGTACTAATATACGTTGAGAGGAATGTGAATCTATCCGAATGGTTAGGTTGTGCGTCGCCTTATTGAAATCTTAATATTTCTACTCTTTGGACTGTCTGTATATTGTACAGTTACAGTAAGAGTCAGCCTTTATTTTCTAATTTTTCAACATAATGTTTAGTGTAAAGTATATTTATTTGAAGTTTTATTATTTTATAAAAGAGAAATATTTATTTTAAGAGGCATCTTACAAATGTTCCCCTTTTTATGATGTCAGTTTCTGCAATTAGGGGTAACTGATGCATATGTTCACTATAAAATAGAAAATATATTAACGTTTGAAATTAAACTTAAGTGGTGCTTCATTCTTTTGACATGAATGTGTTAGCATGGAGTGGCTGAATGTTATTGCATATGAATGTGTGTGACTGTGGTTTCCCAAGATATAGTATAAAAGGCTGTCACACTTGACTTTCAGTGCAAGCCTAACTTTCATGAACCGGTAAGTGAATGGATTTATGAAACTTTATTGCAATGAATTAGAAGGGTACACACGAGCATTTTGGAAAATTGTAAAAAAAAAAATAATAATCCATAAGTCTTGTAGAAATATATATTCTCTCCCCTTTTTTTTTTTTTTTTTTTATATATAGAGAGGACATGTTCAAGGATCGTTTCAATATTTATTCTTTTTCTTACACTTATCAGATGCTGTATTTGTGTGCAAAGTCCAATCTGTGGAGTTGCAACTTTAAATGCCCCATTTACAGCCCTCCACCACTAGTTGCCCCATATATATTTTCATTGCAGAATACACCACCCACTATAAACTGCATGTGCTACTATGTGGCGGTTCTGGGTGGAGGAGTTCTAGTACAAATATCACATTTTTTAACAGTAGTATTGTATCAAGAGCTATGTCTTCCGGACCAGTAACATGTCTGTGCCAAAAAATGCTTTCCATTGAATACTGTATTTTCTGTGCTTAAACTGCCCAAAACACTTTTTCAACTTCCTCAGCCTATGTGACAGATTAACCTAATAATTAAGGTTTTTGCTGCTTCATATCATTATGAAAATTGAGATTTAGAGTTTGTTCAATACTTACAGAATCCTTTTGTGCAAGATTTCTCTGAGATTTGAGGGGGATATTATCAAAGATAAAGTACCAACCAGTCTGCTCTTAACTGATTTTCCAAACAGCCTGTAACATGTAAATTAGGAGCTGATTGGTTTGTACTTCATCTCCTACAATTTTATCGCTCTCCAAGGTTTGATAAATAGCCCCCTGAATCTTAAGGAATTGGGGGTTTAACATGAATCACAATAATATATTGTGATAAATTCTACATCCTCTAATCCAGTACTTGTTGGCTGCAGAGAGGACATATTTTGGGATGATTGTGCACATATTGTTTAATTGCATGACGGACTGAACCGTATGGACTGAAAGGGAAAAGGTCTTTCTGGTGGCGAAGCGATAGTTGTTACAATGTAATACAGTACATAATAATTTGTCAATCAAATGCACTGATTTACCTCTTGTAGAATCAATGAAAAAGTTCAAATATAAACAGACAAGCATATGCTAAATGCATATTGGATAGTATTTCAACCTGGGTAAATGACAATTAGCCAAGTGACTGGAAAGTGCTTAACAATTATCCTAAATAGTAATTTGTACTATTTCAATATAGACTGTCCCACATCTTCTAACAGAAACATGCAGTGGGAGTATTTAAACATGTGTGGCTACATTGGTTAATGGCACTTTTAAATCTACCACCATCACAGCCACTAGATTTACATGTGGCAGTTACATTAAATAAAAACATACTCCTGGTTTTGTATTTTGTGTATTGTCCCTTATATATCCTGTGGCCAAAACTGCTAAAGGCGCTGTGGTTTTGGAAAGAGCTACTGATTAAAATTTAGCACAGGGGCTTATTTATTCTCCAACAGGAAGTAGGTATATTACACGCTGCATGAAGAATGGCCACATCTGTTTATTTCCATTGTAGAATGTAATAAACTATCTTCCTTTTTCATTCCCAATGATGTACAATGTAAGGTAGGAAGTCACCTTTACTAAAGAGACAAGTATTTTTAGCACCTGCATTCAGCATTGTTGGATTCAACTCTGGCTTTGACCTGCACCTATTGGTAATTACATTTGTGTTACAGCACTATGTAGAATGTTCAAATCTTCTATTTACACTGTAAGAATGAAGCAATGTGAGCTAATTGTATTCTGAATGCTCTTGTTCTCATTCTCCTGCTATTCACCAATGAAGGGACACTTTACTCTCAATATGTCTATGTTAATTTGAAAAATATGCCAAGTATGGGTAATGTCAAATGAGCTATTAAAACATGGCTTTTAAGTGTGGCATTTAACCGCTACAGCACAAATACATGGTAATGAATAGTGAATTGGAACTAGCAATTGTGTAACGTATATAAATACTTGTTTGAGCCTCCATTCATTACTATGTATCAATGCTTTTAGTGATAAATCAACATACCCTACATCACAAAACCTATGTTTCAGGGCAAGTTCTTGCCTTTCATCAGAGAAAATATTTTTTCATCATGTCATTTTATAGACATTTTAATATTGCACTATTTACCTATTACCTAGTAATATTTACTAATTACCTATTCCATGGCTGTAAAGTTCAAATAGGCAAAATATAGTTTCACGCATTGCAGATATTTACATAGGTGGGTGTGATAACTTCTGTTATCTGCTGTTTTGGACTGTGAAAGGTTCTTACTCACAGGAAGTCTGCTATTCATAGAAAAATAACTTGATCAAACTTTTACCTTTGATAGTTTCCTGCAGAGGTGTGCATGTTCGTGGTAGCACATTCATATGATATGAGTAAAGGCATTAAGTGGTCCTTTAAGGGCTTAGGTATGTATTCCTATCATTTATTACTTAACTGGAGAACAGATTTACTCATAATTCTGTTTTCGGTTTTTAATATATCATGTATTCCTTCATTATGGAAAACAACACCAAAGTCACACTTATATAGTTTTAAGTATGCACTTTTAACTGTTTAATTGTCTAAGTTTATTTTATATTTTTGAACAGTATTTATATTCTTCATGCTGTCTACCTCCAACACGGGTTGAACTCTACCCAATGCAGTTCTACATTTAATAGATTAGCTTTAAATAGTATGAGCACCTCTGATGTATATTTGCAAAGCTTTTGCAAGCCACTGCATCTGACCGGGCTTGGCCTTCATATTTAAAGTGGCACTAATTTTAAGTGCAAAACACACAGGGCGATGCGATTTTATATTAGTGCAGCTTTAAATTTTGAGTTAAAATCTCTGAGAAGCAGAGGCCTGCAAAAGCCACCACTTCGTAAATCTACTGCCATGAATGTGAGCTTGGTTGGTGGATGTGACAATGCTCATAGCACTCCTATTCTTATTTTTATTAAATGCACTTTAAACAATAGTTTATACAGAACATTCTTTACATTCATGTGTTTGTAAAAACAAGTAGAATCTGACGTTGATTTCCTTACCAATATGCCATGGACGGCTTAATATTTTTTTTCTTTTAATTGAAGCAAATGTGCATATATAAAATACTATTCTTTAAATACAAAATATACAATATATGGATACTATAATTGTGCAATATTTACATACCAATCTGTATATTATATATACATACTCCATATATAATGCCAAAGTAGCACATTTTCTTTAAAGTAGAACTTAAAAGTTAAAAATGACAAAGCTAAATGCACAGTGTATGAAATGCAAATAAAAATATTACTTGCACAACACTACTTAACAAAGTTTAATGTTTTTTCTTAGCCCATTGGCAGTTTGCAACAAGTCATTGATAAATCGTTTACTGGTATAGTAGTTCATATGCTCCCCTTTCTAGTTCTCTGGCTGAGTTGAACACACTGAACCACTTGAATTGCTCACTAAAAGAATAGTAGACCTTTGCAAATGACACATAGGAATGTAGTGAAGCCATTTGTGTCAAAGTGTTGATGTGACTCACTTGAAACAAATGTGCCTGCTTTCAGGATATGTCTGATCTGGAAAGTTACCTTCCACTGAGGTCAAAATCTTGCCACTGCCAAGTTTCCCACCAGAAGTCTAGGAAATTATTTACCTGGCTTATTAACAAACCATCGCTTCCTGTTCTTAACGTTTGTCTCAAGTCTTAAAGCAGACTTACAAAAATGAAAGGTCAGCAAGTACACAGTACAATCCTAAAACTCTGAACGTATTTAGAATTTCATCCAACAAAAACAAAATGAGATCAATAAATTTGGGACTTTGGGCAGGAAGTTCATTCTGTTAACTCTTCAGACTTGCAAAACATTTACATTAAGGGACGTGCTCTGTGTGTGTGGGCCTGCAGTATTGAAAGCTTTTCACCTGAAATTTTATATTGGAATGTTTAGAATCTATGATACAGTACTTAAACCAGCTATACTTTACATTATGTAACTTGTTTATAATATTGTTTGTTGCATATGTTTCATTTAATTATCAATTGCATAATACACTAGTATGAAACTTAATAATTTACCAGTCTGCGTATAAAAAAATATCTATGTTTTATGTAGTGTTAAATAAATGAGCAATGTGCAACAAAGTATTCGTAACATAAATTAATTTGTATTTTTTAGTGGAATGTGTTCATGTACATGTTTCATAGTGGTGGGTTTTTTTTGTGGCAAGTTCCCAATTCTACAAATGATTCTAATTGGGATCGGTACGGGATGTCCCATACCTCACGGGCTGGGTGCGCTCGCCACACTTCGGGCCCGGTGGCCTCCTCGGGTGGTGGTGTGGACCACCACTCAAGTTAAATAGTTTTAAAAATATTGTGTTTATTGTCTTGCATTTACAAGGCTTGTGGGGAAAAAAAAAAACCTGTTGTGGATCAATAGATCTACAGTCAGGAGATCTACAATCGTTAGGTTGACACCATATGGTCAACAGTGATAGCACTGGGTACCAGGGTGGTTTTGAGTAGAGATGAGCGGGTTCAGTTCTCAGAGAACCGAACCCTACCGGACTTCACGTCACGAGCCAGGCTCGGGTTTTCCCACCCGACTCGGAAACCAGAAGGAGGCAAAACGTCATCATCCCGCTGTCGGATTCTCGCAGGGTTTGGATTCCATATAAGGAGCCGCGTGTCGTCGCGATTTTCACTCCGGCAGTGGAGAGTGTAGAGAGAGGACGTGTCTCCGTTCTCAGTGTCCGTGTCTTGTACTACAACTATGCAGTCACAGTGGTTGTGTACTCTGCTGCCATATGTCTAGTGCTGCTGTATAAGTCCAGTCCAGTGGTGCTGTGTTGTGCTGCATCAGTCCAGTCACAGTGGTGGTGTCCTCTACTGCCATATGTCCAGTACTGCTGTATAAGTCCAGTCCAGTGGTGGTGTGTTGTGCTCAGAGGCAGATTGGCCATAGGGTTTACAGGGAAGATTCCCGGTGGGCCTACGCACCCGTGGGGCCTGTTTTGTTTGAGGACATGTGGTCCTTTTTATAGACATAACGAATAATGCAAAATAATTCGCATATATGAAAATTACTTTGCCACTTAGCCTGTGATTGCAGATGATCTACTGTATGATCTGTCTGCCTGCTTGGCTGACATATAAGATTGAGTGAATAGTGATTGGGATACGGTAGGTGTAATAAGCAAGAAAATATATCTTTCTAAAGAATTATATAGTTTCCTAAATTCTGAAGGTGTATCATATAATGTGCTCATATTTAATTTTATTTATTTTTAACTTCCCCCTTGATGCTGGACATGCCCACTATCAGGAAAGTCTTGGGGGGAGGGTGCTGCTGCCATGGCTAGACCTTACAACTCTGGTACTGCCCGTGTGGGGCCACTATTACAAATTTTTCCAGGGCCGCTTTTTGTTCCCAATCCGCCCATGGTTGTGCTGCATCAGTCCAGTGGTGGTGTGTTGTGCTGCATCAGTCCAGTCACAGCGGTGGTGTCCTCTGCTGCCATATGTCCAGTGCTGCTGTATAAGTCCAGTCCACTGGTGCTGTTGTGCTGCATCAGTCCAGTGGTGGTGTCCTTGTGCTGCCGTATAAGTGCAGTGATCCTGCTGTATAATTCCAATGGTACTGCCGTATAAGTCAAGTCCAGTGGTACTGCTGTATAAGTCCAGTGATCCTCCTATATAATTCCAGTGGTACTGGCGTATAATTTCAGTCTAGTGATTCTGCCGTATATATGTCCAGCGATACTGCTATATATGTCCAGCGGTACTGGCGTATAATTCCAGTCCAGTGATACTGCCGTATATGTTCATTGATACTGCCGTATATGTTCATTGATACTGCCGTATATGTTCATTGATACTGCCGTAAATATGTTCATTGATACTGCCGTAAATATGTTCATTGAAACTGCCGTATAATTCAAGTGCTACTGGCGTATAAGTCCAGTCCATTGATACTGCCGTATATGTGCAGTGATACTGCCGTGTATGTCCAGTGGTACTGGCGTATAATTCCAGTGATCCTGCCGTTTAAATCCATATAATTCTGTATAAGTCCAGTCCAGTGGTGCTGCCATATAAGTTCAGTGGTGCTGTCCTGTGCTGTATATTATTTTCTACAAATAAAGGGGTTATTAATATTTAATCCAAATAATTTTCACAGGGTTTGCCCTGTATGGTGTAGAGGTACGCTCTCCTGTACCGCATATTGTTATATAACTCCAGAAAAATAATGGAGAACAAAAATTTGGAGGATAAAATAGGGAAAGATCAAGAACCACTTCCTCCTAATGCTGAAGCTGCTGCCACTAGTCATGACATAGATGATGAAATGCCATCAACGTCGTCTGCCAAGGCCGATGCCCAATGTGATAGTAGAGGAAATGGAAAATCCAAAAAGCCAAAGTTCAGTAAAAAGACCCAAAAAAAGAAATTTAAATGGTCTGAGGAGAAATGTAAACTTGCCAATATACCATTTACAACACGGAGTGGCAAGGAACGGCTAAGGCCCTGGCCTATGTTCATGACTATTGGGTCAGCTTCACATGACGATGGAAGCCCTCATCCTCCCGCTAGAAAAATAAGAATTAAGCTGAAAAAAGCACAGAAAAGAACTGTGCATTCTAAGATGTTATCACAAATCCCCAAGGAGAGTCCAAGTGTGTCGTGGTTGCGATGCCTGACCTTACCGAAACACTGGACGGGAAGAGGTGGCCCCCTCCACCATTTGCATGCCCCCTGCAAATGCTGGAAGGAGCACCCACAGTCCAGTTTCTGATATTCAAATTGAAGATGTCACTGTTGAAGTACACCAGGATGAGGATATGGGTGTTGCTGGTGCTGAGGAGGAAGTTGATGATGAGGATTCTGATGGTGATGTGGTTTATTTAAATGAGGCACCAGGTGAGACACCTGTTGTCCGTGGGATGAAGAAGACCATTGTGATGCCTAGGCAAAATACCAAAAACGCCATCTCTTCAGTGTGGAATTATTTCTCCACAAATCCAGACAACAGATGTCAAGCTGTGTGTTGCCTCTGTCAATCTATAATAAGTAGGGGTAAGGACGTTAACCACCTAGGAACATCCTCCCTTATATGTCATCTGCAGCGCATTCATCAGAAGTCAGTGTCAAGTTGTGAAACTTTGGGTAAGAGCGTAAGCAGTCCACTGACACCTAAATCTCTTCTTCCTCTTGTACCCAAGCTCCTGCAAGCCACACCACCAACTCCCTCATTGTCAACTTCCTCCTCAGTCAAGAATGTCAGTAGTCCTGCAGGCCATGTCACTGGCAAGACTGAGGAGTCCTCTCCTTTACCGGGATTCTTCTGGAGGATCCTTGAGTGGTATGCCTGCTGTTGCTGCCTCTGCTGTTGTTGCTGCTGGGAGTCAATCGTCCTCCCAGAGGGGAAGTCGGAAGACCACTTGTATTACTTCCAGTAAGAAATTGACTGTCCAACAGTCCTTTGTGAGGAAGATGAAATATGACAGCAGTCATCCTTTTGCAAAGTGGATAACTGAGGCCTTGACAGCTATGTTGGTGTTAGACATGCATCCGGTATCTGCCATTAGTTCAGTGGGACTTAGAGAATTGTTTGAGGTACTGTGTCCCTGGTATCAAATCCCATCTAGGTTCCACTTCACTAGGCAGGCGATACCAAGAATGTACAGAGACGTCAGAAAAAGTCCTCAGTCCTCAGTGTCCTACAAAATGCAATTGTACCCACTGTCCACTTAACCACGGACATGTGGACAAGTGGAACAGGGCAGAATAAGGAATATATGACTGTGACTGCTCACTGGGTAGATGTATGGCATCACGCAGCAACAACAGCAGCGGCACCAGTAGAAGCATCTCGCAAACGCCAACTCGTTCCTAGGCAGGCTATGCTATGTATCACTACTTTCCACAGGAGGCACACAATTGACAACCTCTTAAAGAAACTGAGGGACATCATTGCACAATGGCTTACCCCAATTAGACTCTCCTGGGGATTTGTGATATCTGACAACACCACCAATATTATGCGTGCATTACATCTGGGCAAATTCCAGCATGTCCCATGTTTTGCACATACAATTAATTTGGTGGTGCAGAATTTTTTGAAAAATGACAAGGGCGTGCAGGAGATGTTTTCGGTGGTCCGAAAAATTGTGGGCCACTTTCGACATTCAGCCACCGCGTGCCAAAGACTGGAGCACCAGCAAACACTCCTGAACTTGCCCCGCCATCACCTGAAGCAAGAGGTGGTAACGAGGTGGAATTCAACACTCTAGATGCTTCAGAGGAGGGAGGAGCAGCAAAAGGCCATTTAAGCCTATACATCCACCTACGATATAGGCAAAGGAGGGGTAATATACCTGACTCAAGCACAGTGGAGAATGATTTCCATTTTGTGCAAGGTTCTCCAACCCTTCGAACTTGACACTCGTGAAGTCAGTTCAGACACTGCTAGCTTAAGTCAGGTCATTCCCCTCATAAGGCTTTTGCAGAAGCAGCTGGAGAAATTGAAGGAGGAGCTAAGACTAAGCAATTCCGCTAAGTATTTGGGACTTGTGGATGGAGACTTTCATTCGCTTTGCCAGGATTCAAGGGTGGTCAATCTGTTGAAGTCAGAGCACTGCATTTTGGCCACCGTGGTCGATCCTAGGTTTAAAGCCTATGTTGTATTTCTCTTTCTGGCAGACACAAGTCTGCAGAGGTTCAAAGACCTGCTGGTGAGAAAATTGTCAACTCAAGTGGAACATGACCTGTCACCAGCTCCTCCTTCATTTTCTCCCACAACTGGGGCTGGAAAAGGATAAGATTTCCTAGCCCATCCGCTGGCAGTGTTGCAGGGCAGTCAGGAGCGATTGCTGATATCTGGTCCGGACTGAAGGACCTGCCAATGATTACTGACATGTCTACTGTCACTGCATATGATTCTGTCACCATTGACAGAATGGTGGACAATTATATGAGTGACAGTATCCAAGTAAGCATGTCAGACAGTTCGTATGTATACTGGCAGGAAAAAGAGGCAATTTGGATGCCCTTGCACAAACTGGCTTTATTTTACTTAAGATGCCCACCCTCCAATGTGTACTCCGAAAAGAGTGTTTAGTGCAGCCGGTTACCTTGTCAGCGGTCGGCATAGGAGGTTACTTCCACAAAATGTGGAGAAGATGATGTTCATCAAAATTCATTATAAATTCCTCCGGGAAGACCTTGACCAGTAATTGCCTCCAGAAAGTACACAGGAACCTGTGATGATGGATTCCAGTGGGGACAAATTATTACTCTGTGAGGAGGAAGATGTACACAATGATAGGGGTGAGGAATCAGAGGATGAGGATGAGGTGGTAAAGCAGTGATAAGTACAAGTTGATAACGCACCAGCCAATCAGCTCCTAACTGACAATTTACATATTGGAGCTGATTGGCTGATGCGTTATCACCCTGTACTTATCACTGCTCTATCACTTCTCCAGGGTTAATACATCTGCCCCCGATCCTCAACTCACCCTAATAGTCCATGTTTTAATTATATCCATGCATTTAAAACTTGGACCATTAGGGTGCCTTGAAGATCAGGGGCAGATGTATTAAGACTGGAGAAATGATAAAGCAGTGATAAGTGCAAGGTGATAACGCACCAGCCAGTCAGCTCCTGTCAATTTACATATTGGAGCTGATTGGCTGGTGCATTATCACCTTGCACTTATCACTGCTTTATCACTTCTCCAGGCTTAATACATCTGCCCCCATGTTTGGGAACCTCTGGAATTTGCATGTTGCAGCATAATCACATTTACTTCAGTATGGTCTTCCCGTAAACAGACTGTCCCTCTTACAATCTATTTCTAACATAGCAGCTAGGCTGATCTTCTGTGCAAAACATTCTGCTGCTTTTGCTTCACTATGCCAGTCCTTACATTGCCTGCCTGCAACTAAATCCAGTATAAAATATACTTTTGCTAATATTAAAGGCCATAAACAACACTACACCAACATACATCTCTTCACTTACCTCAGAATTTCTCCACACTTTGCTCAGGACCTGTGTCTCTCATCAACATGCATTACCTGTGCATTCATGGTTGCAAGACCTTTTTTGAGCTCTATCCACTCTGTGAAATGCCCTCACTCCAAACCTTCAAGCATTTCCTGAAAATTCACAAAAACTCACCTTTTCAGGCAGCTTATCAAATCCCAGAGCCACCCACATAACACCCATAGTATATTCTACACAACTAGGATCCATATACAATACAACCCACTGACCCCAAGCCAACATTGCTATGTGACTAGATCATGTAGCCCACTAATACTCCTTTTCCACTGAAGTCCTGGGACTGACTTGGGATTTGGAACATGGTTCCAGAGCAGGTCAGACCCAGAACACCCTGTTTTGTTCTTATGTTTGTAAATCCAGTCATAAGGACACAGAGACATGTGTGTTCACTGCTGTGCTGTTTTATTTAATCACCAACTCCAGACACACTGCACACTGGACCACCCACTTCCCAGCATCCCCCTGGTCCTAGGGACCATCACTGAAGATTCAGGCTTACACATATTAGTAAGGGAGTGTCTACAAATATTAAGCATTCTAATACACTAACATCACAACCCCCTTTCACACAGCAGCTCTGACCCGGGATATTCCTGGGTCAGAGCCGTTTACATTGCACATGGATGCAGCAGCGCTAGGAGTCTCAGCAGCAGCATTATCCCCAGTAGAGATTCTTGCTCTGCCCCCTGATGTCACTGGCCCAACCCCCATTTCAGTGTCTGCACAGCAGGAACCAGGAAAATCAGCGTCCTGTCACTATGTACACGTATCAGGATGTGACCATGCTGTAAATAGGGGACCGGGTCAGATGAACCAGGTTACCAGTTTACACTGCCCCTTAACCTGGATCCTTCACGGGACCAACACTGCTAGCCATCTGGGTTGGATTCCTGGGTCACTGGACCCGAGTTAACCCTTTTTCTCTATCGTCCTAGTGGATGCTGGGGTTCCTGAAAGGACCATGGGGAATAGCGGCTCCGCAGGAGACAGGGCACAAAAGTTAAGCTTTAGGATCAGGTGGTGTGCACTGGCTCCTCCCCCTATGACCCTCCTCCAAGCCTCAGTTAGGTTTTTGTGCCCGGCCGAGAAGGGTGCAATCTAGGTGGCTCTCCTAAAGAGCTGCTTAGAAAAGTTTAGTTTTAGGTTTTTTATTTTACAGTGAGTCCTGCTGGCAACAGGATCACTGCATCGAGGGACTTAGGGGAGAAGAAGTGAACTCACCTGCGTGCAGGATGGATTGGCTTCTTAGGCTACTGGACATTAGCTCCAGAGGGACGATCACAGGTACAGCCTGGATGGGTCACCGGAGCCGCGCCGCCGGCCCCCTTGCAGATGCCGAAAAGAGGTCTAGAAATCGGCGGCAGAAGACTCTTCAGTCTTCTTAAGGTAGCGCACAGCACTGCAGCTGTGCGCCATTGCTCTCAGCACACTTCACACGGCAGTCACTGAGGGTGCAGGGCGCTGGGGGGGGCGCCCTGGGCAGCAATGGAAACCTGTTATTTGGCAAAAAATACCTCACATATAGCCTCCGGGGGCTATATGGAGATATTTAACCCCTGCCAGAATCCGTTGAAGAGCGGGAGACGAGCCCGCCGAAAAGGGGGCGGGGCCTATCTCCTCAGCACACAGCGCCATTTTCCCTCACAGAAAGGCTGGAGGGAAGGCTCCCAGGCTCTCCCCTGCACTGCACTACAGAAACAGGGTTAAAACAGAGAGGGGGGGCACTAATTTGGCGTTAGACATATATATAAAGATGCTATAAGGGAAAACACTTATATAAGGTTGTCCCTATATAATTATAGCGTTTTTGGTGTGTGCTGGCAAACTCTCCCTCTGTCTCTCCAAAGGGCTAGTGGGTCCTGTCCTCTATCAGAGCATTCCCTGTGTGTGTGCTGTGTGTCGGTACGTGTGTCTCGACATGTATGAGGACGATGTTGGTGAGGAGGCGGAGCAATTGCCTGTAATGGTGATGTCACTCTCTAGGGAGTCGACACCGGAATGGATGGCTTATTTAGGGAATTACGTGATAATGTCAACACGCTGCAAGGTCGGTTGACGACATGAGACGGCCGACAAACAATTAGTACCGGTCCAGACGTCTCAAAAACACCGTCAGGGGTTTAAAACGCCCGTTTACCTTAGTCGGTCGACACAGACACGGACACTGAATCCAGTGTCGACGGTGAATAAACAAACGTATTCCTCATTAGGGCCACACGTTAAGGGCAATGAAGGAGGTGTTACATATTTCTGATACTACAAGTACCACAAAGATGGGTATTATGTGGCAGTGAAAAAACTACCGTAGTTTTTCCTGAATCAGATAAAATAAAATGAACCTTTTCCCGCCAGAAGTTAGGGCGCGTTGGGAAACGCCCCTTAGGGTGGATAAGGCGCTCACACGCTTATCATACGGCCGCCCTCAAGGAGCCAGCTGATATGAAGCTGGAGAAATATCCTAAAAAGTATATACACACATACGGTGGTTATACTGCGACCAGCGATCGCCTCAGCCTGGAAATGCAGTGCTGGGTTGGCTTGGTCGGATTCCCTGACTGAAAATATTTTAGTGATATATAGAGATGAGCGGGTTCGGTTTCTTTGAATCCGAACCCGCACGAACTTCACTTTTTTTTTCACGGGTCCGAGCGACTCGGATCTTCCCGCCTTGCTCGGTTAACCCGAGCGCGCCCGAACGTCATCATGACGCTGTCGGATTCTCGCGAGACTCGGATTCTATATAAGGAGCCGCGCGTCGCCGCCATTTTCACACGTGCATTGAGATTGATAGGGAGAGGACGTGGCTGGCGTCCTCTCCATTAGAATAGATTAGAAGAGAGAGAGAGAGAGAGAGATTGTGCAGACAGAGTTTACCACAGTGACCAGTGCAGTTGTTGTTAAGTTAACTTTTATTTAATATATCCGTTCTCTGCTATATCCGTTCTCTGCCTGAAAAAAACGATACACAGCAGTCACACAGTGTGACTCAGTCTGTGTGCACTCAGCTCAGCCCAGTGTGCTGCACATCAATGTATAAAAGCTTATAATAATTGTGGGGGAGACTGGGGAGCACTGCAGGTTGTTATAGCAGGAGCCAGGAGTACATAATATTATATTAATTTAAAATTAAACAGTGCACACTTTTGCTGCAGGAGTGCCACTGCCAGTGTGACTAGTGGTGACCAGTGCCTGACCACCAGTATAGTAGTATATTGTTGTATACTATCTCTTTATCAACCAGTCTATATTAGCAGCAGACACAGTACAGTGCGGTAGTTCACGGCTGTGGCTACCTCTGTGTCGGCAGTCGGCACTCGGCAGGCAGTCCGTCCATCCATCCATAATTGTATAATTATATACCACCTAACCGTGGTATTTTTTTTTCTTTCTTTATACCGTCGTCATAGTCATACTAGTTGTTACGAGTATACTACTATCTCTTTATCAACCAGTGTACAGTGCGGTAGTTCACGGCTGTGGCTACCTCTGTGTCGGCAGTCGGCAGGCAGTCCGTCCATCCATAATTGTATTATTATAATATATACCACCTAACCGTGGTTTTTTTTTCATTCTTTATACCGTCATAGTGTCATACTAGTTGTTACGAGTATACTACTATCTCTTTATCAACCAGTGTACAGTGCGGTAGTTCACGGCTGTGGCTACCTCTGTGTCGGCAGTCGGCAGGCAGTCCGTCCATCCATAATTGTATTATAATATATACCACCTAACCGTGGTTTTTTTTTCATTCTTTATACCGTCATAGTGTCATACTAGTTGTTACGAGTATACTACTATCTCTTTATCAACCAGTGTACAGTGCGGTAGTTCACGGCTGTGGCTACCTCTGTGTCGGCAGTCGGCAGGCAGTCCGTCCATCCATAATTGTATTATAATATATACCACCTAACCGTGGTTTTTTTTTCATTCTTTATACCGTCATAGTCAGTCATACTAGTTGTTACGAGTATACTACTATCTCTTTATCAACCAGTGTACAGTGCGGTAGTTCACGGCTGTGGCTACCTCTGTGTCGGCACTCGGCAGGCAGTCCGTCCATCCATAATTGTATTATAATATATACCACCTAACCGTGGTTTTTTTTTCATTCTTTATACCGTCATAGTCAGTCATACTAGTTGTTACGAGTATACTACTATCTCTTTATCAACCAGTGTACAGTGCGGCAGTTCACGGCTGTGGCTACCTCTGTGTCGGCACTCGGCAGCCCGTCCATAATTGTATATACCAGTGACCTAACCGTGGTTTTTTTTTCTTTCTTTATACATACATACTAGTTACGAGTATACTATCTCTTTATCAACCAGTCTAAATATTAGCAGCAGACACAGTACAGTGCGGTAGTTCACGGCTGTGGCTACCTCTGTGTCGGCACTCGGCAGCCCGTCCATAATTGTATATACCACCTAACCGTGGTTTTTTTTTCTTTCTTTATACATACATACTAGTTACGAGTATACTATCTCTTTATCAACCAGTCTATATATTAGCAGCAGACACAGTACAGTGCGGTAGTTCACGGCTGTGGCTACCTCTGTGTCGGCACTCGGCAGCCCGTCCATAATTGTATATACCAGTGACCTAACCGTGGTTTTTTTTTCTTTCTTTATACATACATACTAGTTACGAGTATACTATCTCTTTATCAACCAGTCTATATATTAGCAGCAGACACAGTACAGTGCGGTAGTTCACGGCTGTGGCTACCTCTGTGTCGGCACTCGGCAGCCCGTCCATAATTGTATATACCAGTGACCTAACCGTGGTTTTTTTTTCTTTCTTTATACATACATACTAGTTACGAGTATACTATCTCTTTATCAACCAGTCTATATATTAGCAGCAGACACAGTACAGTGCGGTAGTTCACGGCTGTGGCTACCTCTGTGTCGGCACTCGGCAGCCCGTCCATAATTGTATATACCACCTAACCGTGGTTTTTTTTTTCTTTCTTTATACATACATACTAGTTACGAGTATACTATCTCTTTATCAACCAGTCTATATATTAGCAGCAGACACAGTACAGTGCGGTAGTTCACGGCTGTGGCTACCTCTGTGTCGGCACTCGGCAGCCCGTCCATAATTGTATACTAGTATCCAATCCATCCATCTCCATTGTTTACCTGAGGTGCCTTTTAGTTGTGCCTATTAAAATATGGAGAACAAAAATGCCACTCCTAGATGGGCCCGGTGTTTGTGTCGGCCACTAGGGTCGCTAATCTTACTCACACAGCTACCTCATTGCGCCTCTTTTTTTCTTTGCGTCATGTGCTGTTTGGGGAGGGTTTTTTGGAAGGGACATCCTGCGTGACACTGCAGTGCCACTCCTAGATGGGCCCGGTGTTTGTGTCGGCCACTAGGGTCGCTTATCTTACTCACACAGCGACCTCGGTGCAAATTTTAGGACTAAAAATAATATTGTGAGGTGTGAGGTATTCAGAATAGACTGAAAATGAGTGTAAATTATGGTTTTTGAGGTTAATAATACTTTGGGATCAAAATGACCCCCAAATTCTATGATTTAAGCTGTTTTTTAGTGTTTTTGGAAAAAAACACCCGAATCCAAAACACACCCGAATCCGACAAAAATAATTCGGTGAGGTTTTGCCAAAACGCGTTCGAACCCAAAACACGGCCGCGGAACCGAACCCAAAACCAAAACACAAAACCCGAAAAATTTCAGGCGCTCATCTCTAGTGATATAGAGCATTTAATAGGATGCAGTCTATATATATATATATATATATATGCGAGATGCACAGAGGGATATTTGCACTCTGGCATCAAGATAAGTGCGTTGTCCATATCTGCCAGAAGATGTTATGGACACGACAGTGGTCAGGTGATGCAGATCCCATACGGCACATGAAAGTATGGTCGTATAAAGGAAAGTAGGTACTTGGGGTCGGTCCATCGGACCTGGGGGCCACGGCAACAGCTGGGAAATCCAACCTTTTTACCCCAAGTCACATCTCAGCAGAAAAAGACACTGTCTTTTCAGCCTCAATCCTTCCGTTCCCATAAGGGCATGCGGGCAAAAGGCCAGTCATATCTGCCCAGACATAGAGGAAAGGGAAGTAGACTGCAGAAGGCAGCCCCTTTCCAGGAACAGAAGCCCTCCACCGAGTCTGCCAAGTCCTCAGCAGGACGCTGGGGCCGTGCAAGCTGACTCAGGTGAGGTGGGGGGTCGTCTCAAGAGTCTCAGCGTGCAGTGGGATCACTCGCAAGTTGACCCCTAGATCGTACAAAGTATTATCCCAGGGGTACATTTTGGAGATTCGAGACATCTTTTCCTCGCAGGTTCCTGAAGTCTGCTTTACCAAAGGCTCCCTCCGACAGGGAGGCAGTATTGGGAAAAAATTCACAAGCTGTATTTCCAGCAGGTGATAATCAAAGTACCCCTCCTACAATCAAGGAAAAGGGTATTAGTCTTCCACACTATATTGTGGTACTGAAGCCAGACGGCTTGGTGAGACATATTCTAAATCTGAAATTTTTGAACACTTACATACAAAGGTTCAAATCAAGATGGAGTCACTCAGACAGTGATAGCGAACCGGAAAAAAGGGGACTATATGGTGTCCTTGGACATCAAGGATTACCTCCATGTCCAAATTTGCCCTTCTCAACAAGGATACCTATGGTTCGTGGTACAGAACTGTCAATATCAGTCTCTGACGCTGCCGTTGAATTATCCACGGCACCCCGGGCCTTTACCAAGGTAATGGCCGAAAAGATGATTCTCTTCAAAGAAAAGGGCATCTTAATTATCCCTTACTTGGACGATATCCTGAAAAGGGAAAGGTCCAGAGAACAGTTGGAGGTCGGAATAGCACTATCTAAAGTAGTTCTATGACAGCACGAGTGGATTCTAAATATTCCAAAAATCGCAGCGTTTTTCCGACGATACGTCTGCTGTTCCTAGGAATGATTCTGGGCATAGTCCAGAAAAAGGTGTTTCTCCTGGAGGAGAAAGCCAGGGAGCTATCCGAACTAGTCAGAAACCTCCTAAAACCAGGCCAAGTATCAGTGCATCAATGCACAGGAGTCCTGGGAAAAATGGTGGCTTCTTACGAAGCAATTCCATTCGGCAGATCTCACGCAAAAAAAAAAAAAAAAATTCCAGGGGGATTTGCTGGACGAATGGTCCGGATCGCATCTTCAGATGCATCAGCAGATAATCCTGTCTCCAAGGACAAGGGTGTCTCTTCTGTGGGGGCTGCAGAGTGCTCATCTTCTAGAGGACAGCACATTCAGCATTCAGGACTGTGTTCTGGTGACCACGGATGCCAGCCTGAGAGGCTGGGAAGCAGTCACACAGGGAAGAAATTTCCAAGGAATGTGGTCAAGTCTGGAGACTTTTCTCCACATGAATATACTGGAGCTAAGAGCAATTTCCAATGCTCTGAGCCTAGGAAGACCTCTGCTTCAAAGTCAGTCGGTGCTGATCTGGTCGGACATCATCATGGCAGTCGCCCACGTAAACAGACGGGGCGGCACAAGAAGCAGGAGGGCAATGACAGCAAGAACTTTTCGCTGAGCAAAAAAATCATGTGATAACACTGTCAGCAGTGTTCATTCCTGGAGTGGAAAACTGAATTTCCTCAGCAGGAATGAATTCCACTCGGAAAAGTGGGAACTTCATCTGGAAGTTTCCACATGATTGTAAACCGTGGGAAAGACCAAAGGTGGTCATAAGATGGCGTCCCACCTGAAGCGCCAGGTCAAGAGACCCTCAGGCACTAGCTGGGTCGCTCTGGTAACACCGTGGGTGTACCAGTCGGGTATGTGTTCCCTCCTCTGCCTCTCATACCCAGGGTATTGAGAATTATAGGAAGGAGAGGAGTAAGAATTATACTCGTGGCTCCGGTTTGGCCAAGAAGGACTTGGTAACCGGAACTTCAAGAGATAAGAAGGGTCTTGATTCAGCAAGAATCATGTCTTTCCAAGACTTACCGCAGCTGCGTTGACGCAGGGGCGGGTGAACGCCGGATCCTAAGGGAAAAAGGCATTCCGGAAGAGGTCATCCCTACCCTGGTCAGAGCCAGGAAGGAGGTGACCGCACAACATTATCACAGTTTAGGTGAAAATATGTTCCATGGTGTGAGGCCAGAAAGGCTCCACGGAAGAATTTCAACTAGGTTAATTCCTATATTTCCTGCAAACAGGAGTGTCTATGGGCCTCAAATTGGGGTCCATTAAGGTTCAAATTTCGGCCTGTCGATTTTCTTCCAGAAAGAATTGGCTTCAGTTCCTGAAGTCCAGAAGTTTGTCAAGGGAGTACTGCATATACAACCCCTTTTGATGTCTCCAGTGGCACTGGGGGATCTCAACGTAGTTTTGGGGATTCCAAAAATCACATTGGTTTAAACCACTCAAATCTGTGGATTTGATATATCTCACATGGAAAGTGAACATGCGGTTGGTCCTGGCCTCGGCCAGGCGAGTGTCAAAATTGGCGGCTTTGTCTCACAAAGCCATATCTGATTGTCCATTCGGACAGAGCAAAGCTGCGGACTCGTCCCCAGTTTATCCCTAGGGTGGTGTCAGCGTTTTACCTGAACCAGCTTATTGTGGTACCTGCGGCTACTAGGGACTTGGAGGACTCCAAGTTGCTGGATGTTGTCAGGGCCCCGAAAATATAGTTTTCCAGGTCGGCTGGAGTCAGGAAATCTGACTTGCTGTTTTATCCTGTATGCACCCAACAAGCTGGGTGCCCCTGCTTCTAAGCAGACTATTGCTCGTTGGATTTGTAGTACAATTCAGCTTGCACATTCTGTGGCAGGCTTGCCACAGCCAAAAATATGTAAATGCCCATTCCACAAGGAAGGTGGGCTCATCTTGGGCGGCTGCCCGAGGGGTCTCGGCTTTACAACTTTGCCGAGCGGCTACGTGGTCGGGGGAGAACACGTTTGTAAAATCCTACAAATTTGATACCCTGGCTAAGGAGGACCTGGAGTTCTCTCATTCGGTGCTGCAGAGTCATCCGCACTCTCCCGCCCATTTGGGAGCTTTGGTATAATCCCCATGGTCCTTTCAGGAACCCCAGCATCCACTAGGACGATAGAGAAAATAAGAATTTACTTACCGATAATTCTATTTCTCGGAGTCCGTAGTGGATGCTGGGCGCCCATCCCAAGTGCGGATTATCTGCAATACTTGTACATAGTTATTGTTAACTAAATCGGGTTATTGTTGTAGTGAGCCATCTTTCAGAGGCTTCTCTGTTCTCATACTGTTAACTGGGTTCAGATCACAGGTTGTACAGTGTGATTGGTGTGGCTGGTATGAGTCTTACCCGGGATTCAAAATCCTTCCTTATTATGTACGCTCGTCCGGGCACAGTATCCTAACTGAGGCTTGGAGGAGGGTCATAGGGGGAGGAGCCAGTGCACACCACCTGATCCTAAAGCTTAACTTTTGTGCCCTGTCTCCTGCGGAGCCGCTATTCCCCATGGTCCTTTCAGGAACCCCAGCATCCACTACGGACTCCGAGAAATAGAATTATCGGTAAGTAAATTCTTATTTTCATTGAGCTACGACCCAGGTTAATGTGGCAATAACCCTAGTTGTATTGACAATGGAAAAGGGATGTAAGAAACCATGCAATCTGGCTGGACTATTTGTAATGCATAGCATTTATTATTATTATGTATTACATTCCTAAATTCCTATAGATTGAAAGCCTGGGAGCAGGACCCTCTTACCTTTCTGTCTTTATTATCCAGTATAATTTTATTATTGTTAATTCCCAATAATTACCAATTGTAATGAGCAACAGAATATGTTGGTGCTATAAAATTATTGATAATAATTACAGATGAATAGTTCAGATTACCTTAAATCCAAATGCATACAAACTTCTGGGATCCAAGTCAATCTGAGCCTTGGCTAAAGAGTTCCCATTAGACTCAGATTCCAAATTGAGGCAAAATGTAATCTTCCTGGGGTCGGATTTTTGTGGGTTATTGATTCTATATAAGGACCCTGCGGTGGTGACTCCATTTTGCTCTGTTCTCAGATGTGCTGCTGTTTGCTGTGCTGTACTCTGCTGGATAAATTGACTGTGCTGTGTCCAGACTCATAACAAGTGGATGTGCTGTGTATAAATGAAGCTGCAAATTAAATTTTTTTTTATAAAATATCGTTTTATTGTTGGTACTGTTCTGGCACACTGTGCCCATGTGCATTTTTTATTCACATACATACACAATATATTAAAAACACTTTGAATTGCCCAGTTGTGTGAGTAGAGCTGTGAAGTGAAAATAAGTGAAAAATAAATATATTGTTCTATTTGTATTTATTATTAACATACATATAAAAGCCCTTTGAATTGCCAAAGTGCAAGTTGAGCTGCAAAGTTCTGGCACATTGTATTCCATCTACTATGGTCACCATCCAAAAAATGGTGAAGGGTTATTTTGAAGGGTTATTTTAATGACAGCATACAAGCCGGCATGTCAGAGTCCCTTTGCCTACTGGAAGGGGGAAAAAGCTATTTGGGGGCCCTTTGTACTTACTGGCTTTGAATTAATTAAGCTCCCCACCCTCCAGTGTGTACTCAGAAAGAGTTTCAGCACAGCCAGGAACTTTGTCAGCAATTGACATAGGAGGCTACTTCCTCAAAATGTGGAAAAGATGATGTTCATGAAAATAAACTAAAAATTTCATGAGGAAGACCTTTACGGACAATTACATCAAAGTACAGAGACTTCAGTAATGGTAGATTCCAGTGGGGATGAACTGATATTGTCTGAGGAGGATGTACACACTGATTAGGGTTAGGATGGTAGTGATGATGCCACTGCAGATCTATTAGCTTACCTGCCTTAAACCCATTGGTAACTTGTTTTGTGGGGGCCCAAACAAATCAAGCACAAGCTGAAGAGCTTGGTTTGTTAAACTGGGCATGTCATTTTTAATATCCAACATAGGTGTTGGTGGGAGGGCCCAAGGACAATTCAATCTTGCACCACTTTTCATTTCTGGCACTGCTGTGTGGCAATGTTTCATAGATGTGCTCTAAATTGCTGTGTGTTTGTGCCACTGCTCTGTTACTTCGCAACCAATCAGTTCGCTGCAGTCTTTGACCTAAACTGGATTAAAACAATATTGTGTGCTGTGAGGTTGTCAAAATTGACTGTAAATTAATGTTATTGAGATTATTAATACTGAAGGAACACAGAAAGGCCCAAATTATTTGATTTTAGATTTTCTTGACAATTAAAAAAAAATATACAAAACTAGTCACAGCATTTTTGCAAAACCAAAACTGGACGATGACTTAGAACCAAAACCAGCAAAATGGTCCTGTGCACATATCTAATAATAGTAGTAGTATGTGAAGAGGCGGCTAAGCACTAAAAAATTGTTAAATAGACACATCTTTATTATATGTATCCATATCTATCTATCTACATATATATATACACACACACACACACACACACACACACACACACACACACACAGAGTTGCCATAATTTCCCTTTTATCTGGGAATCATATGAATCACACAGTTCTATGGCTGGCTATATTGAAGCCTGCGTTTCTCCTGGTTTTAATTAGCCACCGCACCTCTTTTACTCATAGCATACCTCCCAACATGACCCTTTCCAGTAGGGACAAAATGCTCTGTTCTTGGACTTCCCTTTTAATCTGATTGCCATCACCTGTAGTGAAACACCTTTCTTATCCATTAACTCAGTGGTTTCCAAACTTTTTTGAATCACGGCGCCCTAGAATATCAGAATTTATTTAATGGAACCCCTAGGCCAAAAATATCTTATTGAGAAATTTAGAAAGAAATATTACATTAAGTAGATCGCGTTTATATGTCATCCTTAGGGTCAGTTGTGTGGTGAGGGACAAGATTTGCTTCTGTTTGGCCATATATTTTATGACTGGCAGCCACCAGCACTGGTTTTGCCTATTATATTGACCATGAATAATTTGAATTGGTCCTGGACCACCAACCCTGGGCACCCCTGCAAGTGTCCCAAGGCAATCCAGGGAGCCACGGCACACAGTTTGGGAACCTCTGCATTAACTAGTTCAACACAGGTGATGGCAATCATAAATTAAGAGGGAAGTCTAGGAGCAGAGCATTTTGTCCCTCCTGGAAAGGGTCATGTTGGGAGGTATGCTCATAGGTGTCCTGCAGGGGTGGTCTTCAGTATGCCGGCTGTCGGGATCCCGGCGCACAGTATACCGGCGCCGGGATCCCGACACTTATTCTCCCTCATGGGGATCCACGACCCCCCTGGAGGGAGAATAAAATAGCGTGCCACCGTGCCCGTAGCGTTGTGAGCTCAGCGAGCCCGCAAGGGGCTCATTTGCGCTCGCCACACTGTCGGTAAGCCGGCGGTCGGGCTCCCGGCGACCAGCATACCGTAGTGAACCCGTCCTGCAGCATAGGGATATTATGGCTACACTTTAATTACTCATCAACTTTTTGGAGCAGCTGAAAACTGTCATGTTGAGGGGTGTTCATTTATTTATTAACAATTTTTATATAGTGCAGCAAATTCCATTGCGGTTTTACAATTGGAAATAACAATGATATAACAGAACTGGGTAATACCAAACAGTCATAGAAGTAGGAAGGCCCTGCTCGCAAGCTTACAATCTATAGAGAAATAGGCATGGATAGACAAGGATAGATGCTATCTACTGCATAGATGTCCAGCAGACTGCAAAGGTTTTTGGTGGGCTATATGACATGGTCATACAGCAATGATGAACTGTGGTCGAGAGGTAGGGAAAGTGAAGAATGAGAAGACATGTGAGGATATGTGTGGACTCTGCAGAGTGGGTGCAATTTGATAGAAAGGTTTATGAAAGTTATGTGGGCGGTTCTGGAATTTGATACGCTTGCCTGAAGAGGTGAGTTTTCAGGGAACGCTTGAAGGTTTGGAGACTTGAGGAGAGTCTTATTGTGCGTGGTAGGGCACTCCACAGAGTGATTGCAGCCCAATGAAAGTCCTGCAGTCGTGAGTGGGAGCGAGTAATGAGTGTGGATGAGAGACGCAGATCTTGTGAAGAGGTCGGGTTGGGAGATATTTTGAGATAAGTGAAGTGATGTACGTTGGTGTAGTTTGGTTAATGGCCTTGTGTGTGAGTAAAAGTATTTTATATTGAATACGGTAGAATACAGGTAACCAATGAAGGGACTGACAGAGTGGATCTGCAGACGATGAACGTCTAGCGAGGAAGATTAGCCTCGCAGCTGCTTCAGAATGGATTGTAGTGGTGAGAAATGTTCATAGGGTAAATGCAATCTATGGTACATAGGTACACTTAAAAAGAAACATAATTAACATAATTACTATTTGCTGTTAATACCCTCTTCTGAACTTTGTCATGTCTCTACAGAAAATATTTGAAACTAGCAACTACTAAACCAAGTCCATTAAAATATAATAACCATTATCTGAAATGCTGTAAACTGTCCTCAGTTATACTGTATCTGGAAATCAGTACAATTATGATAACAGTGCATTTTATCTATGTTCAGAAAATGTAAATGTGCTATCAACTCATTGCCATTTGAACTGTCTTAGAACAGACTATCAAAACTGGAATTCATGTATAATGTACACTGTGTATCGGTGTGATACAGTATATATACAGTTAATGTAGGCTTACCATACAATCCATTTAAACTGGGGCGCTCAAGAATTACACAGGTTCTGTGGCTGACTAAAACCAGATGAAATGCAGGCTTGAAGTCAGCCAGCCACAGAACCTGTGTAATCCATGAGCGTCCCAGATTAAAGGGATATTCCATTATGAGAATGTTTCTCTTTTACTTTCATCATTCTTAAGGGTGTTTTATCAAAGCTCAGGGGCAAATGCAGAATTTACTTGGGCGGGGTGGGGGGTTCGTAGGCAGGGGTGTAGCCAGAACTTTGTGGGTTCCATAGCAACATTTTGATGGGACCTTGTCCAAATGCTTCTAAAGAGACACTTCACAGCAGTTATTAATTTAATGTCCCACAATAGTGCTCTACAGTAGTTCATTTTCTCAACCATAGTAGTACTGTTAATGTTATGCCCCATAGTAGTGCCTTACTTAATGTTTTGCTCCATAGTAGTGCCTTTGATAATGTTATGCCCCATAGTAGTGCCTTAGCTAATAATATGCCCCATAATAGCGTCCTAGTTTAATTTATAAACCATACTAGTCTCCTAGTTCACAATATGTCACATTGTAGGCCTGCCAGTACACATTATACAACACAGTACCCCCAATTCACTGACAAACAGTGTACCCATTTCATATTATGTCACATTACAGTTCATATTATGTAACATTATAATGCTGTCTTGTTCATTGTACACCATATTACAATGAGCAGGTCCAGGGACATACCTACAGTGGGGATCGAAAGTTTGGGCACCCCAGGCAAAAATTCATTTTAATGTGCAAAAAGAAGCCAAGGAAAGATGGAAAAATCTCCAAAAGGCATCAAATTACAGATTAGACATTCTTATAACATGTCAAAAAAAGTTTGATTTTATTTCCATCATTTACACTTTCAATAGAACAGAAAACAAAAAATGGCGTCTGCAAAAGTTTGGACACCCTGCAAAGTTAATACCTTGTACTGCCCCCTTTGGCAAGTATCACAGCTTGTAAACGCTTTTTGTAGCCAGCCAAGAGTCTTTCAATTCTTGTTTGAGGTATCTTCGCCCATTCTTCCTTACAAAAGTCTTCCAGTTCTTTGAGATTTCTGGGCTGTCTGTGACGCACTGCTCTCTTAAGGTCTATCCATAGATTTTCAATTATGTTGAGGTCAGGAGATTGTGAAGGCCATGGCAAAACCTTCAGTACGCCTCTTGATGTAATCCACCGTGGATTTTGAGGTGTGTTTAGGATCATTATCCATTTGTAGAAGCCAGCCTCTCTTTAACTTCAGCTTTTTCACAGATGGCATCAAGTTAGCGTCCAAAATTTGCTGGAATCTTATTGAATCCATTTTTCCTTCTACTCGTGAAATGTTCGCTGTGCCACTGGCTGCAATACAACCCCAAAGCATGATTGATCCACCCCCATGCTTAACAGTTGGACAGAGGTTCTTTTCATTAAATTCTGTGCCCTTCCTTCTCCAAACGTACCTTTGCTCATTCCGGCCAAAAAGTTCTATTTTAACCTCATCGGTCCACAGAACTTTATTCCAAAATGCATCAGGCTTGCCTATATGTTCATTTGCAAACTTTAAACGCTGATTTTTGTGGTGAGGACGTAGAAGAGGTTTTCTTCTGATGACTCTTCCATGAAGACCATATTTGTACAAGTATCTCTTTATAGTGGAATAGTTACCACAACTCCAGTGTCTGCCAGATCTTCCTGGATGGATCGTGCAGTCAAACGTGGATTTTGACTTGCTTTTCTCACAATCCTGCGAGCTGTTCTGTCTGATATTTTTCTTGGTCTTCCAGATCTTGCTTTAACTTCCACTGTTCCTGATGACTGTCATTTCTTAATTACATTCCGAACAGAGGATATGGGCATCTGATAACGCTTTGCTATCTTCTTATAGCCTTCTCCTGCTTTGTGAACGTCAACTATTCTCAGTTTCAGTGTTCTGCACAACTGCTTAGAGGAACCCATGGTGCTGATTGTTGGAGCAAGGTCAGATGAGTCTGGGCTTTTAAAACCTTTGAGATTGACATCACCTGGTATTTCCAGACGATGATTGAGAAAAGTCCATGACACTGCCAGGTCTCAGCTGTCCTGAGGGGGCAGTACAAGGTATTAACTCTGCAGGGTGCCCAAACTTTTGCAGACGCCATTTTTTGTTTTCTGTTGTTTTGATAGTGTAAATGATGGAAATAAAATCAAACTTTTTTTTGACATGTTATAAGAATGTCTAATCTGTAATTTGATGCCTTTTGGAGATTTTTCCATCTCCCCTTGGCTCCTTTTTGCACATTAAAATGATTTTTTGCCTCGGGTGCCCAAACTTTCGATCCCCACTGTATATATATTATTATTATTTATTTTTTTGCAGGCCCCAAAGCAAAGGTTTGTAAGGGCCCCTATGTATCACCCAATGGTGAAAAATGTATATCATGTGACATTGACAGGGAAGGTGGGCCCCTCTCAGCTGTTGGCCCAATTTTAGCTGGACTCCCTGCACCTATGGTTGCTATGCCCTTGTATATAACACATGTAACAGTGACAGGAAAGGAGGGCCTCTCTCAACTCTGGGCCTCATAGCAGCTGCACTCCCTGCACCTATGATAGCTATGCCCTTGTCCGTAGGGATGGTATGGGGATCCCAGTGCTTTGGATGCCAGCAGTCAAAATACTAACAGCGGTTTCCTGAAGGTCAGGTTCCTGACACAAAGGCTGTATGGAAACTACCCTAATCTTCAACCCCCCTAACCCTACTTACACGAAACCTGACCCTAACCCTCAATAGCCCCTTGCAGCCTAACCCGAACCCTCACCGGTGGTGCCTAACCCTCCCCCCACAGCCTAACCTTAACCCACCACAGGGTGTCTAATCCTAAATCCTCCTTCACTGCCTGCAGCCTAACCCTAACAATCCATCCGCAACCTCAACCTCAACCGCGTCCCTCCTGCACAGCTTACCACTCCGGTGGCCCATCAAGTCCTTGTTCGGGATCAATGCGATAGTGATCAATGCAGGGATCCTGGCACTGGCATTCCGAGTAGTGTTGGGATTTCGGTGTCAGTATTCCGACTGCCGGGATCCTGACCGGATCCCTTTCTGTATGTGTGTATTTATATATATATATATATATATATATATATATATATCTACTGTATATATGACACACACACTTTACATACATATAAACATACACACGCAATGTACATATCTATCTATCTATGAACAAGAACAGAAATGCACCCCCACCAATTTGTGCTATATGTGGCAAGGAAATGATGAATAATCCACAGATGTTACATCCATATGAACATTTATGAGGGTGGCTTCCTACCAGATTTATGGAGTATAAGGTGCACATAAAAGGAACCAAAAGATGTTCCAAAAAAATCCCCAGGTAAGATTTTAGCTCCAAGAATGGATCACCCGTCTTCTACTCGTCTGGTCAGGTCACCGTTCTGTCCCTCTCATCAGCCAACGCGTTTCAATCAGTGATTCTGATCTTTTTCAAGGCATAGTTATGAGTGCCTCCTATCCCAGGTATATATACCCCTCAGATTGTCTCCCTTAATTACTGGGAGGAGCCACTCTCATTTACAAATTAAATTACAACAGAATAAAACATAAAAATCCCATAACAACTCAGATCTAATTCCATTTTTTTATAGTGCTCCAGGTTTGGTTTTAGCATAAAACACAAAATCCCTCATTTGATTCATACTATTATTCTCCGGGGACAGGACGTACAATCTCTGTACAGGGTGTCCTCAAAGCTCCTTCCCCGATATTCCTTTAACATTGGTTCCATCCCTATGTTACTAATAGGGTACTGAATCCCGGAAGTCCTCCCACAGTCATTATCATTAAAATCGATCCGGTCACCTGATCGGGCATATCAGGAAACAGTCTCTAATTTCTAAACAAGTTACAATCCCCAAAGTCCCCCCGTTCAGAATACCGGTTCCCGTGCCCCACTATCTTATAATCCTCCACAGTTTTAATATTGAAATAGGTCACGTGATCGGACCGGCTAACCGGAAGTGCGGTTTCCACCATAATTGTTCTGGTCACTCACTAGCAACAATATACCAGTAGGTCACATGATCGGGACTCAGCATTAGGGATGCAAATACCACCATTTTTTGTTATGGTCCTCCGTTTCTTTACCCATAGTAATTTTAAAACAGACAAAACAACAGAAAACATCCCTTTCTAACAGACAACAAATCATATTTCTTCAATAAACTACACAATATGAAAAATCATATCCAAATGAAGGAGCTAATTCTCAGTAGTCAATCCGGGTCCATATATCAGCTCTTGAAAATCTTTCAGTCATTCTTAGGAGGCCAGTATTCTTCTTACAAACACTAAAACGATATTGTCCCATGAATAGAGAGATGATTAGACATACAATATTCCGTACATGTAATGCAAGACTTCATTCATACTTATTTTAAAAAACATTTTACTTCAAAATCTTTATTGAGACCCCTAGGGCTCAATGTCTTTAATGAATAAATCAATTGCATTTCAGTCCTGGCTAATCTCTCTGCCACATCATTACATCACCAGTTCCCCTTCACTTGTTTCAGAGCCCCAAATGATGTTATATCCCCACAATTTCTGTTATGGACACTATCGAAATGTGCGGATAATGCATGGGTCTCCAGCCCCTTCCTAATGTTCCGCAGATGTTCTGCAAACCTTATCTTTAGGTTTCTAGAGGTCCGCCCGATATAGAACATACCACAACTGCAACCAATAAAATAAATTACGTTCCTAGTGGAACAAGTTATGAATTCCCCTATTTTGTGGATTTGTCCATTGATAATTACTTCTAAACATTGATTTTCCCCTTTAACCAATTTTCACAGGCTGCAAGACCCACATCTCAAAAAGCCCGTAGATAAGTTGCGTACATTCGCTTTTGGGGGGGATATCGCACTCCTTACTAAGTTGTCTTTAATATTCCTCGCCTTCCGATATACAAATTGTGGTTTTAAGGGGATGATGTCCTTTAATATCATCCAGGGCCGTAACTACATGTGTGCCAAGTGGGCTTGGCACACAGCGCAGTTGCCCTGAGGGCGCACGGCCAGCGGCATGTAATGAGTCAAATTGACTCATTACATGCCGCCTCTGCTGTGTGCACCGTGCGCCGCGCTGGAGGGAGAAGAGACCAGCGCCGGGCAGCGGACAAGGAGGAGGAGGGAGGGGGAGCAGGGAGCCGCAGCAGCGCTATTTCATTGGTAGTAAGCGCCGCTGCAGCATCCCCCTCTCCTTCTGTATTGGCTGCCCAGCGCTGCTATGGATGCTGGGATGCGGTTCCTTCATCCCAGCATCCACAGCAGCGCCAGGCAGCCAATACGGAAGGAGAGGGGGATGCTGCAGCGGCGCTTACTACCAATGAAATAGCGCTGCTGCGGCTCCCTGCTCCCCCTCCTTCTCACCTCACTGCCTGCACCGAGAGGGAGATGCCAGCACGAGGAGCCTGTCAGCGGGGAGAAGGTAAGTATATCCCTCTCTCTCTCTCTCTCTCAGGGGGACACCGTCTGCCGCAATGTGTAAAAAGGGGTCCTGGCTGCCGCAATGTGTAAAAAGGGGTCCTGGCTGCCGCAATGTGTAAAGAGGGGGCCTGGCTGCCGCAATGTGTAAAAAGGGGGACTGGCTGCCGCAATGTGTAAAGAGGGGGCCTGGCTGCCGCAATGTGTAAAAAGGGGGACTGGCTGCCGCAATGTGTAAAAAGGGGGACTGGCTGCCGCAATGTGTAAAAAGGGGGCCTTGCTGCCGCAATGTGTAAAAAGGGGGACTGGCTGCCGCAATGTGTAAAAAGGGGGACTGTCTGCTGTAATGTGTAAAAAGGGGGACGCTGTCTGCTGTAATGTATAAAAGGGGCTCTACCTGGTGTAGTGGCGCTACTGTGCAGCGTAATTTGAATAATGTAGACTACTGTGCACCGTAGTATGAATTGCTATTATTTTGTGACCACGCCCCTTCCCCGTGAAGCCACGCCCCTATAAATTTTTCGCGCGCCTACGACGCGCACTGCCCCTGTCTTACATGGGGGGGGGGGGGGGGGGGGCGCCACTGTCGTTTCTTGCACACAGCGCTAAAATGCCTAGTTACGGCACTGATATCATCCATAACTTAAGTAGAAACATATGGTATTAATTTCATTAGGAGGCGCAGAGAAGGGGTTACCCCATTTTTTCTATATTTATATCTATCTATCTATCTATCTATCTATCTATCTATCTATCTATCTTATATAAACATACACACATTTACCAGGCTTAGAGGAGGAGACTGGTGGCCTGGTCACAGCAGAAAGTCATACCTCCCAACATGACCCTCTCTAGGAGGGACAGAATGCTCTGCTCCTGGACTTCCTTATTAATTTAAGATTGCCATCACCTGTGCTGAAACACCTTTCTTATCCATGAACCTGTTCAAAACAGGTGCCGGCAATCATAATTAAGCGGAAAGTCCAGAAGCAGAGTATTTTGTCCTTCCTGAAGAGGGCCATGTTGGGAGGTATGGAATGTGAGCATGCATCATATAGGGTGCTGCTGTTGCTGAGCATGCACAACAACTCCCATGCTCCTTTGGGTATATTCTGTGCAGAGAGCTCTGACAACCAGAGTTCCCTCCAGCAGCAGCAGCAGCTGTGATCACGATCGTGGTAGCGGTCGCGATCACGGTTTGCATTGAGACAGAGACACAGCTGAAAACAAGAATTCACACGATCAGGGGGGAATTCTTGGTACTCAGAATCTCCTACCCCCCTGCCCCCTGTCCAACCCCACTGCCTGTGCCACTCAGCTTCTACCCTACATTTTACAGGAAGTGTTTACAAAATTACACTTAAGAGCTAGATGCGTGGTACTTTATCTCTCACAATTTTATCTCTCTCCAAGCTTTGATAAGTACCAAACTTACTTATTCTTACCCTATTTATTTATGATAAATCTATTCTGAAAACAACTGAAAAATATTCATGACGATGATAAAGAATGCAATTCCACACCATCCTAAAATGTGACTACACCTGGGATGTAAGTTCTTCTGATTGATAACATATTCTTCAACTGCATCAAACTTAGAACAATATATTTATCTCCCTCTCCACCTGCCAGAGCAGGTAAAAATAAAGCACACATGACCTTTCAGTTGCATATGTTGTTTTTGCTGAAGTGGTGTCTTCCCTAACAAAAACATGTCAAACAGAGAAGATAGTATAGTACAAGGAGAAATATGACCAGATGTTAAAGAGAATGTAGTTCAGTATAATTAAAAGGCGTTTTAAGCTGTGAGGCTTGAGGGAGAGTAAGAGGTGGGCGCAGTTAACATCAAACATTCCGTCCAGATACCTGCTTGACTTCAATTTCCATTTTCAGAAGTTGGATAAGGAGGCCATGCAGAAGTAACAACTTGCCAAAGGGCATGATTGTAAAGGGAGATTCCAGGTTTTCATCCTGTTCACCTGTCTCTAATTATACAATAACATACTGTTGACAATAACTATCAGAAAGCCAGGTCTGTAATATCATTTTTCCACATGTTGTAATTAATGTAATCACCTACTAGTTGTAAATGACAATGGCCTTAGATTTGTGTTATCTTTTTCACCTTCTCAGACAAAGGCAACAACAATCACTGCATTCACCTGGTCAGTCTACTACTGATATAGTCCTGGATGTGTGCTATCACTGACTCATAACTAAGTCCGGAAGTATTTTTTTTGTTTGTGTGCTTCTCTCTTGAGATAAACTTGTGTATTAGGAAAGGTATGGGAACTAGAGTGATCATATCCATTAATATGCGCATCATATCAGTCACACTGTCCCAACATCAGTTGTAAGATGACGGGGCTGGCGGAAACATGACCAAACATTGAGGTGCGTTTGGTGATCAGATTTCTGCTTCTAAAGGGCACATCAGCAGCTGAAATTCATCACCAACTTGTCGAGGTGTACGGTGATGACGTCATGTCACGGAAACAGGTTTGGGTTATCATGACATGACATTATTTTCATGAAAAATATGTTTTTATAATTTAGGCGTTTACTGGTGTGTCGTAAACAATGTAGGTGTTTTTCATATAATAAACTACAATATAGTACACTTTGAAATAGAGTAGACTGTTTATCTAGCTTATCTACAGTATTACGATTTTTTCTCCAAGTTCAGTAAAAGACAGAGCAAACAGATGTTTGGCAATGCAGACGCCCCTTATTGTGTAGAACATTTCATATGGTAATCTCCAGATCAAAAACTTTGGCTGGTGACAAATTCCTGTACAAGAATTAATGTTTTAAACATGATATAATTAGGAATTATCTTGTCATCACTTACTGAAACCTTGGGTCCCATAACTTGTCTTTGAACTTCTCTGAAATGTTACAAATGGAATACATGATACTCATTCTTTCCAGCATCTACATACATATTTTAATTTCCTCTTGTACTGTAATATTACGACTGTCTGGTTTTATTGGGGAAACACGGGGCTGGTTTAGCCATCGCAAACACCTGTAGTGTTTATTTTTTTTAATATATTAACTAATTAGGTAATTAGAAAGGAGACACATGATGTCAGTGGCACATAAATGTCAGGGTACTCCTGACATTTCATGTTGCACTTGTGTAGAAATAGCCCTTTCGTAGACCATACTAAAGGGGTGATCTTCAGGTTGCCAACTGTCGGGATCCCGGCACACAGTATACCGGCGCCGCAATACAGACAGCCGGCATACTGACAGATATTCTCCCTCGTGGGGGTCCACGACCCTCCTGGAGGGAGAATAAATCGCGCGCCACCGTGTCCGCAGCGTGGCCAGCGCAGCGAGCCCGCAAGGGGCTCATTTGCGCTCACCACACTGTTGGTATGCCGGCGGTCAGGCTCCCGGCGCCAATATGCTGGTCGCCGGGAGCCCGGCCGCCGGCATACCTTACTACACCCTACTAAAGGTGTGTATACAAGGTGAGATATTTTCTTTCGATTTTGACTATATAGTCAAAATCTCAAGAAAAGTTAGTGCAGATCGCAAGGTGAAAGTCACCTTGCGATCCCGATTCGATCCCGATGCGCGGTCCCGCCAGGTCGGCATCGAAAGAAAAGATAGACTGTGCAGGCAAGTCAATCCTTGCTAGATCGGTGTACTATCTAGTTCATCTCACATGTCAGTTACATCTCACATAAACCAAAATCTCACATAAGCCAAAATCGTAAGCACACATAGTCCATATCTCAAGAAAAGTTAGTCAAAATCGGTGGTGCTGGGCTCCGGGGAGTTCAAGGGAAATAGCATAGTCAAAATCGGCCATAGCAAGGATCTCACCGTGTTTACACACCTTAAGGGTTATACACATTTACTAATGAGTGGTTTGTCAAAACTACACATCATCGACGGCTTAGACCAATATTTTCAAACAGACAACAGGAATCCATTCTAAACAAGCCTGATTTAGCAGTGATTCCTGTTTTAAAACTATTGGGTTAAAGGGGGACATTTACTAAGCAGTGATAAGAGTGGAGAAGTGAGCCAGTGGAGAAGTGCCCATGGCAACCAATCAGCACTGAAGCAACATCTCTAATTTGCATACTATAAAATGATACAGAGCTGCTGATTGGTTGATGGGGCAACTTCTCCACTGGCCCATTTCTCCGCTCTTATCACTGCTTAGTAAATGTCCCCCAAAGTCTCCAATAATCAGTTGCTTTGACAAACTGCCTATAATTGTTCATTATTGGTGCAGGGCTTTATTGGTGCAGATGTGTTCAGTCTCCATAGCACCTAACCTCAAATCATGACAAATATGAGTCACGGATACTGTGCCATGGCTCATGCTACAGTTTTGTGCCAAAGTTGCTTCTTTATTATTTTATTTATTTATTAACAGTTTCTTATATAGCACAGCATATTCCATTCCGCTTTACAATTAGAACAACAGTAATAGAACAAAAGTGGGTAACAACAGTAATAGAACAAAACTGGGTAAAAACTAGTGATGAGCGGGTTCGGTTTCTCGGAAACCGAACCCCCCCCGAACTTCACGCTTTTTACACGGGTCCGATGCAGACTCGGATCTTCCCGCCTTGCTCGGTTAACCCGAGTGCGCCCGAACGTCATCATCCCGCTGTCGGATTCTCGCGAGGCTCGGATTGTATCGCGAGACTCGGATTCTATATAAGGAGCCGCGCGTCACCGCCATTTTCACACGTGCATTGAGATTGATAGGGAGAGGACGTGGCTGGCGTCCTCTCCGTTTAGAGTAGACTAGAGAGTAGTAGAGATACTTGATTTACTAATTTTGGGGAGCATATTAGGAGTACTACTTGCTGATAGTGTGACCAGTGACCACCAGTTTAATTAATCCGTTCTCTGCCTGAAAAAAAACGATACACAGTGTGACACAGTCACATACCATATCTGTGCTCAGCCTCAGTGTGCTGCATCATTTATGTAATACTGTATATCTGACTGTGCTGAGTGCTCACTGCTCACACAGCTTAATTGTGGGGGAGACTGGGGAGCAGTTAAAGCAGGAGTACATATTTTAACAGTGCACACTTTTGCTGCCAGAGTGCCACTGCCAGTGTGACTGACCAGTGACCACTGACCACCAGTATATTGTGATTGTCTGCCTGAAAAAGTTAAACACTCGTCGTGTGGTGTTTTTATTCTATAAACGCATTCTGCTGACAGTGTCCAGCAGGTCCGTCATTATATAATATATACCTGTCCGGCTGCAGTAGTGATATATATATATATTTTTTATATCATTATCATCCAGTCTATATTAGCACTGCAGCAGACGCAGTACGGTAGTCCACGGCTGTAGCTACCTCTGTGACGGCAGTCGCTCGTCCATCCATAATTGTATACCACCTACCCGTGGTGTTTTTTTTTTTATATCTTCTTGATACTAGTAGCTTACTTTAGGAGTCTGCAGTGCTGAGCTGACAGTGTCCAGCAGGTCCGTCATTATATAATATATACCTGTCCGGCTGCAGTAGTGATATAAAAACAGACAGACATAGAGGTAGGAAGGCCCTGCTCGCAAGCTTCCAATCTATAGCTTCTTAATTTCATTACTAATGTGACAAAAATACAATGCACTAGTACGCAGGACATTGGTGCTGGTGCTGGCATTGCATGCAGTTACAGTGTGCAACTCAGGCGCAAAAACTTGAGTAAGATTTTTTTTTTTAGTAAACTTGAGTAAAAAGTCACAAGACTGTTATGAGTAAGCTGCACTATGTGGGTAATTCCAAGTTGAACGCAGCAGGAAATTTTTTAGCAGTTGGGCAAAAACATGTGCACTACAGGGGGGGCGGGCAGATATAACATTTGCAGAGAGAGTTAGATTTGGGTGGGTTATTTTGGTTCTGTGCAGGGTAAATACTAGCTGCTTTATTTTTACACTGCAATTTAGATTTCAGTTTGAAAACACCACACCCAAATCTAACTCTCTCTGCACATGTTATATCTGCCCCCCCCCTGCAGTGCACATGGTTTTGCCCAACTGCTAAAAACTTTCCTGCTGTGATCAACTTGGAATTACCCCCAAAGTACTCAGTGTGACATTGAATGCAGCGACGATGTGGCAAAGATGCTAAATTCAGAAGTCTGGGAATTGCTACACCATAGGCCTGATTCTGCGGTCCTGTGGCTGTTTCTGGCTGTGTCTTTTTCCACCTCTGATTCTGCGCATTTATGATAATGCCTCAACTGACTCCGGGCCTACTCAGATGCTAACTGGCAGTGGCGCTGAACTGTCTCACCGTGTACTTAGATGCACCATTCATGGACCATCAGTCACAACATCGAAGCTTGCACCAACCACATGGAAGGTGCAATTTCACAATCTAAACATGAGTCAGCACTACTGCATCTTTAGACTCAGTCACTGGCAGTAAAACGCCTGAGTCTGGCTAGCTAGCCCCTGTTACCTCTCAGGAACGCTTATTGAAATCATTCTCTCTGCATGCAGTTACCATCTGTGTCTCAGAACTGTAACTCAGATGCATGTGCAGGCTGAAAACATTGGCTGCTTGCATCCGACATTGCATGTAGCACTGAATCAGGCTCCATGCGTCTTGCACCATATGGTGCAAACAGGTTAGGTACATCTGTACAGGAGGGCACATCTGTAGGCAATGACATTGATTGCTAACATTAAACAAAGAATTGTGTATATAAAATGATGAACAATAGAGTAGAGATGAGCGCCTGAAATTTTTCGGGTTTTGTGTTATGGTTTTGGGTTCGGTTCCGCGGCCGTGTTTTGGGTTCGAACGCGTTTTGGCAAAACCTCACCGAATTTTTTTTGTCGGATTCGGGTGTGTTTTGGATTCGGGTGTTTTTTTCAAAAAACACTAAAAAACAGCTTAAATCATAGAATTTGGGGGTCATTTTGATCCCAAAGTATTATTAACCTCAAAAACCATAATTTACACTCATTTTCAGTCTATTCTGAATACCTCACACCTCACAATATTATTTTTAGTCCTAAAATTTGCACCGAGGTCGCTGTGTGAGTAAGATAAGCGACCCTAGTGGCCGACACAAACACCGGGCCCATCTAGGAGTGGCACTGCAGTGTCACGCAGGATGTCCCTTCCAAAAAACCCTCCCCAAACAGCACATGACGCAAAAAAAAAAAGAGGCGCAATGAGGTAGCTGTGTGAGTAAGATTAGCGACCCTAGTGGCCGACACAAACACCGGGCCCATCTAGGAGTGGCACTGCAGTGTCACGCAGGATGGCCCTTCCAAAAAACCCTCCCCAAACAGCACATGACGCAAAGAAAAAAAGAGGCGCAATGAGGTAGCTGTGTGAGTAAGATTAGCGACCCTAGTGGCCGACACAAACACCGGGCCCATCTAGGAGTGGCACTGCAGTGTCACGCAGGATGTCCCTTCCAAAAAACCCTCCCCAAACAGCACATGACGCAAAGAAAAAAAGAGGCGCAATGAGGTAGCTGTGTGAGTAAGATTAGCGACCCTAGTGGCCGACACAAGCACCGGGCCCATCTAGGAGTGGCACTGCAGTGTCACGCAGGATGTCCCTTCCAAAAAACCCTCCCCAAACAGCACATGACGCAAATAAAAAAAGAGGCGCAATGAGGTAGCTGACTGTGTGAGTAAGATTAGCGACCCTAGTGGCCGACACAAACACCGGGCCCATTTAGGAGTGGCACTGCAGTGTCACGCAGGATGTCCCTTCCAAAAAACCCTCCCCAATCAGCACATGATGCCAAGAAAAAGGTTAGGTGGTATACAATTATGGACGGACTGCCTGCCGAGTGCAGACACAGAGGTAGCCACAGCCGTGAACTACCGTACTGTACTGTGTCTGCTGCTAATATAGACTGGTTGATAAAGAGATGTCGTAGTAGTATGTATGTATAAAGAAGAAAAAAAAACCACGGTTAGGTGGTATACAATTATGGACGGACTGCCTGCCGAGTGCAGACACAGAGGTAGCCACAGCCGTGAACTACCGTACTGTGTCTGCTGCGACTGGATGATAAATGATATAAAAAATATATATATATCACTACTGCAGCCGGACAGGTATATATTATATATTATATAATGACGGACCTGCTGGACACTGTCTGTCAGCAGAATGAGTTTTATTTTTATAGAATAAAAAAAACAACAACACACAAGTGAAGTCACACGACGAGTGTTTAACTTTTTCAGGCAATCACAATATAAGTATACTACTAACTATACTGGTGGTCAGTGTGGTCAGGTCACTGGTCAGTCACACTGGCAGTGGCACTCCTGCAGCAAAAGTGTGCACTGTTTAATTTTAATATAATATTATGTACTCCTGGCTCCTGCTATAACCTATAACTGGCACTGCAGTGCTCCCCAGTCTCCCCCACAATTATAAGCTGTGTGAGCTGAGCAGTCAGACAGATATATAATATATATAGATGATGCAGCACACTGGGCTGAGCCTGAGCAGTGCACACAGATATGGTATGTGACTGAGTCACTGTGTGTATCGCTTTTTTCAGGCAGAGAACGGATATATTAAATAAACTGCACTGTCTGGTGGTCACTCACTATATAATATTATGTACTCCTGGCTCCTGCAATAACCTATAACTGGCACTGCAGTGCTCCCCAGTCTCCCCCACAATTATAAGCTGTGTGAGCTGAGCAGTCAGACAGATATATAATATATATAGATGATGCAGCACACTGGGCTGAGCCTGAGCAGTGCACACAGATATGGTATGTGACTGAGTCACTGTGTGTATCGCTTTTTTCAGGCAGAGAACGGATATATTAAATAAACTGCACTGTCTGGTGGTCACTCACTAGTAAACTCTCTGCACTCTCTACACTTCTACAGTACTCCTCCTAGTCCTAAGCTCCAGTAAATCTCTCTCTCTTATAATCTAAATGGAGAGGACGCCAGCCACGTCCTCTCACTATCAATCTCAATGCACGTGTGAAAATGGCGGCGACGCGCGGCTCCTTATATAGAATCCGAGTCTCGCGAGAATCCGACAGCGTCATGATGACGTTCGGGCGCGCTCGGGTTAACCGAGCAAGGCGGGAGGATCCGAGTCTGCTCGGACCCGTGAAAAAAACCATGAAGTTCGGGCGGGTTCGGATTCAGAGAAACCGAACCCGCTCATCTCTACAATAGAGTACATGGTATGTTTTCACTATGATCCATAAACTCCACAGGTGTTATGATTACTCGTAGAAATCTTGTCTGAAACAATGGATCTCAATGCAGTTCAAGTAGTATTTTGTTTGTATGATTTAGTATTATATCATGTCAGTTATCTTCTCCATTTCATGTGTCTACCTGTACTCACTGACAGGGCTCCAGAGCTTGAGGCTGGTTTCTAGTTAGCTCATCTATCTGCTTCGGGAATTGGTTCTGCTGTATTTTTCGATTTGTAGAACAAAGTGTCAGGTGCCAATTGCATTGAGAAATGAGGTATGGAGATGATATGGTGCATATTATTATTATTATTATTATTATTATTATTATTATTATTATCTATATATTAATAGCAGAAGAACTACATTATGAATTACTTATTTCTATGATGCAGTTGTCTGAGCAAAGCACATAATAAATCAAATTAAAGCTCTCGGTCCGTAGATTAATAGATTAACGTGGCAAAACATCCTCCTGCCATTTACATTGCATCACCATTGTGCTCTGGAAAACATGACAGTTGGTGAACTCTCCCTGTGCATCTGCTGGGTGACCTGGAACATGTGACCTGCTGGGAGATCTGCAAACCGTAACACGGGGTAAAATGTTCCATCTAGCAAACCTTTGCCCAGTTGAAACTGGGCACATCAGCTAGTTATAATTATTATTTAGGGTTGTTCCTCGCTTTGTGGACAGTACACAATCAATTTAACTTTGCATAAGGGCTTCAGTTTTGAACTAGTTCTGAGCTGATGCACTACAGGTTTGTCCTATTTTTGTAATGGTACCTACTTTATGTATTTATGTTGCAATTCTGCTGAGAAATAAATACCACGCAATGTTATACATACAGCAGATCGATGGTCAGTATGTTGACACATTGACACAGCCTATATTGACATTAGAATGCTAGTGCTGGAATGCCAACATGGTTGTAATCAGGGGCAGATGGGGGCCATTTTTTGGCCCTGGTATTGTCGTAAACACACATACCTTTGGCACGTGCATGACCGTAAACGGGGAACGCACGCCAGTAAAATGGAGAGCAGACACTGCTCATGGGTGCGTGCCACATGTCTGGGGGGTGTACTTGCGGCACACCCCCATCTATCTTGGAAAGAGACACTGAGGGCGGGCGGGAAGGAAACCCAGAGAGCCGGAAGCTGCATTGCGGCGGCCATCCCAGTTCTCAGTATGACTGGACCAGCCCACCAAACCGTCTGCCCTTTTGGCATATACCAGAAGTGCCAGATGGGCAGTCCAGCCCTGGTTGTAATGCTTAAAGCATTTCAACCGGATTGTTAATTATAACTTTAAACATGATGTGAAAGCACTGGCGTAGCTATAATGGGTGCAGTGTGTGCGGTGCACATGGGCCCCTGGGTCCAGAGGGAGGCCCACACTGCACACACTCCACCCATTTCTTCTATACTTACCTTTCCGGCATCCATCGGCGACTATGTGTAGGCCCCCTCCTCTCCTGTAGCCGTCACCGCCGCTGCTAGCATACTGAGCACTAGAGACTCTGTCACAGTACCAGAGTGTACAGCGCATGTGCAGGACTCCGGAAAAATGGCACGGCGGCCATTTTCCAGAGTCCTGCGCATGCGCTGTAGACTCTGGCACTGTGCCAGAGTCTCAGCGCTGAGAGCGCTAGCAGCGGTGGTGACGGCTACAGGAGAGGATGGGGCCCACACACGGAGTCTGCACACGGGTCCCCTCCTCTCTAGAAACGCCGCTGTGTGAAAGCAGCATGTACTGTATACATTTATAATGCCAACCCAGCTAAAATGCTTTAAGTAGCATTACAATCACATTGGCATACTGATGCCAGCTTTGTACTGTACTGACAATATGGTCAGTGTCACTATACTGTCCATCTACCTCCTAACTGCATATCCAATGTAATAAACAGATTCATGTAATAAATGAATACATATATCAGTCTAATGATTTAATTAGGCGTAAAGTGGTGGTTTGAAAGTGATAGGATATTTGACTTTTATTTTATACAATGATTGTGTTTTTACTGTTAAGATGGGTACACACTATCAGATAAATTCTGCCAATCGTATAAATGCTCCGATCCGATGGTGCAATTATCTGACTGCTGTGCACCCCAAAGCACTGAGCAATATCTAGCTTAGTGTGTACTTTCTTCAGATCTCTACAATGGAAGGTCAGGAACGAGAAAGCGTTGCAGGAGCATTTGAAGCCGTTTATCGGCTAGCACTCCTCCATACACACTATCCAAGTATTGGACAGATTAGCCAATTATCGGCTGATCGCTTTAATATTTGGATAGTTTGTACCTGGCACACTTTTTGGTTACAGAGACAACTCCCCAGAGCTTAGAATTATCCAGGAGAACTGGTACTGAAGCATTACATGTATACATCGATGGTGCTTGCCTAAATAAGACCTGAGAAGTTTCATAATCATCACATTACATACTGTGGAACTGAATCTAAACTGGGCTCAAGTGTTAAAGTGTGTTGAGGAGTGGGGATCTCACAAATTTTTGTGTAGTGCACAAAACATAAAACAAATTGACAACTGCACATGCATTAGATCAGACTTTCAGTAAATGATGGATACTGCTACTATGAACAGATTGATCTGTCTGTTGATAGACTAATGTCTAAAATTAGCAATTTTGGGTGGGAACTGGGCAATGACTAGGCGTATCCAAGTAGTAACCCCAGGCTCGGACTGGCACACAGGAAAACAGGGGAATCCCCTGGTGGACCCCACTGCCTAAAGCCCCACCTCCTCTGCTTGTGGGTCCACCTCCTCCTCTATGGATTAGGTTCCAAACTCTACCCTAGTGCACTTTAATTATACATTATACAGTACATACAGATGGAGCCTCCGTTATTCAATCTCTTTGTGTGACTAGGCACGCCCACCTGGGCACACCTAGTCACTGTGAGCGTCTCCATATGGATGGGCATGCGTGCCCTGACGAAGACCTTAATGGAGAGCGTCTCCATCCGTGCACCCGGACAGAGACGTTCTGAATGGGAAGCGGCTCGTGCACTCCTGGCATGACTAGGCGGATGGATCGCCTAGTCACGCTGGGAGTGCACATGTGCGCCTCAGCCAGGTAAGATAACGGAGTCTCCATCTGTATGTTACCTTATACTGCACAGGACTATGATTATCAAGAGGCCCAGCCCATGTACTCTCTGTGGTGGTTGGCCACACCTCCACTATTGCCTGGCCACACCCTTAAGCATGGGCCCCTACCACTGCATTTCCCCGGGGGGGGGCCTTCATGCCCCAGTCCGACACTGAGCAGCACCATTTTGTGGGAGAGCCATGGGTGAGTAATCCAATTTCCATGTGTGATCGTAGCATTCTGATAGAGATAGGACGTCTGTTTCTGATGGATAAGGTGCACCCAGCATGGAGCTGGACAAGTCCAGATACTAAGAATGAATGATCCACTTTCAGGCTCAAAGATTTTCTGCACACCTGTGGATTCTCACATTAGCATAAGAAAGTAAGCAGGTCTACATAAGCATCACATTCTTAGTGATAAGTACTGTATTTCAGTATAGATACTGTATGAGGGCAATATAAATCATAAAAAAGGTGGCGGTAATCAACTCAACTAAAGTTACAATGAATACAAGATTTCAAGTTGTTTACAAACTCTGGATCACCAGATATTATTATATTCATTTCTGAAACGATTTTACTGAGAGTTTCCCAAACTCCATTATGACAGTCCAGGTTTTAAGGATATCCATGCTTGAGCACAGTTAACCTAATTAGTACTAGTGATGAGCGGGTTCAGTTCCTCGGAAACCGAACCCCCCCGAACTTCACCCATTTTACACGGGTCCGAGGCATACTCGGATTCCCCCGTATGGCTCGGTTAACCCGAGCGCGCCCGAACGTCCTCATCCCGCGGTCGGATACTCGCGAGATTCGTATTCTATATAAGGAACCGCGCGTCGCCGCCATTTTCACTCGTGCATTGGAAATGTTAGGGAGAGGACATGGCTGGCGTCCACTCCGTTTATTAATGTTGCTGCAAATATTTGTGCTTATTGCTTAATTGTGGGGACTGGGGAGCAGCTGTATTATATAGGAGGAGTACAGTGCAGAGTTTTGCTGATCAGTGACCACCAGTTTTATCCGTTCTCTGCCTGAAAAACGCTCCATATCTGTGCTCAGTGTGCTGCATATATCTGTGCTCACACTGCTTTATTGTGGGGACTGGGGACCAGCAGTATTATATAGGAGGAGTACATTGCCGAGTTTTGCTGACCAGTGACCACCAGTATACGTTGTCTGCCTGAAAAACGCTCCATATCTGTGCTCAGTGTGCTGCATGTATCTGTGCTCACACTGCTTTATTGTGGGGACTGGGGACCAGCAGTATTATATAGAAGGAGTACAGTGCAGAGTTTTTTCTGACAGTGACCACCAGTATATATAGCAGCACGGTACGGAAGGCCACTTCTCTACCTAGCTATGTGTCGTCAAGTATACTATCCATCTAGATTCTATACCTGTGGTGCATTTTAGTTTTGCAGTTTGCTGACAGTGACCACCAGTATATATAGCAGTACGGTACGGAAGGCCACTGATCTACCTACCTCTGTCGTCAAGTATACTATCCATCTAGATTCTATACCTGTGGTGCATTTTAGTTTTGCAGTTTGCTGACAGTGACCACCAGTATATATAGCAGTACCGTACGGAAGGCCACTGCTCTACCTACCTCTGTGTCGTCAAGTATACTATCCATCTAGATTCTATACCTGTGGTGCATTTTAGTTTTGCAGTTTGCTGACAGTGACCACCAGTATATATAGCAGTACGGTACGGAAGGCCACTGCTCTACCTACCTCTGTGTCGTCAAGTATACTATCCATCTAGATTCTATACCTGTGGTGCATTTTATTTTGCAGTTTGCTGACAGTGACCTCCAGTATATATAGCAGTACGGTACGGAAGGCCACTGCTCTACCTACCTCTGTGTCGTCAAGTATACTATCCATCCATACCTGTGGTGCATTTCAGTTGTGCGCAGTATATATAGTAGTAGGCCATTGCTATTGATACTTGCATATAATTCCACACATTAAAAAATGGAGAACAAAAATGTGGAGGTTAAAATAGGGAAAGATCAAGATCCACTTCCACCTCGTGCTGAAGCTTCTGCCACTAGTCATGGCCGAGACGATGAAATGCCATCAACGTCGTCTGCCAAGGCCTATGCCCAATGTCATAGTAGAGAGCATGTAAAATCCAAAAAACAAAAGTTCAGTAAAATGACCCAAAAATCAAAATTGAAAGCGTCTGATGAGAAGCGTAAACTTGCCAATATGCCATTTACGACACGGAGTTGCAAGGAACGGCTGAGGTCCTGGTCTATGTTCATGGCTAGTGGTTCAGCTTCACATGAGGATGGAAGCACTCATCCTCTCGCTAGAAAACTGCAGTGCCACTCCTAGATGGGCCAGGTGTTTGTGTCGGCCACTTGGGTCGCTTAGCTTAGTCACACAGCTACCTTGGTGCGCCTCTTTTTTTCTTTGCATCATGTGCTGTTTGGGGACTATTTTTTTGAAGTGCCATCCTGCCTGACACTGCAGTGCCACTCCTAGATGGGCCAGGTGTTTGTGTCGGCCACTTGTGTCGCTTAGCTTAGCCATCCAGCGACCTCGGTGCAAATTTTAGGACTAAAAATAATATTGTGAGGTGTGAGGTGTTCAGAATAGACTGAAAATGAGTGGAAATTATGGTTATTGAGGTTAATAATACTATGGGATCAAAATGACCCCCAAATTCTATGATTTAAGCTGTTTTTGAGGGTTTTTTGTAAAAAAAACACCCGAATCCAAAACACACCCGAATCCGACAAAAAAATTTCAGGGAGGTTTTGGCAAAACGCGTCCGAATCCAAAACACGGCCGCGGAACCGAATCCAAAACCAAAACACAAAACCCGAAAAATTTCCGGTGCACATCTCTAATTAGTACCTTATAGGCCCTACACACTGGCCACTTTGTTTGAAAGATATGAACGATCTCGTTCATAAATGAACGAGAACTCGTTCATATCTTTCAATGTGGAGGCTCCAGTGATGAACGATGCGCGGCCCCGCGCTCGTTCATCGCTGGTCCCCCGTCGGCTGTGCATGCAGGCCAATATGGACGATCTCGTCCATATTTGCCTGCACTTCAATGGAGCCGCGTGACGGGGGGAGTGAAGAAACTTCACTCCTCCCGTCACTACCCCCCGCCGCCGGGTCGCTCGTCGGCCGTATCCGCCGTAGGGCAGCTCGGCGGCGGATCGGCCAGTGTGTAGGGCCCTTTAGTCAATTTGATTTAACAATCTTGTCTAAAGCATAGACATCCTTTAAACCTTGACTATAATGATGCAGTTTGAGAAACTCTGATTGAACTGATTTATTTCTGTTTCTGGAAATAGTTATAAGAATGAAAAAAATATACCAAAAGAAATATACCCAAAGCAAAAAAAGCTGCTGCTACTGCTTATCGTTAATATCCATCAGAAAATAAGATGACTATCTTAAGTCTTTAGGAAAGGCTAAAAGACCTCACCCCATTTTATTCTTGAACTCATTGTCACCCTAAACAAAATAAGACTGTGTTGTTTGGATAAGAAAGATAACATTTTAGCCATAGATCAGTATTAAACTAAATGTTAACAATGCCCAAGGAAATGTAAGCATTTGCCATAAAGTGTAGAAGAGAACGTATATTAACAGGAGACTGCAAGTTTCAGCACTTTTCTACAAATACACTGTGATAACTCCTTTCCAGTTTTCTTTGGCAGCGAAAGAGGACAGGTGGGCGCCTTCAGGTGATATGTGTGGACAGATTGATTGAATTATTCCACCCCAGGAGATTAATGTGTTACCTCAGCAACCTGTTCACATTCCAGTAACCCAGGCACATTGTTTAAGACAATACTTTTTAATATTCACATCATTAGGTCATATTTAAGCATGTGGATATACAAATGTATTTAGTTTATATTCCTGCATAATTAACCATTACTTAAAAAGCTGAAAATTCTGGAAATAATACGAGGCCTGTTTCATATTAATATTTTTATAAAACTTTAAGTTATGCAAACTGAGGATTTTGGGAACTCTTGCTTTTTCACTCTCTCTGGAGGTCTATGCCATAATTTCCATGCATTACTGTAATCAGGTGCCACTTGGCCAGGGGTTCACTACGGGTGGCCGGCGGTCGGGCTCCCGGCGACCAGCATCCCGGCGCCGGGAGCCCGACCGCCGGCTTACCGACAGCTTGGCGAGCGCAAATGAGCCCCTTGCGGGCTCGCTGCGCTCGCCACGCTACGGGCACGGTGGCGCGCTACGCGCGCCACACTATTTTATTCTCCCTCTATGGGGGTCGTGGACCCCCACGAGGGAAAATAAGTGTCGGTAAGCCGGCGGTCGGGCTCCCGGCGCCGGTATACTGAGCGCCGGGAGCCCGACCGCCGGCAAACAGAAGACCACCCCTTGGCCAGAGTGCTGGGTACAGGCTCATTTAGGGGTATATGCAATTCCGGGCGAATTGCGGCTTTTTTCCGCCCGTTTTTAAATTTGACACAATTCGACTGTCGAATTCCGGCCGGCGGGTGCCGGAATTCGACATATTCAATTAAAAACGGATTCGACAGTCCCGCCGTCGAAAAACGGACTAATTGATGGATAAGTGCTTCCTGGATTCGACTTTTCGGACGGTGCAAAAATGGTTTAAAAACACTGAAAAAAATTGCGTGGTGTCCCCCCTCCTAAGCATAACCGGCCTCGGGCTCTTTGAGCCGGTCCTGGTTGTAAAAATACGGGGGGAAAATGGACAGGGGCTCCCCCGTATTTTTAGAACCAGCACCGGGCTCTGCGTCCAGTCCTGGTGCAAAAAATACGGGGGACAAAAAGTGTAGGGGTCCCCCATATTTTTTGAACCAGCACCGGGCTCCACTAGCTGGAGAGATAATGCGACAGCTGGGGGACACTTTTATACCGGTCCCTGCGGCCGTGGCATTAAATTCCCAACTAGTCACCCCTGGCCGGGGTACCCTGGAGGAGTGGGGACCCCTTAAATCAAGGGGTCCCCCCCTCCAGCCACCCAAAGGCCAGGGGTAAAGCTCGAGGCTGTCCCCCCCATCCATGGGTGGTGGATGGGGGGCTGATAGCCTTGTGTAAAATCAAAGAATATTGGTTTTTGCAGAAGAACTACAAGTCCCAGCAAGCCTCCCCCGCAAGCTGGTACTTGGAGAACCACAAGTACCAGCATGCGGGGGTAAAACGGGCCCGCTGGTACCTGTAGTTCTTCTGCAAAAAAAATACCCAAATAAAAACAGGACACACACACCTTGAAAGTAAAACTTTATTACATACATGCCGACACACACATACTTACCTATGTTCACACGCCGGCTGTTTCCACGTCTCCAAGTCTGTCAACGTCTCCAAGAATCCGGGGTACCTGAATATAAAATTATACTCACATAAATCCAGTGTCCTGTTATTATTTGTAATCCACGTACTTGGCAAAAAAACAAACCGCATACCCGATCCACGCACTGAAAGGGGTCCCATGTGCGAATGCCGGGATCCCCCGTGACTCCTGTCACAGAGGGTCCCTTCAGCCAATCAGGGAGCGCCACGTCGTGGCACTCTCCTGATTGCCTGTGCGCATCTGAGCTGTCAGACGCGCATTGCACAGCCCCTCCATTATCTTCAATGGTGGGAACTTTGCGGTCAGCGGTGAGGTCACCTGCGGTCAGCGGCTGACCGCGAGTAACCTCACCGCTGACCGCAAAGTTCCCACCATTGAATATAATGGAGCGGCTTTGCGATGCGCTGTCTGCCAGCTCAGACGCGCATAGCCAATCAGGAGAGTGCCATGATGTGGCGCTCCCTGATTGGCTGAAGGGACCCTCTGTGACAGAAGTCATGGGGGGTCCCGGCATTCTGGGAAAGGGGTCCTATGTATAAACATGGGACCCCTTTAAGTGCGTGGATCGGGTATGCGGTTTGTTTTTTTGCCAAGTACGTGGATTACAAATAATAACAGGACACTGGATTTAGGTGAGTATAATTTTATTTTCAGGTACCCCGGATTCTTGGAGACGTCGACAGACTTGGAGACATGGACACAGTTGGCGTGTGAACATAGGTAAGTATGTGTGTGTCGGCATGTATGTAATAAAGTTGTACTTTCACGGTGTGCGTGTACTGTTTTATTTGGGTATTTTTTTTGCAGTAGAACTACAGGTACCACCGGGCCCGTTTTCCCCCCACATGCTGGTACTTGTGGTTTTCCAATTACCAGCTTGCGGGGAGGCTTGCTGGGACTTGTAGTTCTTCTTCAAAAAAACAATATTCTTTGATTTTACACAAGGCTATCAGCTCCCCATCCGCAGCCCATGGATGGGGGGACAGCCTCGGGCTTCACCCCTGGCCCTTGGGTGGCTGGAGGGGGGACCCCTTGATTTAAGGAGTCCCCACTCCTCCAGGGTACCCCGGCCAGGGATGACTAGTTGGGGATTTAATGCCACGGCCACAGGGACCGGTATAAAAGTGTCCCCCGGCTGTGGCATTATCTCTCCAGCTAGTGGAGCCCGGTGCTGGTGTTGAAAATACGGGGGACCCCTACGCTTTTTGTCCCCCGTATTTTTTGCACCAGGACCGGACGCAGAGCCCGGTGCTGGTTCTAAAAATACGGGGGATCCCCAGTCAATTTTTTCCCTGTATTTTTACAACCAGGACCGGCTCAAAGAGCCCGAGGCTGGTTATGCTTAGGAGGGGGGACCCCACGCATTTTTTTTTTCTGAATTTTAACCCATTCCCACCCCTTCCCACTGAAAACCATGCTCTCTCAATTTTTGTCAGTTAAAAAAAAAAATATTATTTAAAAAAATATATAAATAATAGTTGTGTGTCCTAATAGACAAACCAAGTACCTAATCCCTTCTAATATAAATAGATATGCTATTAGCAATAAAAAAACAAAAAACAAAACAAAACATGTTTTTACATTTTTTTTATTAGATTCCGCCAGCAAAGTGAGGCGGAATGAAATTGACAAAATTACTGTCGAAAAGCACTGTTGTCGAATCGACATTCTTCAATTGAATATACTTTTGTCGAAAAGCCGCATTTTTACTAGAGATGAGCGGGTTCGGTTTCTCTGAATCCGAACCCGCCAGAACTTCATGTTTTTTTTCACGAGTCCGAGCGACTCGGATCTTCCCGCCTTGCTCGGTTAACCCGAGCGCGCCCGAACGTCATCATGACGCTGTCGGATTCTCGCGAGGCTCGGATTCTATCGCGAGACTCGGATTCTATATAAGGAGCCGCGCGTCGCCGCCATTTTCACACGTGCATTGAGATTGATAGGGAGAGGACGTGGCTGGCGTCCTCTCCGTTTAGACACTTGATTTACTAATTTTGGGGAGCATTAGGAGTACTCAGTAGTGTACAGTGCAGAGTTTTGCTGATAGTGACCAGTGACCACCACTTTTATTTATAATCCGTTCTCTGCCTGAAAAAAGCGATACACAGCACACAGTGACTCAGTCACATACATACCATATCTGTGTGCACTGCTCAGGCTCAGGCCAGTGTGCTGCATCATCTATATATATTATATATCTGTCTGACTGCTCAGCTCACACAGCTTATAATTGTGGGGGAGACTGGGGAGCACTACTGCAGTGCCAGTTATAGGTTATAGCAGGAGCCAGGAGTACATAATATTATATTAAAATTAAACAGTGCACACTTTTGCTGCAGGAGTGCCACTGCCAGTGTGACTAGTAACCAGTGACCTGACCACCAGTATATAATATTAGTAGTATACTATCTCTTTATCAACCAGTCTATATTAGCAGCAGACACAGTACAGTGCGGTAGTTCACGGCTGTGGCTACCTCTGTGTCGGCACTCGGCAGCCCGTCCATAATTGTATATACCAGTGACCTAACCGTGGTTTTTTTTTCTTTCTTTATACATACATACTAGTTACGAGTATACTATCTCTTTATCAACCAGTCTATATATTAGCAGCAGACACAGTACAGTGCGGTAGTTCACGGCTGTGGCTACCTCTGTGTCGGCACTCGGCAGCCCGTCCATAATTGTATATACCAGTGACCTAACCGTGGTTTTTTTTTCTTTCTTTATACATACATACTAGTTACGAGTATACTATCTCTTTATCAACCAGTCTATCTATTAGCAGCAGACACAGTACAGTGCGGTAGTTCACGGCTGTGGCTACCTCTGTGTCGGCACTCGGCAGCCCGTCCATAATTGTATATACCAGTGACCTAACCGTGGTTTTTTTTTCTTTCTTTATACATACATACTAGTTACGAGTATACTATCTCTTTATCAACCAGTCTATATATTAGCAGCAGACACAGTACAGTGCGGTAGTTCACGGCTGTGGCTACCTCTGTGTCGGCACTCGGCAGCCCGTCCATAATTGTATATACCACCTAACCGTGGTTTTTTTTTCTTTCTTTATACATACATACTAGTTACGAGTATACTATCTCTTTATCAACCAGTCTATATATTAGCAGCAGACACAGTACAGTGCGGTAGTTCACGGCTGTGGCTACCTCTGTGTCGGCACTCCGCAGCCCGTCCATAATTGTATATACCAGTGACCTAACCGTGGTTTTTTTTTCTTTCTTTATACATACATACTAGTTACGAGTATACTATCTCTTTATCAACCAGTCTATATATTAGCAGCAGACACAGTACAGTGCGGTAGTTCACGGCTGTGGCTACCTCTGTGTCGGCACTCGGCAGCCCGTCCATAATTGTATATACCAGTGACCTAACCGTGGTTTTTTTTTCTTTCTTTATACATACATACTAGTTACGAGTATACTATCTCTTTATCAACCAGTCTATATATTAGCAGCAGACACAGTACAGTGCGGTAGTTCACGGCTGTGGCTACCTCTGTGTCGGCACTCGGCAGCCCGTCCATAATTGTATATACCAGTGACCTAACCGTGGTTTTTTTTTTTCTTTCTTTATACATACATACTAGTTACGAGTATACTATCTCTTTATCAACCAGTCTATATATTAGCAGCAGACACAGTACAGTGCGGTAGTTCACGGCTGTGGCTACCTCTGTGTCGGCACTCGGCAGCCCGTCCATAATTGTATATACCACCTAACCGTGGTTTTTTTTTCTTTCTTTATACATACATACTAGTTACGAGTATACTATCTCTTTTTCTTTGCATCATGTGCTGTTTGGGGAGGGTTTTTTGGAAGGGACATCCTACGTGACACTGCAGTGCCACTCCTAAATGGGCCCGGTGTTTGTGTCGGCCACTACGGTCGCTAATCTTACTCACACAGCTACCTCATTGCGCCTCTTTTTTTCTTTGCGTCATGTGCTGTTTGGGGAGGGTTTTTTGGAAGGGACATCCTACGTGACACTGCAGTGCCACTCCTAGATGGGCCCGGTGTTTGTGTCGGCCACTAGGGTCGCTAATCTTACTCACACAGCTACCTCATTGCGCCTCTTTTTTTCTTTGCGTCATGTGCTGTTTGGGGAGGGTTTTTTGGAAGGGACATCCTGCGTGACACTGCAGTGCCACTCCTAGATGGGCCCGGTGTTTGTGTCGGCCACTAGGGTCGCTTATCTTACTCACACAGCGACCTCGGTGCAAATTTTAGGACTAAAAATAATATTGTGAGGTGTGAGGTATTCAGAATAGACTGAAAATGAGTGTAAATTATGGTTTTTGAGGTTAATAATACTTTGGGATCAAAATGACCCCCAAATTCTATGATTTAAGCTGTTTTTTAGTGTTTTTGGAAAAAAACACCCGAATCCAAAACACACCCGAATCCGACAAAAATAATTCGGTGAGGTTTTGCCAAAACGCGTTCGAACCCAAAACACGGCCGCGGAACCGAACCCAAAACCAAAACACAAAACCCGAAAAATTTCAGGCGCTCATCTCTAATTTTTACTAGAGATGAGCGGGTTCGGTTTCTCTGAATCCGAACCCGCACGAACTTCATGTTTTTTTCACGGGTCCGAGCAGACTCGGATCCTCCCGCCTTGCTCGGTTAACCCGAGCGCGCCCGAACGTCATCATGACGCTGTCGGATTCTCGCGAGACTCGGATTCTATATAAGGAGCCGCGCATCGCCGCCATTTTCACACGTGCATTGAGATTGATAGGGAGAGGACGTGGCTGGCGTCCTCTCCATTTAGATTAGGGTTGAGAGAGAGAGAGAGAGATTGACCTGAGGCTGTGATACTGTAGAAGAGAGTGCAGAGTTTAGTGACTGACGACCACAGTGACCACCAGACAGTGCAGTTGTTTGTTTTATTTAATATATCCGTTCTCTGCCTGAAAAAAACGATACACACAGTGACTCAGTCACATACCATATCTGTGTGCACTGCTCAGCCCAGTGTGCTGCATCAATGTATATATATATATCTGACTGTGCTCAGCTCACACAGCTTATAATTGTGGGGGAGACTGGGGAGCACTGCAGTGCCAGTTATAGGTTATAGCAGGAGCCAGGAGTACATAATATTATATTAAAATTAAACAGTGCACACTTTTGCTGCAGGAGTGCCACTGCCAGTGTGACTAGTGACCAGTGACCTGACCACCAGTATATATAATATTAGTAGTATACTATCTCTTTATCAACCAGTCTATATTAGCAGCAGACACAGTACAGTGCGGTAGTTCACGGCTGTGGCTACCTCTGTGTCGGCACTCGGCAGCCCGTCCATAATTGTATATACCACCTAACCGTGGTTTTTTTTTCTTTCTTTATAGTCATACTAGTTACGAGTATACTATCTCTTTATCAACCAGTCTATATTAGCAGCAGACACAGTACAGTGCGGTAGTTCACGGCTGTGGCTACCTCTGTGTCGGCACTCGGCAGCCCGTCCATAATTGTATATACCACCTAACCGTGGTTTTTTTTTCTTTCTTTATACATACATACTAGTTACGAGTATACTATCTCTTTATCAACCAGTCTATATATTAGCAGCAGACACAGTACAGTGCGGTAGTTCACGGCTGTGGCTACCTCTGTGTCGGCACTCGGCAGCCCGTCCATAATTGTATATACCACCTAACCGTGGTTTTTTTTTCTTTCTTTATACATACATACTAGTTACGAGTATACTATCTCTTTATCAACCAGTCTATATTAGCAGCAGACACAGTACAGTGCGGTAGTTCACGGCTGTGGCTACCTCTGTGTCGGCACTCGGCAGCCCGTCCATAATTGTATATACCACCTAACCGTGGTTTTTCTTTCTTTCTTTATACATACTAGTTACGAGTATACTATCTCTTTATCAACCAGTCTATATATTAGCAGCAGACACAGTACAGTGCGGTAGTTCACGGCTGTGGCTACCTCTGTGTCGGCACTCGGCAGCCCGTCCATAATTGTATATACCACCTAACCGTGGTTTTTTTTTTCTTTCTTTATAGTCATACTAGTTACGAGTATACTATCTCTTTATCAACCAGTCTATATTAGCAGCAGACACAGTACAGTGCGGTAGTTCACGGCTGTGGCTACCTCTGTGTCGGCACTCGGCAGCCCGTCCATAATTGTATATACCACCTAACCGTGGTTTTTTTTTCTTTCTTTATACATACATACTAGTTACGAGTATACTATCTCTTTATCAACCAGTCTATATTAGCAGCAGACACAGTACAGTGCGGTAGTTCACGGCTGTGGCTACCTCTGTGTCGGCACTCGGCAGCCCGTCCATAATTGTATATACCACCTAACCGTGTTTTTTTTTCTTTCTTTATACATACATACTAGTTACGAGTATACTATCTCTTTATCAACCAGTCTATATATTAGCAGCAGACACAGTACAGTGCGGTAGTTCACGGCTGTGGCTACCTCTGTGTCGGCACTCGGCAGCCCGTCCATAATTGTATATACCACCTAACCGTGGTTTTTTTTTCTTTCTTTATACATACATACTAGTTACGAGTATACTATCTCTTTATCAACCAGTCTATATTAGCAGCAGACACAGTACAGTGCGGTAGTTCACGGCTGTGGCTACCTCTGTGTCGGCACTCGGCAGCCCGTCCATAATTGTATATACCACCTAACCGTGGTTTTTTTTTCTTTCTTTATACATACATACTAGTTACGAGTATACTATCTCTTTATCAACCAGTCTATATATTAGCAGCAGACACAGTACAGTGCGGTAGTTCACGGCTGTGGCTACCTCTGTGTCGGCACTCGGCAGCCCGTCCATAATTGTATATACCACCTAACCGTGGTTTTTCTTTCTTTCTTTATACATACATACTAGTTACGAGTATACTATCTCTTTATCAACCAGTCTATATATTAGCAGCAGACACAGTACAGTGCGGTAGTTCACGGCTGTGGCTACCTCTGTGTCGGCACTCGGCAGCCCGTCCATAATTGTATATACCACCTAACCGTGGTTTTTTTTTCTTTCTTTATACATACATACTAGTTACGAGTATACTATCTCTTTATCAACCAGTCTATATTAGCAGCAGACACAGTACAGTGCGGTAGTTCACGGCTGTGGCTACCTCTGTGTCGGCACTCGGCAGCCCGTCCATAATTGTATATACCACCTAACCGTGGTTTTTTTTTCTTTCTTTATACATACATACTAGTTACGAGTATACTATCTCTTTATCAACCAGTCTATATATTAGCAGCAGACACAGTACAGTGCGGTAGTTCATGGCTGTGGCTACCTCTGTGTCGGCACTCGGCAGCCCGTCCATAATTGTATATACCACCTAACCGTGGTTTTTCTTTCTTTCTTTATACATACATACTAGTTACGAGTATACTATCTCTTTATCAACCAGTCTATATTAGCAGCAGACACAGTACAGTACGGTAGTTCACGGCTGTGGCTACCTCTGTGTCTGCACTCGGCAGGCAGTCCATAATTGTATACTAGTATCCATCTCCATTGTTTACCTGAGGTGCCTTTTAGTTGTGCCTATTAAAATATGGAGAACAAAAATGTTGAGGTTCCAAAATTAGGGAAAGATCAAGATCCACTTCCACCTCGTGCTGAAGCTGCTGCCACTAGTCATGGCCGAGACGATGAAATGCCAGCAACGTCGTCTGCCAAGGCCGATGCCCAATGTCATAGTACAGAGCATGTCAAATCCAAAACACCAAATATCAGAAAAAAAAGGACTCCAAAACCTAAAATAAAATTGTCGGAGGAGAAGCGTAAACTTGCCAATATGCCATTTACGACACGGAGTGGCAAGGAACGGCTGAGGCCCTGGCCTATGTTCATGGCTAGTGGTTCAGCTTCACATGAGGATGGAAGCACTCAGCCTCTCGCTAGAAAAATGAAAAGACTCAAGCTGGCAAAAGCAGCACAGCAAAGAACTGTGCATTCTTCGAAATCCCAAATCCACAAGGAGAGTCCAATTGTGTCGGTTGCAATGCCTGACCTTCCCAACACTGGACGTGAAGAGCATGCACCTTCCACCATTTGCACGCCCCCTGCAAGTGCTGGAAGGAGCACCCGCAGTCCAGTTCCTGAAAGTCAGATTGAAGATGTCAGTGTTGAAGTACACCAGGATGAGGAGGATATGGGTGTTGCTGGCGCTGGGGAGGAAATTGACCAGGAGGATTCTGATGGTGAGGTGGTTTGTTTAAGTCAGGCACCCGGGGAGACACCTGTTGTCCGTGGGAGGAATATGGCCGTTGACATGCCAGGTGAAAATACCAAAAAAATCAGCTCTTCGGTGTGGAGGTATTTCACCAGAAATGCGGACAACAGGTGTCAAGCCGTGTGTTCCCTTTGTCAAGCTGTAATAAGTAGGGGTAAGGACGTTAACCACCTCGGAACATCCTCCCTTATACGTCACCTGCAGCGCATTCATAATAAGTCAGTGACAAGTTCAAAAACTTTGGGTGACAGCGGAAGCAGTCCACTGACCAGTAAATCCCTTCCTCTTGTAACCAAGCTCACGCAAACCACCCCACCAACTCCCTCAGTGTCAATTTCCTCCTTCCCCAGGAATGCCAATAGTCCTGCAGGCCATGTCACTGGCAATTCTGACGAGTCCTCTCCTGCCTGGGATTCCTCCGATGCATCCTTGCGTGTAACGCCTACTGCTGCTGGCGCTGCTGTTGTTGCCGCTGGGAGTCGATGGTCATCCCAGAGGGGAAGTCGTAAGCCCACTTGTACTACTTCCAGTAAGCAATTGACTGTTCAACAGTCCTTTGCGAGGAAGATGAAATATCACAGCAGTCATCCTACTGCAAAGCGGATAACTGAGGCCTTGACAACTATGTTGGTGTTAGACGTGCGTCCGGTATCCGCCGTTAGTTCACAGGGAACTAGACAATTTATTGAGGCAGTGTGCCCCCGTTACCAAATACCATCTAGGTTCCACTTCTCTAGGCAGGCGATACCGAGAATGTACACGGACGTCAGAAAAAGACTCACCAGTGTCCTAAAAAATGCAGTTGTACCCAATGTCCACTTAACCACGGACATGTGGACAAGTGGAGCAGGGCAGGGTCAGGACTATATGACTGTGACAGCCCACTGGGTAGATGTATGGACTCCCGCCGCAAGAACAGCAGCGGCGGCACCAGTAGCAGCATCTCGCAAACGCCAACTCTTTCCTAGGCAGGCTACGCTTTGTATCACCGCTTTCCAGAATACGCACACAGCTGAAAACCTCTTACGGCAACTGAGGAAGATCATCGCGGAATGGCTTACCCCAATTGGACTCTCCTGTGGATTTGTGGCATCGGACAACGCCAGCAATATTGTGTGTGCATTAAATATGGGCAAATTCCAGCACGTCCCATGTTTTGCACATACCTTGAATTTGGTGGTGCAGAATTTTTTAAAAAACGACAGGGGCGTGCAAGAGATGCTGTCGGTGGCCAGAAGAATTGCGGGACACTTTCGGCGTACAGGCACCACGTACAGAAGACTGGAGCACCACCAAAAACTACTGAACCTGCCCTGCCATCATCTGAAGCAAGAAGTGGTAACGAGGTGGAATTCAACCCTCTATATGCTTCAGAGGTTGGAGGAGCAGCAAAAGGCCATTCAAGCCTATACAATTGAGCACGATATAGTAGGTGGAATGCACCTGTCTCAAGCGCAGTGGAGAATGATTTCAACGTTGTGCAAGGTTCTGATGCCCTTTGAACTTGCCACACGTGAAGTCAGTTCAGACACTGCCAGCCTGAGTCAGGTCATTCCCCTCATCAGGCTTTTGCAGAAGAAGCTGGAGACATTGAAGGAGGAGCTAACACGGAGCGATTCCGCTAGGCATGTGGGACTTGTGGATGGAGCCCTTAATTCGCTTAACAAGGATTCACGGGTGGTCAATCTGTTGAAATCAGAGCACTACATTTTGGCCACCGTGCTCGATCCTAGATTTAAAGCCTACCTTGGATCTCTCTTTCCGGCAGACACAAGTCTGCTGGGGTTGAAAGACCTGCTGGTGACAAAATTGTCAAGTCAAGCGGAACGCGACCTGTCAACATCTCCTCCTTCACATTCTCCCGCAACTGGGGGTGCGAGGAAAAGGCTCAGAATTCCGAGCCCACCCGCTGGCGGTGATGCAGGGCAGTCTGGAGCGACTGCTGATGCTGACATCTGGTCTGGACTGAAGGACCTGACAACGATTACGGACATGTCGTCTACTGTCACTGCATATGATTCTCTCAACATTGATAGAATGGTGGAGGATTATATGAGTGACCGCATCCAAGTAGGCACGTCACACAGTCCGTACTTATACTGGCAGGAGAAAGAGGCAATTTGGAGGCCCTTGCACAAACTGGCTTTATTCTACCTAAGTTGCCCTCCCACAAGTGTGTACTCCGAAAGAGTGTTTAGTGCCGCCGCTCACCTTGTCAGCAATCGGCGTACGAGGTTACATCCAGAAAATGTGGAGAAGATGATGTTCATTAAAATGAATTATAATCAATTCCTCCGCGGAGACATTGACCAGCAGCAATTGCCTCCACAAAGTACACAGGGAGCTGAGATGGTGGATTCCAGTGGGGACGAATTGATAATCTGTGAGGAGGGGGATGTACACGGTGATATATCGGAGGGTGATGATGAGGTGGACATCTTGCCTCTGTAGAGCCAGTTTGTGCAAGGAGAGATTAATTGCTTCTTTTTTGGGGGGGTCCAAACCAACCCGTCATATCAGTCACAGTCGTGTGGCAGACCCTGTCACTGAAATGATGGGTTGGTTAAAGTGTGCATGTCCTGTTTTGTTTATACAACATAAGGGTGGGTGGGAGGGCCCAAGGACAATTCCATCTTGCACCTCTTTTTTCTTTTCTTTTTCTTTGCATCATGTGCTGATTGGGGAGGGTTTTTTGGAAGGGACATCCTGCGTGACACTGCAGTGCCACTCCTAAATGGGCCCGGTGTTTGTGTCGGCCACTAGGGTCGCTAATCTTACTCACACAGTCAGCTACCTCATTGCGCCTCTTTTTTTCTTTGCGTCATGTGCTGTTTGGGGAGGGTTTTTTGGAAGGGACATCCTGCGTGACACTGCAGTGCCACTCCTAGATGGGCCCGGTGTTTGTGTCGGCCACTAGGGTCGCTAATCTTACTCACACAGCTACCTCATTGCGCCTCTTTTTTTCTTTGCGTCATGTGCTGTTTGGGGAGGGTTTTTTGGAAGGGACATCCTGCGTGACACTGCAGTGCCACTCCTAGATGGGCCCGGTGTTTGTGTCGGCCACTAGGGTCGCTAATCTTACTCACACAGCTACCTCATTGCGCCTCTTTTTTTCTTTGCGTCATGTGCTGTTTGGGGAGGGTTTTTTGGAAGGGACATCCTGCGTGACACTGCAGTGCCACTCCTAGATGGGCCCGGTGTTTGTGTCGGCCACTAGGGTCGCTTATCTTACTCACACAGCGACCTCGGTGCAAATTTTAGGACTAAAAATAATATTGTGAGGTGTGAGGTATTCAGAATAGACTGAAAATGAGTGTAAATTATGGTTTTTGAGGTTAATAATACTTTGGGATCAAAATGACCCCCAAATTCTATGATTTAAGCTGTTTTTTAGTGTTTTTTGAAAAAAACACCCGAATCCAAAACACACCCGAATCCGACAAAAAAAATTCGGTGAGGTTTTGCCAAAACGCGTTCGAACCCAAAACACGGCCGCGGAACCGAACCCAAAACACAAAACCCGAAAAATTTCAGGCGCTCATCTCTAATTTTTACCATTGCAGACATGTCGAATTTGTGAATTGTCGAATTTCAAAAAGTCGAATCTGAAAAGTCAGTTTTTTTGTCGAAAAGTACTGTATTGCATTGTCGAAATTTTTTTGTGTCGAAAATGCCCCGTTTTTTGACATTTGCAGCAATTCGACCGCAATTGCATATACCCCTTAATCTTGCGGACCACAGCATTTGATAGAAGACTTAGTAGGGGCAGATAAAGGGGTGAGGGCGCCCCTAGGCACAAAAGTAACAGCAACTTCCCTTGCCTAATTTTATTATTTTCATTGTTTATTAGCTTAATTTGATGATAGCCAATTTATTAGAATTTAAAAAAGCCAATAACAATGACTTTTTTTTATTTTTAATTATGTATACGTATTTTCTAAGTAGGACAGCTTACAGGTACAGTATGTCCATGTCCTACCCATTTACACTCCATTCAGGGTGGTATATGATACAGTACAGTAGAAATATTTTTTGCAGTTACTGGTACATTTCGGGCTGACAGTACCAACACAAGCATCCAAGTGCTGCCCCCAAACAATTGCTACCCCTAGACACATGCCTCACATGCCTAATGGGAAATCCACCACTTGTGCTTAGGGCAAGTTGTAAGATCAAATTGGGGCATGTTGAGGTCAGCAAATGACCCCCCCCCCCCCCCAACACACACACACACACACACACACACACACACAAACACAAACACAAACACACACAGGAAATATCTTCCAGGTGTATTCTTGAGTATGTTCAATAATGATTTGATCATTTTGGAGCAATATATGATACTATATCAGTCAGTTTTCCAATTATAGCATCAAATTCAGTGTGAGTGCATGCACGTGTGGCTCAATCTCTGGGAATTTGGGAAATGCCTGAAACATATAATTCGTTAGACAACTTAAAAAATAAAGAGAACCAAAATTCTTGTTGAAAGGAACTTGATAGTACATTGCAATCGGCAGTTTGTATACAGATGTGACCTCATACCTTACATCTTTGCTCCGTGCGCTACAAGTCGCGTTACACATATCGCATGAGTGCCGTGCTAATTAGTAGCACAGAGCATCTTTTTTTGCATTTTTTCTGTGAAAATGCATCTTATATGCAAAGTAATAGGACGCACAAGCAGCTTCTGCTGATCAAAATGATATGCGGCATGCCTATATTCTGTGTGTGACTGCGGCTGCATTTGCATACAAAATGCTATGCTACAGTGTTTTCATTGAGAACACTGTAACTATGCTACAGTGTTTTCTTTGAAAACACTGTAATGTGGTATTTCGGTTGCAGATACAACCGCAATTACACACAGAATATAGGCATGCCGCATATAATTTTAAGCTTGTGTGTCCTAAGACTACTAAGCCGCCTTTTCACGGGAAAAAAAACACAAAAAAAGATGGAGCTACCGAGTCCCGCCACGGCATGTAAGTTCTCTACCTCACCACCTCTGGCTAACTCCCCATTTGACAGAAAGCCAAGCACAGAGCCTTACACCTTCTCAGGAAGTAATCAGTTGGTAAGATGCAAAAAAAAAATATTAAAAAAATACATTTTCTAACACTTTCCCATAGGCATAGTAGCCCAGGACATGCTCTACATTGATATTTTACAAAAGTTTTATAAGAATAGAGCACTTTTCTTTGCCCTTCCACATACACTTGAACTTCTACAATTACACATAATAAATAAAAATTAACAAGAAGCTCAGGCTTTATATATTTTTAAATAAGCTGAAGCCATGACACCTGATATGTGTTACAGCCCATGGGTGTGTGGAGCCAGCTAGAGAGGCCGTGGCGAATGGACGAAGGTAAGCATTGGGGGATTGTTGGGTTCTAATGAAATTTAGTGTGTGTGTGTGTGTGTGTGTGTGTGTGTGTGTGTGTGTGTGTGTGTGTGTGTGTGTGTGTGTGTGTGTGTGTGTGAAGGTTGTATGTTGGTGTTAGGTGTAGGAACTAGGGAGTGGGTTAGGGATATAGGGAGAAAACGCATCAGATCACCGGTCATCAGATGACTGTGCCAGAACTGCTACACACCTGAGCGTCAAGACTTGGTAGCTGCTGCTGGCGATTCCACTAGGCACCACTAAGACCACCAGGTATGGTTTGTTGGCAATCTATCATGTCAACATGTCAACAGTGCCCACATGATGAATGTTGAAATGGTCAATTTGATGAATGCCAACCTTGTAAACCACACCCCTTGGTGTGATAGCAAAAACACCCTCTAGAAAACCTTATTTGCTATACTATAATTATCATCTTGTTTGCAAGTCATTATGTCAAGCTTTACACATACATATACACTCTGTGCAACTGTACTCCTGTACGTCTGCTCATTAATAAAAATATCTCATTAGCCAATCATGTGACAGGACCTCAATTCAAAGGCATTCAAACTTATAGTCTATAGATTTGTTGTTCAGGTCAAACACCAGAGTGGAGAAGACATCAGACCTGACTGACTTTGTTCTTGGAATTATTCCTGCCACAAAGGGTGGTTTCGGTATCTCAGAAACTGCTGATCTCAGGGATTTTCAGTCACAACAGTGTCTAGAGTTTAGACTGATTGGTGTTCAAATTGTAACCCTGATTTAGGGTTTAAACAACACTTATACTGAGGTAGTTATAATATGGTGACTAATATGGAGTATAAGCATATATATTATTCATATATAAAAGTTAATGGATGTTGTAATACTGTATGCATGTTGTGAGGTAAATAATACAGTTCACAGATATGTAATTGTATGTACATTGATGTAAATGTAGTGGTGAATACAATTAAGGCTTATTTTATGGTTTCACAGTGTATCTAAAGGGTTAATGTCCTTGTGCTCCTAACTGTCAATCACCTAGTGGGGTGATTGCCAGTGGGCGGAGCATCACCTCAGAGTGGGTCATGTGACTACTAGAGAGGGGTGGGAAGGTGCTGTGAGTATAGCTGAGAAAGAGACTGCATATCCCTTGGTGAGAGGACATAGTTTTTTGCTGCTCCGGCCGTCGCTCGCATTAGAGCTGAGCGGTATACATTGCGGCGGCCGGAGGGGGCTTAGTGTGTGTAGCCAGAACAGGGCTTCCTTACTGTAAAGGTGGTGACAGCAGCATTGAGACTCAGCACTGTTCATAGAACCCGGCATCAGGGCTAGTCAACTCACCCAGCAGTATTGGAAGGGCGCACCTATGACAGGGAGACAGAGATGGTTCCTCCTATTACCGGCACAGACTCTGACAGCCACAACAAAGAAGCCAGGACCAGCAGCAGAGGCTCCATTCTGTGTGGCTGTAAGTGTAAGGGAGGAGTCGGGGGAGCATCCTGCTGCAGCATCACTAGATCGTAGAAGTGTGAGTGCATAATCCAGCCATTTATATTACCCCTACACTAAGCACAGCAAGCCATAGGTGACTATGGTACATAGTCAATTTCATATTGGGACTAAGGACTCCAGGGCTAGGCCGCAATAATGGCTATTAAGCAGGAGGATAGTAATGGGTCACAGTAGTCAGAGTGACCTATAATGACAGTTCCATGTATGGCTTAATCATAGTGCTAAGGAGAAGGTAGAAAGCACTGGATATATATATGTAACAGGAGGAGTGGAGTGAAACTTGAACTGTTTAACGCTTCATAAATAGTTTTAAAGCTCCCCCATATATCAGCATCACATCAGTCAAAGGAGAGCCAGAGACATTGTTCCGCAGCGCTAAATAGAAAGTAACACCCTAAAGCTGCCACCTAATGTGTGTATTTATGCCCCTGAATTAGCAGAATTAGAGTCAAGGACATTAAAGGTAGCCATACTACAGTGACATTGGATGGATGTTAAAGCCTCTTAGCCACAAAGGATTAGAATATCATCCCGATTCAAGGACTAGCTTGCGGCACTTTAATACAACTGTGTTATATGTATATTCGTGAACCCGTAAGAAGGACTGACACGTAAGAGACTATTAGTTTTAAAGTTAAAGGATTTGAGCTCGCTGTGACTATGATAAGAGAAACCATCTCTTGCAGATATATTTAATATAGACTCATCCTAAGAGACAACAATAATTTGAGGCATACAGGAATCGAAAAGCTATATATGCTCTGAAATATAGAAAGCATCAGCTACTTCAAATGGACACAAGGACGCAGCATAACAAAGGTTTATCATACCAGCTTCTTAGGAGTTTAGTTTAATACTGGACAACTACGGTAACATTTTTACTGAGGAAAGGATACAGATTCCTTGGTAATCAACTGTTGATGTTACTATCTATGAGCTAAATAGATACTTTCTGTTATCTGCCAAGGAGGAACTATAAGTAACCTTATAGGAGAAAGTAATCGCTACCATAAGTAGACTGAGCCAAACATCTTTCTCTTTAACTGAAGGGAGAACTAATAGTTGATACTAAAACATAGTGTCAGACATTCTGTATTAACTGCTGTTATTTTTAGGAAGTTTATGGGCCCTTATAGTGCACTATCATATTAAGAGTACCCGGGTCACTCTAACACCTAAGGGTGTCTTGAAAAGAAAAAGGATTTGTTGTATTGCATGCAGGTACTGTGTATAGGCCTAATTGACAGGGGGTTAGCATGGATTAATGACTTAAAGGGGAATGTGTAATTGATGAAATGTTAATGTATACTTAATCCATTTGGTACTGGTCATTAAAGTGTTATACTTTCCATGTGTGTGTGGTCCGTCTGGAAGTTGATCTGAAGATCCTGGAAGAAAGAGACAGGTATATTAGATAATATATCTATGATATAAGGGAATCATCCCCTAAGGATAGAGATCAGGCTTACTCAAGCAAGCCTTAACGGTAGTTAAATACTACACATAGCTTGAGTGGAGGCACAGCTATTAGGTAACCATCCCTTAATAGAATACATAGACAGCTCTCGTTCAAGGTATTGAGGGTAGGGTTACATTTGACGCTTGCTGGATACCGGAGGTCGGAGGGTTGAAAGATCCTGGCGGTGATTAGGCGGAGGAGAGCTGGCAGCGGCAGCGGAGCGGGTCCCTAGCAACCAGATAAGCTACCCAGCGTTGCTAAGCAGAGCAGTGCAGACGCCAGCGTGAAACCGAAGGGGATAACAGCCCGCCCATACCTCATCAATATACAAGAGGAGGAGTCGGGGGAGTGGCCAGCTCAGTGCCATGACTACTAAATCGTGAGTGAACCATAACCGACATGCATTTCACTCCCACATTAGTTTAGTCCTACAAAGTGACTATAATATTACCATTAACCATTATACTAATGCTATTAATGGACAGCGATAGACTGTATAAATATATAGAACAACCTGAGTGACTTAAGGCCATATAGGCTACATCATTTTAGGGAGATGAGCATAGGAATGGACTATTATCCGTATTTGGCAGAACCTAGTCCACTGTAACCAATTTCATTCATCCTATAATTCAAAGAGTGTTAGTAGGATTGGAGAATTGGAGAATCATGATTAAGATACGGTGGCAGAGGCGCCATACGGCAACCTTGTGGGCAGGTGGAGTTTGGAGGTGTGCTGCAGTGCTGATAACCCAGTGAATTGGATTAACACCATGGTGATCAATACCTGCATGTGGAGGCATTCTATGGGCAGAGCAAGAGTCAGTAGTGCCTACAGGGAGTGGAGGCAAGCACCAGCAGTGATTGATTGCCCTGCTAGACCATCATCTTTCTCCCCAACCCAGCGATGTCGGCGGGAGTCTGGACAGCTCAGAACCGACGTGGAGCACAAATGGAGGTCTCCCCATTCAGCACTCACAGGTGCCTGCATTCTGCAGACAGAGGAGAGAGGACCCTGATCTCTTTTTCCATTGGGGGCCCAGCTTTTCCTGTGCATTTGCTGTGTTCCCCTGTGCTAAGTTCCTCCTTTATCATCTGCTCTGTCCTGCTTCCTCCAGTGTGCATGTTTACATGTCCTACCCCCCTTACCCCACACACCTCTACTGTGTACGGTATATCTCTGTACCACCCCCAGTATGTGTGTGTGTCACTATGTCCCGTACTCCACCAACATCTATCTTGCCTCCAGGTGCCTGGGATGAAGTTGAAAAATATTTTCTGTGTGGGGAAAAATTATTCTTATGATCTGTGCTAATGCTCAGACTTTCAGCCTATGACAGTTCTATTGAAGGGAATCTATTTATGAATGGACATGTGGAGGGATCTGATGGCACATTAGGATCATGTGTGTGTGTGGGGGGTCTGATGGCACATAAGGGCCAAGTGAAGGGGTTTGTTAACATATAATAGTCACCCTAATGTGACTTATGGCACATAAACTACATCTGGAGGGGTCTGTTAGCATAAAAGTGGCATGTGGGAGATGGAGGGACATGGGAAGGACTAAAATGTGATGGGGCCGAAAATAAACCAACAAAAAAACAAGAAGGTAGGTGTAGTATACAATTGTTTCCCTGTATATATATATTTTTTTTTTATTTAATTGAATGATATCACAATTGTTTCCAGGGAGTTGTACCATAAAATATGTTTAGTATTTATTTATATACAGTATAAATATACTTATTAAGCACTCCCACTCAAATAACCACTACATCTCCAATACACACAATGAAAAAAAGCAAAACCATTCTCATTGTGGGTGTGTGTATCACAATTGTGTTTTCATCATTACAATAGTTATTTAATTTGATTAATTGATATACTGTATGGGCAGGATGTAATGAAGACCGAGTTTGGCAGTCGTGCAGGATGCCAGCCAAACTTGGACATTTTTTTAAAAGGGTCAATCATTTACAGGGCTAAACCATATCTTGTAAATGACTGCCCCTTTAAAATAAACATAGTTTTTTTGCTTCCCGCAGGTCCGTCAAACTCTGGCTTTAATACATCCTACCCTATATTACATTTTATTATATGTGCCATTTTTTGAGTCATTATATACATTTCCTTACACACCATTATCAATTACACAATATCACACATAACATATTACATCATATCATTCTATATAGACCACTATTTCACACACACATATCGGCCCTCATTCCGAGTTGATCGTAGCTGTGCAAAATTTTGCACAGCTACAATCATCTTTCCTGACATGTGGGGGGACGCCCAGCACGGGGCTAGTCCGCACCGCATGTCAGTCCGGCCCCACTTGCAGAAGTGCAAAGGCATCGCACAGCGGCGATGCCTTTGCACTTCAAGAGTAATTCCCGACCAGCGCAGCTTTAGCGTGCTGGCCGGGAGCTACTCCTCGCTCCCTGGCCTGCCGCGGATGCGTATGACGACACGCAGCCGCTGCGGCCCGCCCCCCGTTCGGTCCGGCTACGCCTGCGTTGGCCGGACCGAACCTACGAAACGGCGGCTAAACGCCGCCGTTTCGCCCCCTCCCGCCCATCGATCGCCTCTGCCTGTCAATCAGGCAGAGGCGATCGCTATCCTGCTACGGCCTTTGGCCATTCCGCATGCGCAGGCGCACTACGGCGCCTGCGCATGCACACTACGGCGCCTGCGCATGCGCAGTAGGGACCCGTTCGCTCTGCTGCATTAAAACACAGCGAGCGAATGAGTCGGAATGACCCCCATCATTACAGAGACTTGTACTTAACTAGGCTGACCATACTAGCCCTTTAAACTGAGACACTCATGAATTACACAGGTTCTGTGGCTGATTAAAACCAGATGAAATGCAGGCTTGAAGTCAGCCAGTCACAGAACCTGTGTAATTCATGAGTGTCCCAGTTTAAAGGGCTAATACGGTCTGCCTAACTTAACCAATGTTTTTTTTCCAATATAAAACACTTTTTTTATGCCCCCCCCAATATAATATATTGTATGCCTGCCCATTAATCCCCATATAAAAATTATATTCTATGCCTATCAGCCCCCTTGTATATTCCATTTCCATCACCCCCTTATATATGGTATTCCATCACCCCCTTTCCCCTTATAAAATATATAACTCCCCCCACCCTATATGTTGTATGGCAATCAGCCCTCTTATATAATTTATGCACATTTTCCCACTCATTTTAATGCCCATTATGCCACTTGTCTATTAGTTTCCTTAAATATTTTTAAGCCATCACCCCTCTTGTCCATCATTCTACTTATATTTTGCTGGCCATTCCCCTCTCAACTTTCTACAAATGCTATTCTTTTTATGTGTTATATATTCTCTGGCTGTCACTGCTGCTGCTACTGGGGTCAGCTGGTCTGCTCCTCACACAGCACTGTGAGTGACGTCATTATGTACCTCCCACACAGGCGGGGAGCTGGGGAATCAGACAAAAGGAGCCCGGTGCACAGTAGCGGATCTTGCCACGGGCAAGCAGGACTTTTGCCCGGGGCGCCGCCTTCCGGAGGGCGCCGCACCTTGGCAAGATCCGCCACTGCTGCCCGCTGTGTCCCCCGTCCGCCTCCGCTGCCGTCCCCGTCCGCCTCCTGTGAAGGGAACTACCTTCGTGGAGAGTAACTTTGCTGAGCGGTGCGCGATGAGGTCATCGCGCACCGCACAGCAAAGGTCCTCTCCACGAAGGGAAACTAGACGCTATGCGTCTAGTTTCCCTTCGTGGAGAGGACCTTTTGCTGTACGGTGCGCGATGACGTCATCGCGCACCGCTCAGCATTCAAGCGGCGCTAGCAATGTACAGGGGGGCGTAACTGACCACGCCCCCTGTATTAGGCCACACCCCTTCCTGCCCGGGGCGCAGAGCGCCCTTGAACCGGCCCTGCCGGTGCACCAGTAGCATAACATATATCTCAGCAATATTCTGGCAATATGGATTGTGGTGGTGGGTGGCAGGTGAGCATAACAGGCAGGGTCAGAGGCTGTGCTGCCTCCAGGGCACTGTACTCTAGGTGACAGCACCAGACTCACCGACCTCCTTAATGGCTCTGTAGCTGAGTATTGTTTAACTGTGCATAGTCTACTTGGCTATTGTGGCTTGCCATTTGCAGCCCTATACAGTGCATCCAGAAAGTATTCACAGCGCTTCACTTTTTCCACATTTTGTTATGTTACAGCCATAATCCAAACTGGAATAAATTCATGTTTTCCCTCAAAATTTAACACAAAATACCCCATAAGGACAACGTGAAAAACATGTTTTTGAGATTTCTGCTAATTTATAAAAAATAAAAAACTAAGAAACCACATGTACATAAGTATTCACAGCCTTTGTTCAACACTTTGTTAATGCACCTTTCTCAGCAATTAAAGTCTCAAGTCTTTTGTAATATGATGCCACAAGCTTCGCACACCTAACTTTGGGCCGTTTCGCCCATTTCTCTTTGCAGCACAGCCATTTTCAGATCTCTCAAGAGATGTTCAATCAGATTCAATTCTGTGCTCTGGCTGGGCCACTCAAGGACATTCACAGTTGTCCTGAAGCCACTCCTTTGATATCTTGGCTGTGTGCTTAGGGTGATTGTTCTGCTGAAAAATGAACTGTCACCCCAGTCTGAGGTCAAGAGCACTCTGGAGCAGGTTTTCATCCAGGATGTCTCTGTATATTGCTGCATTCATCTTTTCCTCTAGTCTCCCAGTTCCTGCCGCTGATAAACATCCCCACAGCATTATGCTGCCACCACCATGCTTCACTGTAGGTATGGTATTGGCCTGGTGATGAGCAGTGCCTGGTTTCCTCCAAACATGATGCCTGGCATTCATGCCAAAGAGTTCAATCTTTGTCTCATCAGACCAGAGAATTTTGTTTCTCATGATCTGAGAGTCCTTCAGGTGCATTTTTGCAAACTCTAGGAGGGCTGCCATGTGCTTTTTACTAAGGAGTGGCTTTCATCTGGCCACTCTACTATACAGGCCTGATTGGTGGATTGCTGCAGAGATTGTTGTCCTTCTGGAAGGTTCTCCTTTTTCCACAGAGGAATGCTGTAGCTCTGACAGAGTGACCATCCGGTTCTTGGTCACCTTCCCGGACTAGGTCTCTTCTCCACCGATCGCTCAGTTTAGATGGCCAGCCAGCTCTAGGAAGTGTCCTGGTGGTTCCGAACTTCTTCCATTTACAGATAATGGAGGCCACCGTGCTCACTGAAACCTTCAAAGCAGCAGATATTTTTCTGTACCCTTCCCCAGATTTGTGCCTCAAGACAATCCTGTCTCGGAGGTCTACAGACAATTCCTTTGACTTAATGCTTGGTTTGTGCTCAGACATGCACTGCCAAGTGTGGGACCTTATATAGACAGGTGTGTGCTTTTCCAAATCATGTACAATCAACTGAATTTACCACAGGTGGACTCCAATTAAGCTGTAGGAACATCTCAAGGATGATCAGTGGAAACAGGATGCACCTGAGCTCAATTTTGAGCTTCATGGCAAAGGCTGTGAATGCTTATGAACATGTGATTTATTAGTTTTTTATTTTAATAAATTAGCAAAAATCTCAAAAAAACTTTTTTCATGTTGTCATTATGGGGTATTGTGTGTAAAATGTAAAGGGAAAAAATGAATTTATTCCATTGTGGAATAAGACTGTAACATAACAAAATGTAGAAAAAGTGAAGCGCTGTGAATACTTTCCGGATGCACTCTATGTCCACAATCAAGCAATCTTCTACTGTCTACTACCAGCAGGATAATGCTTCAGGTGATAAAGTACAGGTCATCTCAAGCTACTTCTACAAACACTACAATGAGTTCAGTGAACTCCAGTGGCTGACAAATCTGCAGCAAGTGCGTGATGGTGTGATGTCAACAAGGACCAGATTCTATAATGAATGTTTCATGATCATTGTTAATCCATGTCACCAATAATTCAGGCTATTCTTGTAGCAAATTTACAAAGTGGTGGCTTTTGACCTCAAAATTTAAAGTGGTAATAATAATAATAATAATAATAATAATAAACACTGGACTTTGCAATTATTGTTAGTGCAACTTTCAATTCTGAGGTTAAACCCGACGAGAAGCGTCAGCTAGCAATAGCCAGTGCCAGACCCTACCAGAGGAAGGGCTAGGGGGAGAAATTTTCCTGGGTCTCTGACTGGAAAATGTATCCATTTTTCTAATTTGGCCTATGGTAGAAAAGCACTTCTGATTTGAAATCTCCAATAATCTAGTACATCAGTATTTGTACAGTATTTTATTTCAAAATTTTTAATAAAGTTAAACATTAAAATCAATTTAAAGTACATTTTAAATGCATTTTTAATTTATTAAGAAAGAGGGGGTGGGGGCCTCTTAATTTGGGTTTTTCTGGGCCTCTATGAATCTATGAAAGGATCTGGCCACTGCTGTGTAACGGGTGGTATTCAGCATGCCGGCTGTTGGGATCCCAGCGCTTAGTACACCGGCGCCGGAATCCCAATATCCGGCATACCGACAACTAATCTCCCTCTTTGGGGTCCATGACCCCCCTGGAGGGAGAATAAATAGCGTGGCGTGCCACCATGCCTGCAGCTTGGCGAGCACAGCGAGCCCACAAGGGGCTCATTTGCACTCGCCCAGCTGTCGGTATGCCGGTGGTCGGGATGTCGGTGCTGGTATGCTGTCTGCCGGTATCCCAGCCGCCGGCATACCATACTACACCCCTGTGTAACTATACCCACAGGCTGAGTGTATATGAGTAGGACGACCTCACTGTCTTCTCAATGTGTGCTAGTTCTTTTATCATTACCAATATAGATTCATACATATGTTCTGTTTCACTTGAGAGAAGTTTTATTATATGTCAGTTGAAGTATATTAAAATTCTAATTCATTGCAGGTATGAACCACACAATAGAAAGGTCTCATTAGAAAGGTCCCACTGTAATGTGTTTCATAACATTGTAAATTCTGTTAATTAAAATAAAATAAAGCTCATTTATGGCCAAATACTAAAAACACCTGATGGCTCTTTATAGAATTTGTTCTCTTAATTAAATGTGCAGGAAATTGTCAGTGCGTTATACCCCTTATAATGCCTGTGTACCTTTTACCATGTTTAATGTTGTTTAATGATGTGAGACATGACTGTATTTAAAAGTTATTAAGGTGCAAGCCTGGGCAGTATGTAAATTATTTGAAATGAAGATTATGTCATTTCTCCTTTTTGCTATTGGTCTTTTACCAGTCACCTATATTTCTCAGTAACAGTAATCAGTGCATAAAAGGAAGTGTGTGGGACTAGGAACCATGTATCATTTTCTACTAGTGCCTAGGGCAACGACAATCCTAAATCTGGTCCTGTGTATAACAGGAAGGACCGCTAATGAACTACTTCCTCAGAGATTGCACTGTATCTGTATTATCAATCACATACTTTTTGTGAGGCTGGTCTGCCAATACTGCCAAGCGAAAACAATGTATTTCAAAGAGTAGATAGTACAAGAATGAAACGAATCAGATATCTGCTCTGCTCTCATTCCTCTCATGTTCACTACACAGATCAAGGCATATTATGCTATGGTAATACATACACTTTGTCTTTGGTATACCTCATATAAGATGCAACTTTAGATTTAGTAAAATACACCTTTATAAGGAGATTTACACAAACCCTCAGATTCTTTGAAAAGGCAGGGGTGTGTGAGCAGTACCGTCTCCTGGGGGGCAGTGCCCTGTCACTGACACGCCCCTGCATCTAGATAGCAGGGCAGGGCTGGACTAAGACTTAAGATAGGGGGACCCCCTCCCACTCTTGTCAGTACTGCCCCCACTCATAATCTGGCCCAAACCCACTCATCTTGTTGAGCTCTTCAGGGACTGCACAGTGCAGCAGTGTGCTCTATCCAGGGGGGCCCACTAAGAGAGGGGAGCCTGGGGTACCGTACCTCTATGATCCCGCTCCCTTAATCTGGCTCTAGAATAATCTGTCTGGAATGGCTCTGAGTGGCCAGCAGTGCTGTTTCATTGCTGCCCCATGTGTCCTCTGCAGTGTGTAGAGCCACCCGTAGTGTCCGTTGAGCTCTTTACTTTCAACTACCGGTGGCCCTACCCCCTTGTGCAACATTACAAGTTCAGTAGTAGGATGGCACAGGGCGGCAGTGAATCCTGCTCCCCTGCTTGAATAATGGGATGATTCAGACTCGCACACAAGTTGGACACAATTGCACTCACAGTGAGTGTAAAGAACTAATCCATTTGCCAAGCTATACACATCTAACTGCCCCCACTTGTTGAAGTACTGTAGCCATCATCATTATCACTGTACACTACTCCAACCCTATAGCAGGTGGAAGAAATCCATCTGAAATTAGATGGAACTCTATGCATTACTTAGCATAGCATGCAAGTCCACCTACACACTTACTAAGTGCCGCCACTCAACTCACTCTACATGTGAATACTCAGTCAGCCACAAGCGGAGTTACAACTGAGCTGCTTATGACTCTGAATCACCCTTACATCTTTTTTTCTTGTCTTTGGAACATTAGCAGTGTGAAAAATAGCAAAATCTATCCACAAAACTGAATCAGTCCCTAAGTATGTCCAAGTTGTTTTGTAGGATTCAGTATGGAGCTGACAACACAATGGTGCTATGTGCTTTTCTAGCAAGGGTATTCTGATTTAAATATTTTGCACATATAACTATTTTCATTGTTACAGATATGTAATAAAAAGAAATTGCTACAAGCTGAATAAAAGTATAGATGCAAATTTTCACCCATACTTTTAGTACTTTGATGAATAGATCTAGGTGTAATTGCATTTCCTAATTGAATATATTTAATTTCAGTCTGTAACTCCATATGGGACTTCAAAAGACATTTTTAAACTTTCATTTTCCCCCCATTAAACTATTACACTATTACAGGATGGCTCAGAACTTGCAGATGTGTTTTGCAGTAATGAGTTAATTGCCTTAAGGTGAAAAGTACACATCAAACAGAAAGCAGCTGCTAGGCTATGTAGCAGGATGCTGGATGTCATGCTGAAAAATAGACAAAAAAGCCCTCTGGGAAACACGAAAAGGGTGAGAACTAAATTGTAGTCCTACATTCCTTGCTGTGTTTTAACGCCTTCTGTTCTGATAAGTGCTTCAAAGGCATTTGAAAATCCAGCATTTCAGTCAGCTTAAGCATTCATATGGTTAAGCTTTGAATTGACCCACATATTTGAGCTCGTTATGTATTTCAGCACTTCCTAGTTGGTGCTACATTATTTAGAAATATTAGGTGACTTCGGCAGTTGTTTCTCCAGTTCTGTTGCTTTGTTAGTCTTTTCTTTTGGAGATGAAACAAAACGTAAAATATTTTGTGACTTCCAGTAAACATACCTTTATAATGAAAGAACACTTAATTTTCCAAGTGAAAAATACAATTAATTTATTAAACACCTTGCTTTGGTGAGTGTTGAGTGTGAGGGTGAATGTTGTAAAACTCCATAACAGTTGACCATATATGCTCATCGCAACACACTTAACAATCTTATGCTCGGTACACAGGTGCAGATAAATTCTGCAGATCTGATAAACGTTCTGACCCAACAGAGCGATTATCGATCGATGTGCACTCGTACATACTATTATTATTAGCTCAGTGTGTGATGTTTTCAGATGTCTTAAATAGGATCAAGGTAGTTAGGAACGAGATAGGTTGTGCAGTTCATCAGATCCTGACCTCTAGATCTGACTGTTGCACATATGCCTATCCTTTTCTTATAGGCCCTACACACTGGGCGATATCACTCAAAGAAATGAACGATCTCGTTCATTAATGAACGATATACCGTTCATATCTTTGAGTGTGGAGACACCAGCGATGAACGATGCGTGGCCCCACGCTCGTTCATCACTCGTGCCCCGTCGGCTGTGCATGCAGGCCAATACGGACGATCTCGTCCATATTTGCCTGCACTTCTATGGAGCCGTGTGACGGGGGGAGTGAAGAAACTTCACTCCTTCCGTCACTGCCCCCCCCCTCGCGCCGCCGGGTTGCCCGTCGGCCATATCCGCCGTCGGGCAGCTCGGCGGCGGATCTTTAAATGTGTAGGGCCCTTAACTTTAATGATCTTCGACTGAACCAAATCCTGCAGACTTCTGCCACCCTGATACTTATTTCAGTGTCATCTGCTGATGTAGCTATGCTTATTTACCCTTGTTCTATATTGTTTTGAAGCGTGAAGGTGTGTACACACGGAGCGATATGGCTCAGCTATGTGTTCAAAATTGCTAAGAAAGTTAGTGCATATCGCTCCATGTGTACACAGCGAGCGACAGCAATGCGCGTCCCCGCCAGGTCGCTATTGCTGGAAAAAATAGACTGTGCAGGCAAGTCAATTTTCACTATGTCGCTGGAAAAGTAAAAGCATCTCCCTATTTAAATGAGTTAGTCAAAATCGCCCAAAACCAAAATCACTTGCACACTTAGTCAAAATCGCTGGTAAAGATAGTCAAAATCGCCTACTGCCAGTTCAAGGCAAATCGCTCAGTCAAAATTGCTCCGTTTGTATGCACCTTTAGTCACTGTTTTCCTGTATTGATTATTTGTTTATGTACTCTGTAATTGGGCGCTGCGGAACCCTTGTGGCACCAAATAAATAAAGGATAAAAATAATAGTCGCCTGTTCATCCGTTAATTGTATACTGTGTACCCAGATTTAGCCTTGGATTAGTAGCTCTTGTTTTGAAAGGTATTGCTGTCTCTTCACTGAATGTATTAATGCAATAATAATTAAATCATGACACTTCTTCAGTAACTATTGAACTATCAATTGTTACTCTGCAAAGAGGTTCTATTCTTTTCTTTAAGTTGCAATTAAAGCGTGGATACAGTTGGTGTAGAAGTAGATTTTCACACTTTGAGGCTCATACAGATTTGGACACGTCTGTCTCTATCCAGATTTTTGCACATATTACACTTCATTGGGTGAACTCAATTGTTTTGGGTGTCTAATATTCTGTCTAAACGTGACTTTTTAGATGACCAAACAATTGTCACAATTCAATTGTAGTTTGGGCGCACATGCATATCGCGCATGTCGCGCCAAAACAGACCGGGTTAAGTCAAGTAAAATGTCTAAACCCATCTAATGTCCTGCTTTGGGTTTGGACGCCCAAAGTGCCGAATTTGCACACATTTTTTCTCGCACCTCAGGAGACTGCGAGAAAAAAATGTGTTTTCCGTGGCTAATGGGTGCCCGAATGGCAGAATGTGCGATTTGCAGCTGTCAGGCGCCATCTTGTGGCATCCACAAAAATAGCAATTGAATTCCCCCCATGTGTCTGAAGAAGAGGAACAGGGGAGGGAAGGGGTCGGCAAGTGTAGCACAAGGATAGTAAGTGCATGCGCACATAATTACAACTCAAGTGTACCAGGATACAGAAGCAGATATGCCTGTCACGAGGTGTATATCTTGCAAGTATTGGAATGCAATGATGATGATTAATCACTCTGATTGATTTGTTGGTTGATTGATTATCAGATGACAGTATTAAAATCATTAGCATCATTGGCATTTTTAGCAAAAAAAGTGAATAGAAATCACTTAAATTATTATTGGACATGCTGCTAATGAACCAACGGACCTAACAAGCCTCAATGAGGCATCCAAATACTCAGTCTGAACAGAGACATAGGGGTATATTTACAAAAGCTTCTAAAATTGAAAAGTGGTGATGTTGTCCATAGTAGCCAATCAGATTCTGTCTATCATTTTCTAAGAAGCAATAGAGAAATGATAGACAGTATCTTATTGGTTGCTATGGGCAACATCACCACTTTTCATTTTTAGAAGCTTTGGTAAATTTACCACATATTGGGGCTAATTCAGGTTGGATTGCAAATCGCAGTCCAACCGGAATTATTACGATCGCCCCTTAGGAGCATGTGCACTGCCCGCACTTTCTGTGGGGGGTGCAGAAAATGCGATCACCTCTGCCTGTCAATCAGGTAAAGGTGGTCGCGGGGCGGGGAGCGTCAACGCTCCGTTTCCAGGACAGAGATGGAGCGTTGCAGGGGCGGTGCAGAGCGAGCGGGGGCATGTCGGGGGTGTGATTGTGGTGGCCACATGATGTCACATGTAGCCGCCACGATCGGGAACATGGCGGCGGGCCTCCTGTGGGCGCAGGAGGCATCCTCTGTTTCTGCTAACAAGCAGAAATTGCAATGCGTTTGCAATTTCTGCTTGTTGAAAGGGGGGGAGGTGGCGGTCAGCATGCTGGACGGCCTTGCCCAACGATGGGGGGCCCCCAGCATGCTAGCAAAAGGATTGCAAATTCTGCTAATTAGCAGAATTTGCAATCCTTACTGAATTAGGCCCATTGTTCAGTTTGGTCACCAATGTGTCCTAATTGAACACTGATCCTGTATTTCAGTACTCAGGCAAAGTAGTAGGCTGTGCCCATGTGTGGCCAGAATAAAGCGGACAACCAAAGGTAACCCTCATCAGACTAGGGTTTTTTTCAGGTTTGTTAGCAAACCAAACAAGCACACTAAAGGGCAAAACCATGTGCAGTGAAGGTGGTACAGATGTAACATGTGCAGAGAGAGTTAGATTTGGGTGGGTTATATTGTTTCTGTGCAGGGTAAATACTGGCTGCTTTATTTTTACACTGCAATTTAGATTTCAGTTTGAACACAGCACAACCAAATGTAACTCTCTGTGCACGTGTTACATCTGCCCCACCTGCACTGCACATAGTTTTGCTCTTTAGTGTGCTTTTTTTGGTTTGCTAACAAACCTGAATAAGGTCCTAGATCCTGGCATACTGACGGACGAAATGGAAAGGAAATGGACCACTGCTTAGCTGGTACTCCCATGTTCATCTCTTTATCTTTAGGCAAAGCTTCTGTAGTCACTTGTTACCAAATAAACAGAAATAGCAAACCAGTATCAATGGCCATGTCTTGGAGCTGAATATGCAGGCTCCTGAGGTAACATTGTTTAACTATATAGTGTTCAAGTATTTCTAAGAAATCCATAGTGATTTGTAGCTTGATTGATTATTTTTTGTGTGCACAAGTGTACCATAGTATTACAGAATTAGTGAAAGCAAACACACTGGGGTATATTTACTAAGGTCCCGATTTTGACCGAGATGCCGTTTTTTCTTCAAAGTGTCATTTCGGTAATTTACTAAGCAAAAATCTCGGCAGTGATGAGGGCATTCGTAATATTTTGGAAGTCCTAGGAAAAAATCACGAATCAATACACCATCGGTCAAATACGCCTGCAATTTGGTAGAAATCGGTAATTTACTAAAAAGTGCAAATCACAAACACTGCCGACAATTGCCAAACACTGCCGTGCAGAAATACAATTCGTGAAAAAGTACTAAAAAAAAACAGACCTGCTTTTTATCCCGTGTTTGGATAGGCATGCAGGGATCCATGAGATCCGTGCATGTTTATCAGTGGGAAGGGGATGGGAAAGTGTGTATTTTTTGAAAAAAAATTGCGTGGGGTCCCCCCTCCTAAGCAAAACCAGCCTCGGGCTCTTTGAGCCGGCCCTGGTTGCAAAAATATGGGGGAAAAAATGATAGAGGTTCCCCCATATTTCAACAACCAGCACCGGGCTCTGTGCCTGGTCCTGGTTCCAAAAATACGGGGGACAAAAAGCGTAGGGGTCCCCCGTATTTCTGAAACCAGCACCGGGCTCCACTAGCCAGATACATAATGCCACAGCCGGGGGACACTTTTATATAGCTCCCGGCGGCCCTGGCATTACATAACCAACTAGTCACCCCTGGCCGGGGTACCCTGGAGGAGTGGGGACCCCTTCAATCAAGGGGTCCCCCCCCTCCAGCCACCCAAGGACCAGGGGTGAAGCCCGAGGCTGTCCCCCCCATCCAAGGGCTGCGGATGGGAGGCTGATAGCCATTGTGTAAAAAAATGAATATTGTTTTTAATAGCAGTACTACAAGTCCCAGCAAGACTTAAGTCAGAGGGGGTTCCTGGCATTCGGGTAAAGGGGTCCCATGTGAAAACATGGGGCCCCTTTCAGTGCGAGGTCGGGTGTCCGTTTTTTTATTTTGACAAGTACCTGGATTACAACTGGATTAAAAGAAGAAGATGCTTCTACACTGGATTTTGTGAGTATAATTTTTTCCACAGGTACACCATGGATTCTACATGGAGAAGAGGACCGACCCTCGTGTGAACATAAGTATGTGTATATGGAGGTGTGTATGTATGTATTAAAGTTATACTTTCAAGGTGTGTGTCTTATGTTTTTATTGGGGTATTTTTTTAGTAGTAGTACTACAGGTACCAGCGGGCCCGGTTTTCCTCCGCATGCTGGTACTTGTGGTTCTCCAAGTACCAGCTTGCGGGGGAGGCTTGCTGGGACTTGTAGTACTGCTACTAAAAACAATATTCATTTTTTTACACAATGGCTATCAGCCTCCCATCCGCAGCCCATGGATGGGGGGGACAGCCTCGGGCTTCACCCCTGGTCCTTGGGTGGCTGGAGGGGGGGGACCCCTTGATTAAAGGGGTCCCCACTCCTCCAGGGTACCCCGGCCAGGGGTGACTAGTTGGTTATGTAATGCCAGGGCCGCCGGGAGCTATATAAAAGTGTCCCCCGGCTGTGGCATTATGTATCTGGCTAGTGGAGCCCGGTGCTGGTTTCAGAAATAAGGGGGACCCCTACGCTTTTTGTCCCCCGTATTTTTGGAACCAGGACCAGGCGCAGAGCCCGGTGCTGGTTGTTGAAATATGGGGGAACCTCTATCATTTTTCCCCCCCATATTTTTGCAACCAGGACCGGCTCAAAGAGCCCGAGGCTGGTTTTGCTTAGGAGGGGGGACCCCACGCAATTTTTTTTTATTTAACACTGATTTTTTTATTTAAAAAAGTGCACATTGAAGCCCAGCACGGATCTCTCAGATCCGCCCGAGATTCATTGTATTAAAGTCGGCAGTGTTTTACAAGTCACTCACGTAAAACACTGCCTAAAAAAACGAATGACATCGACATCGGTAAAACCGAAAATGCAGAATACGGCAGCTTAGTAAATTAGTCGTACTAAATTCAAAAAGTTGCATATTTACACTTTCGATGTCATTCGTGATTGAACTTTGACCTCAAACGGAAAATTACGAATCTTAGTAAATTTACCCCACTGTATGTGAATCTGACAGAGAGATGGACATTTTTACAAGGTTATTAGAAAATTTCACAACCTGCAATTTACAGCTTACATAAAATGACCCAACACGTCAGCACAGTGTAGACGTTATTAACTGTCAAACATACATGTGAATAATGTAGGGCTGATCAGAGTTGGCAGCAAAGCAAAAAAACAAAAAAAAGAGAGAAGCAACTGTATTTTACCTGGGCAAAACAGTGTTGCACTGCAGGTGGGTAAGATTTATAATGTTAAAAGATTGTAAGCTGGGTCCTAACTGAACTATAAGGGGACAATTCACATTCACATTAGAGATGTGCACCGGACATTTTTTGGGTTTTGTGTCTTGGTTTTGGATTCGGTTCCGCGGCCGTATTTTGGATTCGGACGCGTTTTGGCAAAACCTCCCTGAAATTTTTTTGTCGGATTCGGGTGTGTTTTGGATTTGGGTGTTTTTTTTCAAAAACCCCTCAAAAACAGCTTAAATCATAGAATTTGGGGGTCATTTTGATCCCATAGCATTATTAACCTCAATAACCATAATTTCCACTCGTTTCCAGTCTATTCTGAACACCTCACACCTCACAATATTATTTTTAGTCATAAAATTTGCACCAAGGTCGCTGGATGACTAAGCTAAGCGACCCAAGTGGCCAGCACAAACACCTGGCCCATCTAGGAGTGGCACTGCAGTGTCAGACAGGATGGCACTTAAAAAAAATTGTCCCCAAACATCACATGATGCAAAGATAAATTAAAGAAAAAAGAGGTGCAAGATGGAATTGTCCTTGGGCCCTCCCACCCACCCTTATGTTGTACAAACAGGACATACAAACTTTAACAAACCCATCATTTCAGCGACAGGGTCTGCCACACGACTGTGACTGAAATGACTGGTTGGTTTGGGCCCACCAATCTCTCCTTGCACAAACTGGCTCTACAGAGGCAAGATGTCCACCTCCTCCTCATCGTCCAATTCCTCACCCCATTCACTGTGTACATCCCCCTCCTCACAGATTATTAATTCGTCCCCACTGGAATCCACCATCTCAGGTCCTTGTGTACTTTCTTGAAGCAATTGCTGGTGAATGTCTCCACGGAGGAATTTATTATAATTCATTTTGATGAACATCATCTTCTCCACATTTTCTGGAAGTAGCCTCGTACGCCGATTGCTGACAAGGTGAGCGGCTGCACTAATCACTCTTTCGGAGTACACACTGGAGAGGGGGAAACTTAGGTAAAATAAAGCCAGTTTGTGCAAGGGCCTCCAAATTGCCTCTTTTTCCTGCCAGTATACGTACGGACTGTCTGACATGCCTACTTGGATGCGGTCACTCATATAATCCTCCACCATTCTTTCAATGGTGACAGAATCATATGCAGTGACAGTAGACGACATGTCAGTAATCGTTGGCAGGTCCTTCAGTCCGGACCAGATGTCAGCACTCGCTCCAGACTGCCCTGCATCACCGCCAGCGGGTGGGCTCGGAATTCTTAGCCTTTTCCTTGCAGCCCCAGTTGTGGGAGAATGTGAAGGAGGAGCTGTTGGCGGGTCACGTTCCACTTGACTTGATAAGTGTCTCACCAGCAGGTCTTTGCACCTCTGCAGACTTGTGTCTGCCGGACAGAGAGATACAACGTAGGCTTTAAACCTAGGATCGAGCAGGGTGGCCAAAATGTAGTGCTCTGATTTCAACAGATTGACCACCCGTGAATCCTGGTTAAGCGAATTAAGGGCTCCATCCACAAGTCCCACATGCCTAGCGGAATTGCTTCATTTTAGCTTCTCCTTCAATCTCTCCAGCTTCTTCTGCAAAAGCCTGGTGAGGGGAATGACCTGACTCAGGCTGGCAGTGTCTGAACTGACTTCATGTGTGGCAAGTTTAAAGGTTTGCAGAACCTTGCACAACGTTGAAATCATTCTCCACTGCGCTTGAGTCAGGTGCATTCCCCCTCCTTTGCCAATATCGTAGGCAGATGTATAGGCTTGAATGGCCATTTGCTGCTCCTCCATCCTCTGAAGCATATAGAGGGTTGAATTCCACCTCGTTACCACCTCTTGCTTCAGATGATGGCGGGGTAGTTTCAGGAGTGTTTGCTGGTGCTCCAGTCTTCAGCACGCGGTGGCTTCATGCCGAAAGTGGTCTGCAATTCTTCGGGCCACCAACAGCATCTCTTGCACGCCCCTGTCATTTTTAAAAAAATTCTGCACCACCAAATTCAATGTATGTGCAAAACATGGGACGTGCTGGAATTTGCCAACATGTAATGCACGCACAATATTGGTGGCGTTGTCCGATGTCACAAATCCCCAGGAGAGTCCAATTGGGGTAAGCCATTCTGCGATGATGTTCCTCAGTTTCTGTAAGAGGTTGTCAGCTGTGTGCCTCTTATGGAAAGCTGTGATACAAAGCGTAGCCTGCCTAGGAACGAGTTGGCGTTTGCGAGATGCTGCTACTGGTGCCGCCGCTGCTGTTCTTGCTGCGGGAGGCAATACATCTACCCAGTGGGCTGTCACAGTCATATAGTCCTGAGTCTGCCTTGCTCCACTTGTCCACATGTCCGTGGTTATGTGGACATTGGGTACAACTGCATTTTTTAGGACACTGGTGACTCTTTTTCTGACGTCTGTGTACATTCTCGGTATCGCCTGCCTAGAGAAATGGAACCTAGATGGTATTTGGTACCGTGGACACAATACCTCAATCAATTCTTTAATTCCCTGTGAATTAATGGTAGATACCGGACACACGTTTAACACCACCGCAGCTGCCAAAACCTGAGTTATCCGCTTTGCAGCAGGATGACTGCTGTGATATTTTATCTTCCTCGCAAAGGACTGTTGGACAGTCAATTGCTTACTGGAAGTAGTACAAGTGGTCTTCCGACTTCCCCTCTGGGATGACGATCGACTCCCAGCAGCAACAACAGCAGCGCCAGCAGCAGTAGGCGTTACACTCAAAGATGCATTGGAGGAATCCCAGGCAGGAGAGGACTCTTCAGACTTACCAGTGACATGGCCTGCAGGACTATTGGCTTTCCTGTCTAAGGAGGAAATTGACAATGAGGGAGTTGGTGGTGTGGTTTGCAGGAGCTTGGTTACAAGAGGAAGGGATTTAGTTGCCAGTGGACTGCTTCCGCTGTCACCCAAAGTTTTTGAACTTGTCAATGACGTCTGATGAATGCGCTCCTGGTGACGTATAAGGGAGGATGTTCCTAGGTGGTTAACGTCCTTACCCCTACTTATTACAGCTTGACAAAGGCAACACACGGCTTGACACCTGTTGTCCGCATTTCTGTTAAAATAATTCCACACCGAAGAGGTAATTTGTTTTGTAATTTGACCAGGCATGTCAATGGCCATATTCGTCCCACGGACAACAGGTGTCTCCCCGGGTGCCTGACTTAAACAAACCACCTCACCATCAGAATCCTCCTTGTCAATTTCCTCCTCAGCACCAGCAACACCCATACCCTCATCCTGGTGTACTTCAACAGTGACATCTTCAATTTGACTATCAGGAACTGGACTGCGGGTGCTCCTTCCAGCACTTGCAGGGGGCGTGCAAATGGTGGAAGGCGCCACCTCTTCCCGTCCAGTGTTGGGAAGGTCAGGCATCGCAACCGACACAATTGGTCTCTCCTTGGGGATTTGGGATTTAGAAGAACGTACAGTTCTTTGCTGTGCTTTTGCCAGCTTAAGTCTTTTCATTTTTCTAGCGGGAAGATGAGTGCTTCCATCCTCATGTGAAGCTGAACCACTAGCCATGAACATAAGCCAGGGCCTCAGCCGTTCCTTGCCACTCCGTGTCGTAAATGACATATTGGCAAGTTTATGCTTCTCATCAGACGCTTTTAATTTAGATTTTTGGGTCATTTTACTGAACTTTTGTTTTTTGGATTTTACATACTCTCTACTAGGACTTGGCAGATGACGTTGATTGCATTTCATCGTCTCGGCCATGACTAGTGGCAGCAGCTTCAGCACGAGGTGGAAGTGGATCTTGATCTTTCCCTATTTTGCCCTCCACATTTTTGTTCTCCATTTTTTAATGTGTGGAATTATATGCCAGTAATATATAAATAGCAATAGCCTACTGTACCGTACTGCTATATATATATATATATATATATATATATATATATATATATATATACTGGTGGTCAGCAAAAATCTGCACTGTCCTCCTACTATATACTGCGCACAACTACAATGCTGCACAGATATGGATAGTATACTTGACGACACAGAGGTAGAGCAATGGACTACTGTACTGCTATATATATAATGATGGTCAGCAAAATTCTGCACTGTCCTTCTACTATATACTGCGCACAACTACAATGCAGCACAGATATGGATAGTATACTTGACGACACAGAGGTAGAGCAATGGACTACTGTACCGTACTGCTATATATATACTGGTGGTCAGCAAAATTCTGCACTGTCCTCCTACTATATACTGCGCACAACTACAATGCAGCACAGATATGGATAGTATACTTGACGACACAGAGGTAGAGCAATGGACTACTGTACTGTACTGCTATATATATACTGGTGGTCAGCAAAATTCTGCACTGTCCTTCTACTATATACTGCGCACAACTACAATGCAGCACAGATATGGATAGTATACATGACGTCACAGAGGTAGAGCAATGGACTACTGTACCGTACTGCTATATATATACTGGTGGTCAGCAAAATTCTGCACTGTCCTCCTACTATATACTGTGTACAACTACAATGCAGCACAGATATGGAGCGTTTTCAGGCAGAAAACTTAGATATTTGCAGCACACTGAGCACAGATATTTGCAGCACACTGAGCACAGATATTTGCAGCACACTGAACACAGAAACTGAGAGTATGCAGCCACCTCCTCTCGCTATCATTTCCAATGCACAAGTGAAATTGGCGGCGACGTGCGGCTCTTTATATGCCATATGAAACTCGCAAGAATACGACAGTGGGATGATGACGTTCGGGCGCGTTCGTGTTAACCAAGCAAGGCGGGAAGATCCGAGGTTGCCTCGGAACCGTGTAAAATAGGTGAAGTTCGGGGTGTTCGGATCTCGAGGAACCCAACCCGCTCATCTCTAATTCACATGATATGCCTCTGGAACATATTGCAGCAGCTTTGCGGGCTGTGTCTCTTACTCATTGTTTGCTCGTAGCCTATGGAGGTGCCAGGACCGAAATTAGGATTTTCGTCACCCGGGGCAAGGCAGTAGTTTGTTGCGCTCCTCCCCAAAAAAATGTAAATGATATAATAATAATAATAATAATAATAATAATCAATAATAATAAAATTAAAAAAACAAAACAGACTAAAATAATCAGATTATCAAAAATGTTTAAAAAAGGGGATACTGTTGGACAATATTTCCCTATGTGCCCCAAATGTCCTATGTGTCACATGCCAGCCAGCAGCATGTTCCACTACATGTCCTCCTGTGTGTCCCCATACTCTGCACTATATCACTGCACTATGGGGGTCATTCCGAGTTGATCGCTAGCTGCCATTGTTCGCAGCGCAGCGATCAGGCTAAAAATCTGCATTTCTGTGCATGTATATGTATATAAAATGCGTTTGTTGTTTTGCACAAGTTCTAGCAAAGTTTTCAGTCGCACTGACGGCCGCAAGAAGGGTGCATTTCTGGGTGTCAACTGACCGTTTTCAGGGAGGGTTTGCAAAAATGCAGGCATGGCTGGGCGTTCGCTGGGCGGGTGTATGACGTCAAATTCGGGCACGAATAGGCTGAAGTGATCGCAAGCGCTGAGTAGGTTCAGAGCTACTCTGAAACTGCACAAACTATTTTTGCAGAGCTCGGCTGCACATGCGTTCGCACTTCTGCAGAGCACGGCTGCTAAAACTAGCCAGCGAGCGATCAACTCAGCAGTAAGCAGTTGGGCAAAACCATGGGAGTCATTCCGAGTTGATCGCTAGCTGCCGTTGTTCGCAGCACAGCGATCAGGCAAAAAATCAGCATTTCTGCGCATGCGTACGGTCCGCAGTACGCACGCGCCAAGTACTTTCACACAAAACTATGCAGTTTTACACAAGGCCGAGCGACGCTTTTCTGTTGCTCTGTTGATCAGTGAGTGATTGACAGGAAGTTGGTGTTTCTGGGTGGTAACTGACCATTTTCCGGGAGTGTGCTAAAAAACGCAAGCGTGTCAGGTAAAAACGCAGGTGTGCCTGGTGAAACGGGCGAGTGGCTGGCCGAACGCAGGGCGTGTTTGTGACGTCAAAGCAGGAACTAAACTGACTGAAGTGATCGCAAGGTAGTAGGAGGTTTGGAGCTGCTCAGAAACTGCATGAAAATTTTTACGAGCAGTTCTGCTAACCTTTTGGTCGCACTTCTGCTAAGCTAAGATACACTCCCAGAGGGCGACGGCCTAGCATTTGCACTGCTGCTAAAAGCAGCTAGCGAGCGATCAACTCGGAATGAGGGCCCATGTGCACTGCAGGGGGGGCAGATGGGTGTGGTGTGTTCAAACTGAAATCTAAATTGCAGTGTAAAAGTAAACCAGTCAGTATTTACCCTGCACAGGAACACAATAACCCATCCAAATCTAACTCTCTCTGCAAATGTTATATCTGCCACACCTGGGGGGTAATGGGGGGTAATTCCAAGTTGATAGCAGCAGGATTTTTGTTAGCAATTGGGTAAAACCATGGGGGTGATTCCGAGTTGTTCGCTCGCTAGCTGCTTTTAGCAGCATTGCACATGCTAAGCCGCCGCCCTCTGGGAGTGTATCTTAGCTTAGCAGAAGTGCGAACGAAAGATTAGCAGAATTGCAAATAGAAATTTCTTAGCAGTTTCTGAGTAGCACCAGACTTACTCAGCCATTGCGACCAGCTCAGTCCTTTTCGTTCCTGGTTTGACATCACAAACACACCCAGGGTTTGCCCAACCACTCCCCCGTTTCTCCAGCCACTCCTGCGTTTTGCAACTCGAACGCCTGCGTTTTTCCGCACACTCCCATAAAATGGCCAGTTTCTGCCCAGAAACACCCACTTCCTGTCAATCACACTACGATCAGCACAGCGATGAAAAAGCTTCGTTATGCCATGAGTAAAATACCTAACTTTTGTGTAAAATAACTAAGCGCATGCGCTCTGCGAACCTTGCGCATGCGCAGTAAGCGACTAATCGCAGTATAGCGAAAATCGTCAATGAGCGAACAACTCGGAATGATCCCCTATGTGCACTGCAGGGGAGGCAGATATAACATGTGCAGAGAGATTAGATTTGGGTGTGGTGTGTTCAATCTACAATCTAATTTGCAGTGTAAAAATAAAGCAGACAGTATTTACCCTGCACAGAAACAATATAACCCACCCAAATCTAACTCTCTCTGCACATGTTATATCTGCCTCCCCTGCAGTGCACATGGTTTTGCCCAACTGCTAAAAAAAATGCCTGCTGCGATCAACTTGGAATTACCCCCATGGTTTTGCCCAACTGCTAACAAATTTGCTGCTGCGATCAACTCTGAATTACCCCCTATATCTTAACACTTCATCACTGCACTACATACCCCTAGCCACTGCACTACTATACTACATCCCCTACACGCTGAACTACACCACTACACTACATAGCCCTATACACTGCACTACATAACCTATATGCTACACTACATCATTACACTACATCCCCTTATATGCTACACCACATCAGTGTACTACATGCCCCTATACATTGCAATACTTTACTACACTACATACCCTATATGGTACACTACATTACTACACTAAATCCCCTTATATGCTACACCACATCAGTGCACTACATCCCACTATATACTGCAATACATTACTACACTATACCCTATATGGTGCACTACATCACTACACTACATCCCCCTATAAGCTACACCAAATCCCCCATCTGTGAGGCAAAATAGAGGTTGATTCTGCTAACTGAGAGCACAGTTATAAAGTCTGTCTTTAAACTTACCACAAAGCTGATGTAGTGATACTTTGTGAGAGTTGGAGGTAGTCCAGGCTCTTAGTTTCCACTGTCAAGTGGATAGCTAGCAAAGAGAGCCTTTGATTTCTGTAACATCGGTGACTGCACCTGTTAACAAGCAAAAGCCTGTGTCCTCTAAATGATGTGTAGCCAGCAGCTTGTTATCAGTTGGTGCTGGGCTGGATCATAGCCTGCTGAAAAACACAGCACCATCGCTTCTATAGCTTGCACGGTGCACCGCACGCTAGTCACTGCATGGTTAAGACAGTAGCCGGCATAGGAGTGATCCCAGATACTGGAGCACACCCGCACAGCGTCAGAGCCAGCTGCAGGCAGACAGTGGGTCAGAGTTACAGCCCTGGGAGCTGTCTGCTGTCTCACTGGAGCAGCACAGCACTGCCGGTAAAAAAAAACCCTGCTTCTCTGTAACTCCTCTGCGCCCCCTCAAATCTGGCACCCAGGGCACATGCCCCCTTAGCTTCCCCCTAGTTGCGACCCTGGGAGGTGCAGGGGAGGTGTGCTGGCCACTCTTTCCTTCAGGAAGCTGCACCTTGTAGTGTGTTCTGGAACCAGATCTGTCATGTCCCTAAGTGAAGAAACTACATTACTACCAGACATGGTTGTGGGAAACTTGGCAACCATGGAACCTCATTACCAAGGCCCTCATTCCGAGTTGTTCGCTCACTACCTGCTTATAGCAGCAGTGCAAACGCTAGGCCGCCGCCCTCTGGGAGTGTATCTTAGCGTAGCAGAAGTGCGAACGAAAGGATCGCAGCACTGCTACAAAAAAAGATTGTGCAGTTTCAGAGTAGCTCGAGACTTACTCCTAGCTAGCGATCACTTCCGACTGTTTAGTTCCTGTTTTGATGTACGCGTGCTAATTTTTTATTGTGAACTTGTAAAAATAAAATTTGTGTACGTCTGCACTATGATTCTCCATCGTTTGTCATCCATGTGAATGAATTGAGGACACTGATAGAGAACTGATAAAAAGTGGGACGACTGGTTACAAGTTTATCGTCATTGGCCATTTTTCAATGTTTGGAAGATTCATGAGGAGACCAGATAAGAGACTTTTATGAAATCAGTTACATTTTATTTTGACTGTTACCCCTGTTGACTCCATTGGGATCGTTCTACTTTTCTGATTGAGATATATCAGTATCTGGGTTCTAATATCCAGAGACACCTAATTTAGAGTGTCAGATACCCTTTTTGTTCAGTGCGCAGGAACTATTTCCTTGTTTGTATTGTTATTTCAGTGATTGGTGGTAGTCACTTTTAAATTCCAGCAGCCTGTCTATAAGCAAGGCGCGCATTTTGGTTGATTTATTTTTGTTTTTCCTAATGAGGCAGATGTATTAACCTGGAGAAGGCATAAGGAAGTGATAAACCAGTGATATGTGCAAGGTGATAAAGGCACCAGCCAATCAGCTCCAATATGGGGGTCATTCCGAGTTGTTCGCTCGGTAAAAATCTTCGCATCGCAGCGATTTTCCGCTTAATGCGCAATGTCCGCACTGCGACTGCGCCAAGTAAATTTGCTATGCAGTTAGGATTTTTACTCACGGCTTTTTCTTCGTTCTGGCGATCGTAATGTGATTGACAGGAAATGGGTGTTACTGGGCGGAAACAGGCCGTTTTATGGGCGTGTGGGAAAAAACGCTACCGTTTCCGGAAAAAACGCAGGAGTGGCCGGAGAAACGGGGGAGTGTCTGGTCGAACGCTGGGTGTGTTTGTGACGTCAAACCAGGAACGACAAGCAGTGAAATGATCGCAGATGCCGAGTAAGTCTGGAGCTACTCAGAAACTGCTACGAGGTGTGTAATCGCAATATTGCGAATACATCGTTCGCAATTTTAAGATGCTAAGATTCACTCCCAGTAGGCGGCGGCTTAGCATGAGCAAATCTGCTAAAATCCGCTTGCGAGCGAACAACTCGGAATGACCCCCTTGTAAATTAACAGTTAGGATCTGATTAGCTGGTGCCTTTATCACCTTGCACATATCACCGGTTTATCACTTCCTTATGCTTTCTCTAGCACCCACATGCAGGGCAGCCATCAGAAATTGTGGGGCCAGGACTGCCAGAATAGGCAGGTCCCCCAACCCCAATAACTCTCTGCATCCCCTGCAGCACCCACAACCTGTACCACTGGGCGCCGATTTGCGCTCCCAGGAGAAGACCGCAGAATACCACAGTAGCAGCACAGTGAAGGAGTCCAGAGCAGGCAGCCACAGAAGGACAGCACCTCCAGTATTTCAAATTTGGAGCAGGCCATGAGCCAATAGCAGCTTGTGGACTGGCAGCCAATCAGGAGCTGCACTGCAAAATCAAAATGCCCATAGTGCTGCCACTTTATGGCAGCCTGTGGTGTGCTCCAATCCACACCGCTGCTAAGCGGGCCCCCTCGCAGTCAGGGCCCAGGCTGGAGTCCCGGCAGTCCCCTCACCCAATGGCAGCCCTGCCCATGTGCATCAGACTGACACATGTCCATCTTAGATGGGGAAACACAAGGGCACCATAATACTCCCTGGAGGCACTGGGGATCTTATTGTGTTGCTGTGTCATTTTGCAATGATACTAGTGTGGTGAAAAAGAATTAATCTCGTGCAGATGCTACTCGGTAGCCTTGTTCTGGCCAATATAGTCTAAAAACTGCGCAATATCCTTACCACAAACCAATCCCTATGCTGCATGTTCTACCCGAAGACTAAGTGTGTTTCACCTACCCTAACAAGGGTTTTACAGCACAATCCGATAACACTACCCAATACAAACAATATTCTGTCCACCAGACAGTATCTAAATCACATTAAACAATGACAGTCATATATACAGGCACAATACACTACAGAGTGCAATACCACTAACATACAAAATAGTGCAATACAATACGTTTGTTACTGTTTCACTCACTACACTATAACACACTTAGGCCCTCATTCCGAGTTGATCGCTAGCTGCCGTTGTTCGCTGCGTAGTGACCATTTAAAAAAATGGCAAAACTACACATGCATATTTATTTATTAGCAGTTTCTTATATAGCGTAGAGATGAGCGGGTTCGGTTTCTTTGAATCCGAACCCGCACGAACTTCACTTTTTTTTTCACGGGTCCGAGCGACTCGGATCTTCCCGCCTTGCTCGGTTAACCCGAGCGCGCCCGAACGTCATCATGACGCTGTCGGATTCTCGCGAGACTCGGATTCTATATAAGGAGCCGCGCGTCGCCGCCATTTTCACACGTGCATTGAGATTGATAGGGAGAGGACGTGGCTGGCGTCCTCTCCATTTAGATTAGATTTAGAAGAGAGAGAGAGAGAGAGATTGCTGTGATACTGTAGATTAGAAGAGAGTGCAGAGTGCAGACAGAGTTTAGTGACTGACGACCACAGTGACCAGTGACCACCAGAGACAGTGCAGTTGTTTGTTTTATTTAATATATCCGTTCTCTGCCTGAAAAAAACGATACACAGTCACACAGTGACTCAGTCTGTGTGCACTGCTCAGCCCAGTGTGCTGCACATCAATGTATTGTATATAAAGCTTATAATTGTGGGGGAGACTGGGGAGCACTGCAGGTTGTTATAGCAGGAGCCAGGAGTACATGATAAATAATATTATATTAAAATTAAACAGTGCACACTTTTGCTGCAGGAGTGCCACTGCCAGTGTGACTAGTGGTGACCAGTGCCTGACCACCAGTATATTAGTAGTATTGTATACTATCTCTTTATCAACCAGTCTATATTAGCAGCAGACACAGTACAGTGCGGTAGTTCACGGCTGTGGCTACCTCTGTGTCGGCACTCGGCAGGCAGACTGTCCATCCATAATTGTATTATATACCACCTAACCGTGGTTTTTTTTTTCTTTCTTTATACCGTCGTCATAGTCATACTAGTTGTTACGAGTATACTACTATCTCTTTATCAACCAGTGTACAGTGCGGTAGTTCACGGCTGTGGCTACCTCTGTGTCGGAACTCGGCAGGCAGTCCGTCCATCCATAATTGTATTATAATATATACCACCTAACCGTGTTTTTTTTTTCGTTCTTTATACCGTCGTCATACTAGTTGTTACGAGTATACTACTATCTCTTTATCAACCAGTGTACAGTGCGGTAGTTCACGGCTGTGGCTACCTCTGTGTCAGAACTCGGCAGGCAGTCCGTCCATCCATAATTGTATTATAATATATACCACCTAACCGTGGTTTTTTTTTCGTTCTTTATACCGTCGTCATACTAGTTGTTACGAGTATACTACTATCTCTTTATCAACCAGTGTACAGTGCGGTAGTTCACGGCTGTGGCTACCTCTGTGTCGGCACTCGGCAGGCAGTCCGTCCAACCATAATTGTATTATATACCACCTAACCGTGGTTTTTTTTTCATTCTTTATACCGTCGTCATACTAGTTGTTACGAGTATACTACTATCTCTTTATCAACCAGTGTACAGTGCGGTAGTTCACGGCTGTGGCTACCTCTGTGTCGGCACTCGGCAGGCAGTCCGTCCAACCATAATTGTATTATATACCACCTAACCGTGGTTTTTTTTTAATTCTTTATACCGTCGTCATACTAGTTGTTACGAGTATACTACTATCTCTTTATCAACCAGTGTACAGTGCGGTAGTTCACGGCTGTGGCTACCTCTGTGTCGGCACTCGGCAGCCCGTCCATAATTGTATATACCAGTGACCTAACCGTGGTTTTTTTTTCTTTCTTTATACATACATACTAGTTACGAGTATACTATCTCTTTATCAACCAGTCTATATATTAGCAGCAGACACAGTACAGTGCGGTAGTTCACGGCTGTGGCTACCTCTGTGTCGGCACTCGGCAGCCCGTCCATAATTGTATATACCACCTAACCGTGGTTTTTTTTTCTTTCTTTATACATACATACTAGTTACGAGTATACTATCTCTTTATCAACCAGTCTATATATTAGCAGCAGACACAGTACAGTGCGGTAGTTCACGGCTGTGGCTACCTCTGTGTCGGCACTCGGCAGCCCGTCCATAATTGTATATACCACCTAACCGTGGTTTTTTTTTCTTTCTTTATACATACATACTAGTTACGAGTATACTATCTCTTTATCAACCAGTCTATATTAGCAGCAGACACAGTACAGTGCGGTAGTTCACGGCTGTGGCTACCTCTGTGTCGGCACTCGGCAGCCCGTCCATAATTGTATATACCACCTAACCGTGGTTTTTTTTTCTTTCTTTATACATACATACTAGTTACGAGTATACTATCTCTTTATCAACCAGTCTATATATTAGCAGCAGACACAGTACAGTGCGGTAGTTCACGGCTGTGGCTACCTCTGTGTCGGCACTTGGCAGCCCGTCCATAATTGTATATACCACCTAACCGTGGTTTTTTTTTCTTTCTTTATACATACATACTAGTTACGAGTATACTATCTCTTTATCAACCAGTCTATATATTAGCAGCAGACACAGTACAGTGCGGTAGTTCACGGCTGTGGCTACCTCTGTGTCGGCACTCGGCAGCCCGTCCATAATTGTATATACCACCTAACCGTGGTTTTTTTTTCTTTCTTTATACATACATACTAGTTACGAGTATACTATCTCTTTATCAACCAGTCTATATTAGCAGCAGACACAGTACAGTGCGGTAGTTCACGGCTGTGGCTACCTCTGTGTCGGCACTCGGCAGCCCGTCCATAATTGTATATACCACCTAACCGTGGTTTTTTTTTCTTTCTTTATACATACATACTAGTTACGAGTATACTATCTCTTTATCAACCAGTCTATATTAGCAGCAGACACAGTACAGTGCGGTAGTTCACGGCTGTGGCTACCTCTGTGTCGGCACTCGGCAGCCCGTCCATAATTGTATACTAGTATCCAATCCATCCATCTCCATTGTTTACCTGAGGTGCCTTTTAGTTGTGCCTATTAAAATATGGAGAACAAAAATGTTGAGGTTCCAAAATTAGGGAAAGATCAAGATCCACTTCCACCTCGTGCTGAAGCTGCTGCCACTAGTCATGGCCGAGACGATGAAATGCCAGCAACGTCGTCTGCCAAGGCCGATGCCCAATGTCATAGTACAGAGCATGTCAAATCCAAAACACCAAATATCAGTAAAAAAAGGACTCCAAAACCTAAAATAAAATTGTCGGAGGAGAAGCGTAAACTTGCCAATATGCCATTTACCACACGGAGTGGCAAGGAACGGCTGAGGCCCTGGCCTATGTTCATGGCTAGTGGTTCTGGTTTTTTGGAAGGGACATCCTGCGTGACACTGCAGTGCCACTCCTAGATGGGCCCGGTGTTTGTGTCGGCCACTAGGGTCGCTAATCTTACTCACACAGCTACCTCATTGCGCCTCTTTTTTTCTTTGCGTCATGTGCTGTTTGGGGAGGGTTTTTTGGAAGGGCCATCCTGCGTGACACTGCAGTGCCACTCCTAGATGGGCCCGGTGTTTGTGTCGGCCACTAGGGTCGCTAATCTTACTCACACAGCTACCTCATTGCGCCTCTTTTTTTCTTTGCGTCATGTACTGTTTGGGGAGGGTTTTTTGGAAGGGACATCCTGCGTGACACTGCAGTGCCACTCCTAGATGGGCCCGGTGTTTGTGTCGGCCACTAGGGTCGCTTATCTTACTCACACAGCGACCTCGGTGCAAATTTTAGGACTAAAAATAATATTGTGAGGTGTGAGGTATTCAGAATAGACTGAAAATGAGTGTAAATTATGGTTTTTGAGGTTAATAATACTTTGGGATCAAAATGACCCCCAAATTCTATGATTTAAGCTGTTTTTTAGTGTTTTTGGAAAAAAACACCCGAATCCAAAACACACCCGAATCCGACAAAAATAATTCGGTGAGGTTTTGCCAAAACGCGTTCGAACCCAAAACACGGCCGCGGAACCGAACCCAAAACCAAAACACAAAACCCGAAAAATTTCAGGCGCTCATCTCTAATATAGCGCAGCATATTCCGTTGCGCTTTACAATTAGAACAACAGTTATAGAACAAAACAGGGCAAAGACAGACATAGCGGTAGGAAGGCCCTGCTGGCAAGCTTACAATATATAGGGAAATAGATATTGATACACAAGGATAGATGCAACCAGTTACATAATGTTTCCCCAGATTGCTAGGTTCTTAATGTGTTGTATGATATGATCACCCAGCAATGTTGGAAGACAAAATGTGAGGTTATAGGGACTGTGCAGAGGGAATGTAACTGGATAGGGAAGCATTGAAGGTTATGTGTGTGGGTCAGGAATTTGGTAGGCTTGTCTGAAGAGATGAGTTTTCAGGGAACGTTTAAAGGTTTGGAGACTAGTGGAGAGTCTTATTGTGCGTGGGAGGGCATTCCACAGAGTGGGTGAAGCCCGGGTAAAGTCCTGTAATTTTAAGTGGGAACAGGTAATACATCTGGATGAGAGACGCAGATCTTGTGCAGAGCGGAGGGGTCTGGTAGGGAGATATTTTGAGATGAGTGAGGAGATGTATGATGGTGCAGTTTGGGTAATAGCCTTGTATGTAAGTAAAAGTATTTTATATTTGACACGGTAGAATACCGGTAACCAATGGAGGGACTGACAGAGCGGATCAGCAGACGAAGAACGTCTGGCGAGGAAGATTAGCCTCGCAGCTGCATTTAAAATGGATTGAAGTGGTGAGAGCCTATGTTTGGGAAGACCAGTAAGGAGACTATTACAATAATCAATGCGGGAGATGATGAGTGCATGGATCAGAGTTTTTGCAGTGTCTTGTGTAAGATAAGGGCGTATTTTGGATATGTTTTTAAGGTGCATGTAACATGATTTAGAGACAGATTGAATGTGTGGAACAAACGACAGTTCATAGTCAAGGATGACACCTAGGCAGCGAGCTTGTGGGGTAGGGTGGATAGTTGCATTGTCAACAGTTATGGCAATATCAGGTTGGTAACTACCCTTAGCTGGTGGGAAAATAATTAATTCTGTTTTGGAAATGTTGAGTTTCAGATGGCGAGATGACATCCAAGATGAAATGGCAGACATGCATCCAGTGACACGAGCCAATACACATGGTGATAAATCTGGGGAGGATAGGTAGATTTGAGTATCATCAGCGTACAAATGATACTGAAATCCGAAGGAGCTGATTAGTTTACCAAGAGAGGAGGTAAAGATTGAGAAAAGCAGAGGACCTAAGACTGAGCCTTGCGGTACTCCAACTGATAGAGGTAGAGAAGAGGAGGTAGAATCAGAGAAGTGAACACTGAAAGATCGATTAGATAGGTAGGATGAGAACCAAGTAAGGGCTGTGTCCTGAAGACCTAGGGACTCTAGTGTTTGTATGAGAAGAGAGTGGTCAAAAAAGCAGCAGAGAGATCTAGAAGAATAAGTAGTGTGTAATGGCCTTTTGATCTAGCAGTGACCAGATCATTCACTATTTTGGTCAGTGCAGTCTCCGTGGAGTGTTGGGCATGAAAGCCTGACTGAAGTGGGTCCAGTAATTTGTGGGAGTTAAGAAAGTATGTAAGGCGAGTGTAGGCAAGTCTCTCAAGTAGCTTGGAGGGACTGGGTAGTTGAGAAATGGGACGGTAGTTAGAGAGTGTGTTTGGGTCAGAGTTGTGTTTTTTCAGAATGGGAGTAATCACTGCATGTTTAAACAGAGATGGAAAGATGCCAGTAGAGAGAGAGAGATTACAGATTTTAGTTAAGGTTGGGATAAGCACAGGAGACAAACTTTTGCTGACCTGTGAGGGTATAGGATCAAGAGGAGAGGTAGTGGAGTAGGAGGATGAAAATAGTGTTGATACTTCATCTTCACTTGTGGGATCAAATGAAGAGACAGTGCCCAAGGGTTCAGATAGGGATTTGAGCAGGTCACTGGCTGAGTTAGAGCATACCATTTCATCTCGGATTTTATCAATCTTATCCTTGAAGTAGGAAGCAAGTTCTTGTGCACTGATAGTAGCTAGTGGAGGAGGTGAGGGAGGGTAAAGAAGTGATTTAAATGTATTAAAAAGTAGTTTGGGGTTGGTGGCATGATAAGAGATGAGAGATTGGAAATATGTTTGTTTAGCAGTGTCCAGGGCCTGACGATAGGAGTGGTAGGTAGTCTTATATGTGAGAAAGTCACTTGGATTCTGAGATTTCCGCCACTGACGTTCTACTTTACGTGACAGTTTTTGTAGGTGTCTTGTTGATTTAGAGTGCCATGGTTGGCATCTAAGCCTACGTGGAGTGTGATGGGTAGCTGGAGCAACTTCATCAAGGGCACTCTCTAGGGTCTGGTGCAGGTGGGATACAGCAGTGTCAGGTGTGGTGAATGTAGAGATTGGTGAGAGACGTTGTTGCAGAGAAGTGGAAAGTTGTGTGGAATTATATGCCAGTAATATATCAATAGCAATGGCCTACTGTACTGTACTGCTATATATTATATACTGGTGGTCAGCAAAATTATGCACTGTCCTCCTACTATATATATACTGCGCAAAACTTAAATGCATCACAGGTATGGATGGATAGTATACTTGACGACACAGAGGTAGGTAGAGCAGTGGACTACTGTACCGTACTGATATAATACTGGTGGTCACTGGTCAGCAAAATTCTGCACTGTCCTCCTACTATATACTACAATGCAGCACAGATATGGAGCATTTTTCAGGCAGAGAACGTAGATATTTTCAGCACACTGAGCACAGATATTTGCAAGCACACTGAGCACAGATAATTGCAGCACACCAAGCACAGATATTTGCAGCACACCAAGCACAACTGAGAGAACGCTGCACACGTCCTCTCCCTATCATCTCCAATGCACGAGTGAAAATGGCGGCGACGCATGGCTCCTTATATAGAATACGAATCTCGCGAGAATCCGATAGCGGGATGATGACGTTCGGGCGCGCTCGGGTTAACCGAGCAAGGCGGGAAGATCTGAGGCTGCCTCGGAACCGTGTAAAATAGGTGAAGTTCGGGGGGGTTCGGATCCCGAGGAACCTAACCCGCTCATCACTAGTCTCTACCCAGTCTTATTTTGGTTGGGGCTCCTTGCTTATCCAGCTGCAAAGTTGTTGTTTCTTTTTCTTTCTTTCTTTCTTTTCTCTTTTTTTAACCATTTAGGAGTTTTGTGATATCAGTATGAGTGTTTTGGCTGCGTAACTTCTCAAAGTGCAGATCTATGGGGGCAAGGGCAGATTGCACTTATATTTCCTCACCATGGGGGTCATTCTGAGTTGATCGCTAGCTGCATTTGTTTGCAGCGCAGTGATCAGGCTAAAAAATGGCAGTTCTGCGCATGCGCATACGGCGCAATGCGCACACATGACGTACAGGCACCACAAACTATGTCGTTTTACACAGGGTCTAGCGATGCATTTCAGTCGCACTGCTTGCCGCAGAGTGATTGACATGAAGTGGGCATTTCTGGGTGGCAACTGACCGTTTTCAGGGAGTGTGCGGAAAAATGCAGGCGTGCCATTAAAACGCAGGTGTGGCCGGGCGAACGCTGGGTGGGTTTGTGACGTCAAATCCGGAACTGAATAGACTGAAGTGATCGCAAGCGCTGAGTAGGTTTTGAGCTACTCTGAAACTACACAAAAAAATTTGTAGCCGCTCTGCGATACAACCGTTCGCACTTCTGCTAAGCTAAAATACACTCCCAGTGGTCGGCGGCATAGCGTTTGCACGGCTGCTAAAAACTGCTAGCGAGCAATCAACTCGGAATAACCCCCTATGTGCAATAATTATGGCAATAAAAAACAACATAAACAAATCATTGCAAAATGCATCCAATAGCAGCACTTAACAGTGTGGTGCTAATGCTGAGTTATCTGCAATTACGACAAAAATTGCAGGCACAGTTTGCATTGATTTAAAAAGTACAGTTGCTATCATATGCAAGTGGCAGCTATCCTAAGATATGTACCAATCTGCAATAGTATCATATTTTCCTGGTTTACGTAGGAGAACATCACATACACTCAGTTGCGTGATACCTGGTATGGCAAACAGAGCTCCCCGCATGCTCCTAAGTGACTGAAAGGTGCATGGACTCTCAGTAGGGTGTGCGACTCTAGGAGATGCTGGGCTGGCACCATAGATGCTCCCTGTACTGCCAGCTGCCACTTTTTGACAGGAGCTAGGCACTGCATGCTAATGTAGGAGTACAGCACCCAGCTCACTGTTACTGAGTAGGAGCCGCCATTTTGGTGTGACCCCGGGCTACAGTCCACACCCCCTCCTGCCTACACTTGCACCTATGTTTTTAACCATTTATTTGCAGAAAAACACATTCAATATTAGACATCAATAAAACTGCATAAACATCAGCTATACAGTGGAAACAACAGGATGTAGTTATGATCCCGGCGGTCAGCATACCGACACTGGGATCCTGGCAGGCCAGAATGCCGGCAGGGGGCACAGGACTATTCCCACTCATAAGTGTCCATGACACCCATAGCGTGGGAACAGAATCTGTGGTGAGCGCAGCGAGCCACCGAGCCCACATGGGGCCTTCGTTGCACTCGCCCCCCTGTCGGCATTCTGTCGGATCCCGTCCACTGGTCACCCATACCCAACCCAAAACAACTACTCATCTCATGTACAGAAAAAGCCCAAACATTTTTCTTAAACAACAATGAATTCACCAGTCAGTGTCAGCTGAAATTACACACACAGCATGTAGGTCACTAGTGCTGGGCACCATTATAATCCACTATGTGCACCTGCCCCTGACAACAACCAATAATGCAGCATCTTTGTCCCAGTCTGCATCAGTTCTCAATTGTGCAAGCATATTCTTACTGTAGTTGGCCTATGTTAGATGAACACCCCCATCCAACCTATCCTTGCACTATCAGGTATAATCGGCAGCACCACACACATGTGCATGAGGGGGCATATGCATATATCCACCTTTATGGGAATGCGCTGATTGATTTCACTCAAGATATGTTACATATATAAACTGGTGTATTACTCAACATCAGACCCCAGATCTTCCCTGTGCTGTCATTACCAAACTGTGTTCAACATTCTTCCATCAGACAGTATTTATATATTGACAGTTTACATCTGTAAAAGGTAAAATAAAATGTCTTCTCCAAAAACTGACACTGATTATTCCTGCGGCATGAGCATATAGGGTTGTGGGATTTTAATTGAGTGTGTTAGTAGGTATATATCTATGTAACATTTGGAAAGTCTCCCCACGTTCACGTGGATTTTCTTAAGGAGTTCCTGTTGCCTTCTACAATCTAAGGAAATACTGTATTTGGTGAAGTCAGCCCTGGTTCAGGTGTGTGTGTGTGTGTGTGTGTGTGTGTGTGTGTGTGTGTGTGTGTGTGTGTGTGTGTGTGTGTGTGTGTGTTCTTGTGGTAAGGAAATTCAAATATTAGCAGGGATGGAGTTATCTGAAGCCTCTGATAATATTATCTGTTTAAATTTTTGGCACTATAAATAAAGGATAATAAATAATATTGGCAAAGGTCACAGCTAAATTGGAGTCTATGGTTTCCTGTTGTAATGAGTTTGAGATATATCAACTATGTAAGCAAATGCAAAAATCAGACAAAATGAGAGCAACTTCTTACTCCCATGTTTTACTGTAGCAGTAGTAGTAGTAGTAGTAGTAGTAGTAGTAGTAGTAGTAGTAGTAGTAATAATAATTTCAAAATAATACTTTAAAAATACAGGAAAACATTTTATTTAATATAAGTCACATGCATAGCCTGCTTTCTAATTGGTACATATGGTTCACGTTTGCATTTATGTGTGCAAGCGGTGTACAGAGAAGAGCAAACCAACTTGCCTGTATGAATGTGTGTGAATGGGGCCGGGATAAAGTGACTTGACAGGACTATGTGAATTGTTTACTGATGAACTGATGCAAACAATTCCTCCAATAACACTGGTTAATAAATACTCAAGTAGATAACTCTGTAACACCCAACAATAGACATGTTAAACATGTTAGGACATGAATGGTTTGCAAAACACACTAATGTTGGCAATTTTATTGTATACTATACTATATGTAAAATCAGATTATATTTCTGTAAAGAAAATGCGATGGTGAATTATTTTTCCAAGCAGTTAACTGCTTCTGTTTTGTGGTGCATTATTATCATATATACAGTGTATTATAGAACAGTCTGCAAAGCTGTACAACCAGGGCAATAACCCTAAATAGAAATGAACAACAACAAAACGCTAAAAGACATCCAGTATTATCACTGCAGCTTAAAAACAAAACAAATGGGAGGGTTCTGCCTTCTATAATAAGTTAACTACATTAATTCACAATGCTGAGTATTTAAAGTGCTGAGAGTATTTAAAGTGCTGAACAATAATGTTAGACAAATATCACTAAAGAATAAAAATATGTAGCAAGTATGCTCAATTAATAAATATTTTTTATTATCTATGCTCACTTACTGTTACAATGTTATGTTGTACTAACTTATTTATGTGTATATCTATTGTCGTGGATATGTGACATCCTTATTGTCTACTGAGATTGTAGGTCCTCAATGTTAGTTTAGTGGTGCTAGTTCAAACAGTAAAAACATGTTTGGAAAAAAAAAACGTAGCAATTGAAAAGTTGATGATCCTATTTAAATATCCACTTTTTATGTTAAAATTCATATCTTCTAGCAACAGATAATATTTATGATATTTATGATATTCAAGCATTGTCCAAAAATGTCCCAAAATATATTTTTTTAAATGATCAAATTATGCTAATAATGTGTAACTAAATATGCATATTTGTTAATAAAATTATTCTGAATCCAGCATAGGAACCAGCTCTGTGGATGCTGTGGTTGCTGTAGCACCCCCAATATTTGTGCTGACTGCAATCATATCTATGGATAGCCACTTCCAGCAGACACAGATGGGCGATCACTATCTGAGACAGTCAGTGTGACCATGTAGTGTCGGACTGGGACATGAAGGGCCCAGCAGGGAAATGCAATCACAGGGGAACACTATGGGGCATTGCCATATGCTGTAAGGGGTGTGGCTACCTGACCAGAGAGGAGTGGCCATCCATTTTAGGTGCCACCTAGCATAATATATAAAGAAAAAGAGCTCTACCACGCTGCCCACTTCAAGCTGCTGTGTATACGCCTGGGTTACACCGGGAGAGAACAGTAGTATATGCACCTGGGTTACACAGGGAGAGAACAGTAGTATATGCACCTGGGTTACACCGGGAGAGAACAGTAGTATATGCACCTGGGTTACACAGGGAGAGAACAGTAGTATGTGTGCCTGGGTTACACCGGGAGAGAACAGTAGTATATGCGCCTGGGTTACACCAGGAAAGAACAGTAGGATATGTGCCTGGGTTACACCGGGAGAGAACAGTAGTATATGCACCTGGGTTACACAGGGAGAGAACAGTAGTATGTGTGCCTGGGTTACACCGGGAGAGAACAGTAGTATATGCGCCTGGGTTACACCAGGAAAGAACAGTAGGATATGTGCCTGGGTTAAACCAGGAGAGCACAGTAGTATATGCGCCTGAGATACACTGGGAGAGAGCAGTAGTATATGTGCCTGGGTTACATCGGGAGAGAACAGTAGAATATGCACCTGGATTACACCAGGAGAGAACAGTACTATATACGCCTGGGTTATACCAGGAAAGAACAGTAGTATATGTGCCTTGGTTATACTGGGAGAGAACAGTAGTACATGTGCCTTGGTTACACTGGGAGAGAACAGTAGTATATGCACCTGGGATACACTGGGAGAGAACAGTAGTATATGTGCCTGGGTTATACCGGGAGAGAACAGTAGTATATGCACCTGGGATACACCGGGAGCGAGCAGTAGTATATGTGCCTGGGTTACACTGGGAGAGAACAGTAGTATATGCACCTGGGATACACCAGGAGAGAACTGTAGTATATGCGCCTTGGATACACTGGGAGAGAACAGTAGAATATGCACCTGGGTTACACTGGGAGAGAACAGTAGTATATGCGCCTGGGATACACTGGGAGAGAACAGTAGTATATGCGCCTGGGTTACATTGGCAGAGAGCAGTAGTATATGCGCCTGGTTTACATCGGGAGAGAGCAGTAGTATACGCGCCTGGGTTACACCAGGAAAGAACAGTAGTATATGTGTCTAGTTTTCACAAGGAGAGAACAGTAGCAGGGGTGGATTGGGAGACCGGGAGACCAGACCAGTTCCTGGTTGGCTGGTCCACTGCCTCCTCAGTGTGCTGACTTACCCCTCCACTGGGCTGTCTGCCACGATCGGAGTTCAGCTCCGATCAGGCAGCGTTTAGAATCGGTCCCCTGCAGCCCAGCCCCAGCCTGTGCCCCTTCTCCGTGAGCTGTGCACTGCAGCACTACTTCCTCTTACTATAAGCCCCGCCCATGCAGTACTCGGCACTGCTGCATGGCTGACAACAGGCTACACATAAAGAGAGTCACATACAGACAAGACAAATAAGAGTTATGGTGTGTACACACAGTGAGATTTTTTCTTATGATTTTGTCACCGATAAAGTCACCTTTATATTGCTACAAAATACCATTAGTCTTTTTGCTCCTTATAACATGTCCAATACAAACTAAACAAGTACAAAAAAGTGTTTTGTTTTTTATCAAATTTGCAAGAACATGAACTAAAAGCAAATGTGTCATTTTTCCCCCCCCTAACACACAACAAATATATTCTTTGTTACTTTGTGGTCCTTGTTTCAACATTAATCCACCTTTCCAAAAGAGTGAACGGTCTAGATTTCAACACTAACCATGTGTAGGAATAATGTTGTTACAATTTCTTTAACTAAAATACATTCTGCATTACATGAGGGCACACTTACTTTTATATGACACATAGGGGTTCCTCTAGCTAATTGAATTGTGCAGCGTGTTGAAATATCTATCTCCCCCAAACTGAGTAAGATCTGGCCATTAGATTCTACCCAAAATATGTAAAAAATTAGTGTGTATTGATTTAGTCTGGTGAAAATTTCGGGGTCAAAGCATCAAATGATAACATTGAAAATGTCGACTGTGTCTATGGTCAACATGGAAATGGTTGAAACAAAAAAAAAGCTTGACAGAAGTTTTTAGGTGTTTTTCGGACAAAATGTATCCATTTCATAGTCTGTGACCGCGATTAGTGCAAACGTAGACCCTCATGGACTCTCTTTGCTAGCCACACTTCAGGCACGTTTATTATTCCCAATTGTAGTCCATGTGGATGGTAAATGAAGTAAAAGTTGTCATTTGTGGGTCAACCATTGCAATGTCGATCTTTTGTACCTGTCGACCATAAACACAGTCAACCATTTTTGACCATGTTGACCTATTTCATGTCGACCATATGGGTCAACCTATTGACTGTCTGACGAGACACTGGGGTAAATTTACTAAGGTCCCGATTTTGACCGAGATGCCGTTTTTTCATCAAAGTGTCATCTCGGTAATTTACTAAACTCAAATCACGGCAGTGATGAGGGCATTCGTAATATTTGGAAGTCCTAGGAAAAAAATCACGAATGAATACACCATCGGTCAAAACGCGGCTGTTTAAGTATGAATCTCGGTCATTTACTAAGAAGTGCAAAGCAAAAAAAACCAAAACACTGCCGTGAAAAATTACAACTCGTAAAAAAGTGCTTTAAAAAAACAGACCTGCTTTTTTTATTCGTGATTGGATAGGCATGCACGGATCCATGAGATCCGTGCATGTATATCAGTGGGAAGGGGTGGGAAAGTGCTTATTTTTTCAAAAAAAATTGTGTGGGGTCCCCCCTCCTAAGCATAACCAGCCTCGGGCTCTTTGAGCCGATCCTGGTTGCAGAAATATGGGGGGGAAAATGACAGGGGTTCCCCCATATTTAAGCAACCAGCATCGGGCTCTGCGCCTGGTCCTGGTTCCAAAAATACGGGGGACAAAAAGAGTAGGGGTCCCCCGTATTTTTAAAACCAGCACCGGGCTCCACTAGCTGGACAGATAATGCCACAGCCGGGGGTCACTTTTATATAGTGCCCTGCTGCCGTGGCATAAAAAATCCAACTAGTCACCCCTGGCCGGGGTACCCTGGGGGAGTGGGGACCCCTTCAATCAAGGGGTCCCCCCCCCAGCCACCTAAGGGCCAGGGGTGAAGCCCGAGGCTGTCCCCCCCCATCCAATGGGCTGCGGATGGGGGGGCTGATAGCCTTTTGTGATAATGAAAAGATATTGTTTTTAGTAGCAGTACTACAAGTCCCAGCAAGCCTCCCCCGCATGCTGGTACTTGGAGAACCACAAGTACCAGCATGCGGCGGAAAAACGGGCCCGCTGGTACCTGTAGTACTATTACTAAAAAAATACCCAAATAAACACAAGACACACACACCTTGAAAGTAAAGATTTATTACATACATGCACACAAACATACATACATACTTACCTTATGTTCACACGCAGGTCGGTCCTCTTCTCCAGTAGAACCCAAGGGGTACCTGTTGAATAAATTACACTCACCAGATCCAGGGTCCCAGGCTCCTCGTCGCATCCATGTGTAATCCACGTACTTGAATAAAATAACAAAACGGATACCCGAGCCATGAACTGAAAGGGGCCCCATGTTTTCACATGGGACTCCTTTCCCCGAATGCCAGAAACCCACTCTGACTTCTGTCTAAGTGGGTTTCCTCAGCCAATCAGGGAGCGCCACGTTGTAGCACCCTCCTGATCGGCTGTGTGCTCCTGTACTGACTGACAGGCGGCACACGGCAGTGTTACAATGTAGCGCCTATGCGCTCCATTGTAACCAATGGTGGGAACTTTCTGCCCTGCGGTTGACCTAAAGTGACGTCACCGCTGAGCAGAAAGTTCCCACCATTGGTTACAATGGAGCGCATAGGCGCTACATTGTAACACTGCCGTGTGCCGCCTGTCAGTCAGTACAGGAGCACACAGCCGATCAGGAGGGTGCTACAACGTGGCGCTCCCTGATTGGCTGAGGAAACCCACTTAGACAGAAGTCAGAGTGGGTTTCTGGCATTCGGGGAAAGGAGTCCCATGTGAAAACATGGGGCCCCTTTCAGTTCGTGGCTCGGGTATCCGTTTTGTTATTTTATTCAAGTACGTGGATTACACATGGATGCGACGAGGAGCCTGGGACCCTGGATCTGGTGAGTGTAATTTATTCAACAGGTACCCCTTGGGTTCTACTGGAGAAGAGGACCGACCTGCGTGTGAACATAAGGTAAGTATGTATGTATGTTTGTGTGCATGTATGTAATAAATCTTTACTTTCAAGGTGTGTGTGTCTTGTGTTTATTTGGGTATTTTTTTAGTAATAGTACTACAGGTACCAGCGGGCCCGTTTTTCTGCCGCATGCTGGTACTTGTGGTTCTCCAAGTACCAGCATGCGGAGGAGGCTTGCTGGGACTTGTAGTACTGCTACTAAAAACAATATCTTTTCATTATCACAAAAGGCTATCAGCCCCCCCATCCGCAGCCCATTGGATGGGGGGGGACAGCCTCGGGCTTCACCCCTGGCCCTTGGGTGGCTCGGGGGGGGGACCCCTTGATTGAAGGGGTCCCCACTCCCCCAGGGTACCCCGGCCAGGGGTGACTAGTTGGATATTTGATGCCACGGCCGCAGGGCACTATATAAAAGTGACCCCCGGCTGTGGCATTATCTGTCCAGCTAGTGGAGCCCGGTGCTGGTTTTAAAAATACGGGGGACCCCTACTCTTTTTGTCCCCCGTATTTTTGGAACCAGGACCAGGCGCAGAGCCCGATGCTGGTTGCTTAAATATGGGGGAACCCCTGTCAATTTTTTTCCCATATTTCTGCAACCAGGATCGGCTCAAAGAGCCCGAGGCTGGTTATGCTTAGGAGGGGGGACCCCACGCAATTTTTATTTTATTTTACACTGTTTAATTTAAAAAAAAAAAAAAAAAAAAAAAAATGAACCCCAGCACGGATCACACAGATCCGGACGAGATTCATTTTTACAAAGTCGGCAGTGTTTTGCTAATCACTGCCGTTAAAAAAAAAAAAAAAAAACACGAATGACATCGACATCGGAACAAAAGAAAAACCCGAATACGACAGCTTAGTAAATTAGTCGTAATCAATTCAAAAAGTTGCAGTTTTACACTTTCGATGTCATTCGTGATTGAACTTTGACCTTTTTCCGAAAATTACGAATGTTAGTAAATTTACCCCACTGAATCCCTTTTAACTAGCTATTATATGTATTAGTATGCATAAATAAAACAGAAAGTCACATAGATGAGCCAGAGAATGTAATGTCCTTTATTAGTTCTTAAGATGGATAGTCTTTTCCTGTTAATGTTTTAATTTCATTTGCAATTTACACAAGTAAAGAACTAAAAAAAGAAATTAAAACTTATTTTTTGTGATTTCGAGAAATATAAATTAAATACATATTTCAGTTAAGAACCTTGATCCCAATTCCCAAAAAGCCTTGATCGCAATTTGAAACTCAAGCGGTTTTAGACTGATGTTCTAGGTTTCCTTTGTTTTCAAGGTTATCATTTTTTAGATTCTGCATAAAAACATATTTTGCCTGTTGATATGATATTTTATCATTGTTTATTTATTCATGCTATACTTTAACACAAATAAGGTTTATATTGTAATTCAAAATTGATACTTTTGATATTATTTTTATAGTGCTGGTTATATGTGTTTAACATGAATAATCATAATAAGTTTTTATCTACATTGTCTGGGATTTTTGGAATTACAATATACACCAGCTTTCTACCAAAGTATTTGTGCATCGAATTGGATGTTCACCATTCAACAGTCCAGAAATACATCTAATGGGAATGTTTTCTAGATGTTTTCTATTACCTGGATGACAACTTCTGGTTTCCGTGGTTACAACACTGGTACTCTTCGACTCAACATGCCACAAATGGTCCTGGACATGATTCTAAGGCTTGGAGGTTTATTTTGAATATACACGTCAGCACAATATGTTTTGGACAAAAATGTAATTCATTAGCAGTATTTTTTTTTTATGACAGTAAGGTCTAACAGGACTTTTGAAGTTCTCTATTAGAAACTGAAGTTTACTTCTGGTATATGGTTACTATGGTTACGTGACATTATGCTATATTTTCAGGATATTTATGTACAGTGATTAATATTTATAAATGTTAAGCGTGAACAAATGGAGATTGAAAGGGATATGGAGGGATATTATCCAGTTAAAAGATTTCCCTTCTAAATTGTATCTGATTGATGGGAGCAACATAAAGGCTAAAAGTTGGTGGGATATAGTGTACTATGCATCGCATATAGGATGCGGTACATCACACCACTTATCGGGTACATACCGGCAGGGGCATAGTCAGAGCTTTGTGGGCCCCATAGCAGCATTTTAGTTGTTATACCTTATAGTAGTGCCCTAGTTTATTTTATGAACCATAGTAGTGCCCTGGTTCATATTATGGGGTATATGTATCAAAGCTTGCAGAAACATAAAGTGGAGAGAGATAAAGTACCAACCAATCACTTCCTGTCAATTTGCAAGCTGTGTTTGAAAAATGACAGGAGCAGATTGATTGGTACTTTATCTCTCTCCAAGCTTTGATACATATGCCCCTATGTCACATTGTATGGGTGCCTGTACACATTATGCAACATAGTACCCTCAGTTTACCTTATGACATACAGTGTAAACAGATCATATTATGCCACAGTATGATGCCCACTTATGCTACACTATAGTGCCCACACTTCATATTGTTCCACATTACAGTGCCCCAGTTCATATTATGTAACATTATAGTGCCCTCCTGTTCATTTTATGCCACATTACAATAAGCAGGTCCAGGGGCATAACTAGATATATTTTTAGGCCCCAAGGCAACAGTTTGTAAGGGCCCTATATACTACCCAAAGGTGAAAAATGTATATAACATATGTAACTTTGACAGGGAAGGTGGACCCCACTAAGTTCTGGGCCCAATAGCAGCTGCTCTCCCTGTACCTATGGTAGGTATGCAGGTATGTACCTAGAAAATCACAAAGGACAGAACAGAAAGAGCTGTCTTTTGCAATACATGGCCTTTTGGGTTTATGACGCAGGACTCCTACATGCCATATGTCAGATGGCGCTGGAGGGGACACTAGGAAGGAACCAACTGAGTCCCTCTCAGTGCACAATGCCAAGAGATGCCCACAGGCTTGTATTAGGGAACGCCATCTATAGATGACATTTTCCACTGGGTCCAAGCCATTACGGAGCTTGGTATATAATATGGAAATGTGGCCAAAGCTCAGAGAACAGCAGTTTTCAGAGTTTTGCCAACATTTTGCCAACATTTTCAGCTTTAGTACATCCCACCCAGGCAGATTTATATTAGAGATGAGCGGGTTCGGTTCCTCGGAATCCGAACCCGCCCGAACTTCAGCTTTTTTTACACGGATCCGAGCGACTCGGGTCTTCCCGCCTTGCTCGGTTAACCCGAGCGCGCCCGAACGTCATCATGACGCTGTCGGATTCTCGCGAGACTCGGATTCTATATAAGGAGCCGCGCGTCGCCGCCATTTTCACACGTGCATTGAGATTGATAGGGAGAGGACGTGGCTGGCGTCCTCTCCATTTAGATTATAAGAGAGAGAGATTTACTGGAGCTTAGGACTAGGAGGAGTACTGTAGAAGTGTTGAGAGTGCAGAGAGTTTACTAGTGAGTGACCACCAGACAGTGCAGTTTATTTAATATATCCGTTCTCTGCCTGAAAAAAGCGATACACACAGTGACTCAGTCACATACCATATCTGTGTGCACTGCTCAGGCTCAGCCCAGTGTGCTGCATCATCTATATATATTATATATCTGTCTGACTGCTCAGCTCACACAGCTTATAATTGTGGGGGAGACTGGGGAGCACTGCAGTGCCAGTTATAGGTTATAGCAGGAGCCAGGAGTACATAATATTATATAGTGAGTGACCACCAGACAGTGCAGTTTATTTAATATATCCGTTCTCTGCCTGAAAAAAGCGATACACACAGTGACTCAGTCACATACCATATCTGTGTGCACTGCTCAGGCTCAGCCCAGTGTGCTGCATCATCTATATATATTATATATCTGTCTGACTGCTCAGCTCACACAGCTTATAATTGTGGGGGAGACTGGGGAGCACTGCAGTGCCAGTTATAGGTTATAGCAGGAGCCAGGAGTACATAATATTATATAGTGAGTGACCACCAGACAGTGCAGTTTATTTAATATATCCGTTCTCTGCCTGAAAAAAGCGATACACACAGTGACTCAGTCACATACCATATCTGTGTGCACTGCTCAGGCTCAGCCCAGTGTGCTGCATCATCTATATATATTATATATCTGTCTGACTGCTCAGCTCACACAGCTTATAATTGTGGGGGAGACTGGGGAGCACTGCAGTGCCAGTTATAGGTTATAGCAGGAGCCAGGAGTACATAATATTATATTAAAATTAAACAGTGCACACTTTTGCTGCAGGAGTGCCACTGCCAGTGTGACTGACCAGTGACCTGACCACACTGACCACCAGTATAGTTAGTAGTATACTTATATTGTGATTGCCTGAAAAAGTTAAACACTCGTCGTGTGACTTCACTTGTGTGTTGTTTTTTTTTTATTCTATAAAAATAAAACTCATTCTGCAGACAGACAGTGTCCAGCAGGTCCGTCATTATATAATATATAATATATACCTGTCCGGCTGCAGTAGTGATATATATATATTTTTTATATCATTTATCATCCAGTCGCAGCAGACACCGTACGGTAGTTCACGGCTGTGGCTACCTCTGTGTCTGCACTCGACAGGCAGTCCGTCCATAATTGTATACCACCTAACCGTGGTTTTTTCTTCTTCTTTATACATACATACTACTATGACATCTCTTTATCAACCAGTCTATATTAGCAGCAGACACAGTACAGTACGGTAGTTCACGGCTGTGGCTACCTCTGTCTGCACTCGGCAGGCAGTCCGTCCATAATTGTATACCACCTAACCGTGGTTTTTTTTTCTTTCTTCTTTATACATACATAGTTACATAGACATCTCTTTATCAACCAGTCTATATTAGCAGCAGACACAGTACAGTACGGTAGTTCACGGCTGTGGCTACCTCTGTGTCTGCACTCGGCAGGCAGTCCGTCCATAATTGTATACCACCTAACCGTGGTTTTTTTTTCTTTCTTCTTTATACATACATAGTTACATAGACATCTCTTTATCAACCAGTCTATATTAGCAGCAGACACAGTACAGTACGGTAGTTCACGGCTGTGGCTACCTCTGTGTCTGCACTCGGCAGGCAGTCCGTCCATAATTGCATACCACCTAACCGTGTTTTTTTTTTCTTTCTTCTTTATACATACATAGTTACATAGACATCTCTTTATCAACCAGTCTATATTAGCAGCAGACACAGTACAGTACGGTAGTTCACGGCTGTGGCTACCTCTGTGTCTGCACTCGGCAGGCAGTCCGTCCATAATTGTATACCACCTAACCGTGTTTTTTTTTTCTTTCTTCTTTATACATACATAGTTACATAGACATCTCTTTATCAACCAGTCTATATTAGCAGCAGACACAGTACAGTACGGTAGTTCACGGCTGTGGCTACCTCTGTGTCTGCACTCGGCAGGCAGTCCGTCCATAATTGTATACCACCTAACCGTGGTTTTTTTTTCTTTCTTCTTTATACATACATAGTTACATAGACATCTCTTTATCAACCAGTCTATATTAGCAGCAGACACAGTACAGTACGGTAGTTCACGGCTGTGGCTACCTCTGTGTCTGCACTCGGCAGGCAGTCCGTCCATAATTGTATACCACCTAACCGTGGTTTTTTTTTCTTTCTTCTTTATACATACATACTACTACGACATCTCTTTATCAACCAGTCTATATTATTAGCAGCAGACACAGTACAGTACGGTAGTTCACGGCTGTGGCTACCTCTGTGTCTGCACTCGGCAGGCAGTCCGTCCATAATTGTATACCACCTAACCGTGGTTTTTTTTTCTTTCTTCTTTATACATACATAGTTACATAGACATCTCTTTATCAACCAGTCTATATTAGCAGCAGACACAGTACAGTACGGTAGTTCACGGCTGTGGCTACCTCTGTGTCTGCACTCGGCAGGCAGTCCATAATTGTATACTAGTATCCATCTCCATTGTTTACCTGAGGTGCCTTTTAGTTGTGCCTATTAAAATATGGAGAACAAAAATGTTGAGGTTCCAAAATTAGGGAAAGATCAAGATCCACTTCCACCTCGTGCTGAAGCTGCTGCCACTAGTCATGGCCGAGACGATGAAATGCCATCAACGTCGTCTGCCAAGGCCGATGCCCAATGTCATAGTACAGAGCATGTCAAATCCAAAACACCAAATATCAGAAAAAAAAGGACTCCAAAACCTAAAATAAAATTGTCGGAGGAGAAGCGTAAACTTGCCAATATGCCATTTACGACACGGAGTGGCAAGGATCGGCTGAGGCCCTGGCCTATGTTCATGGCTAGTGGTTCAGCTTCACATGAGGATGGAAGCACTCAGCCTCTCGCTAGAAAAATGAAAAGACTCAAGCTGGCAAAAGCAGCACAGCAAAGAACTGTGCATTCTTCGAAATCCCAAATCCACAAGGAGAGTCCAATTGTGTCGGTTGCGATGCCTGACCTTCCCAACACTGGACGTGAAGAGCATGCGCCTTCCACCATTTGCACGCCCCCTGCAAGTGCTGGAAGGAGCACCCGCAGTCCAGTTCCTGATAGTCAGATTGAAGATGTCAGTGTTGAAGTACACCAGGATGAGGAGGATATGGGTGTTGCTGGCGCTGGGGAGGAAATTGACCAGGAGGATTCTGATGGTGAGGTGGTTTGTTTAAGTCAGGCACCCGGGGAGACACCTGTTGTCCGTGGGAGGAATATGGCCGTTGACATGCCAGGTGAAAATACCAAAAAAATCAGCTCTTCGGTGTGGAGGTATTTCACCAGAAATGCGGACAACAGGTGTCAAGCCGTGTGTTCCCTTTGTCAAGCTGTAATAAGTAGGGGTAAGGACGTTAACCACCTCGGAACATCCTCCCTTATACGTCACCTGCAGCGCATTCATAATAAGTCAGTGACAAGTTCAAAAACTTTGGGTGACAGCGGAAGCAGTCCACTGACCAGTAAATCCCTTCCTCTTGTAACCAAGCTCACGCAAACCACCCCACCAACTCCCTCAGTGTCAATTTCCTCCTTCCCCAGGAATGCCAATAGTCCTGCAGGCCATGTCACTGGCAATTCTGACGAGTCCTCTCCTGCCTGGGATTCCTCCGATGCATCCTTGCGTGTAACGCCTACTGCTGCTGGCGCTGCTGTTGTTGCTGCTGGGAGTCGATGGTCATCCCAGAGGGGAAGTCGTAAGCCCACTTGTACTACTTCCAGTAAGCAATTGACTGTTCAACAGTCCTTTGCGAGGAAGATGAAATATCACAGCAGTCATCCTGCTGCAAAGCGGATAACTGAGGCCTTGACAACTATGTTGGTGTTAGACGTGCGTCCGGTATCCGCCGTTAGTTCACAGGGAACTAGACAATTTATTGAGGCAGTGTGCCCCCGTTACCAAATACCATCTAGGTTCCACTTCTCTAGGCAGGCGATACCGAGAATGTACACGGACGTCAGAAAAAGACTCACCAGTGTCCTAAAAAATGCAGTTGTACCCAATGTCCACTTAACCACGGACATGTGGACAAGTGGAGCAGGGCAGGGTCAGGACTATATGACTGTGACAGCCCACTGGGTAGATGTATGGACTCCCGCCGCAAGAACAGCAGCGGCGGCACCAGTAGCAGCATCTCGCAAACGCCAACTCTTTCCTAGGCAGGCTACGCTTTGTATCACCGCTTTCCAGAATACGCACACAGCTGAAAACCTCTTACGGCAACTGAGGAAGATCATCGCGGAATGGCTTACCCCAATTGGACTCTCCTGTGGATTTGTGGCATCGGACAACGCCAGCAATATTGTGTGTGCATTAAATATGGGCAAATTCCAGCACGTCCCATGTTTTGCACATACCTTGAATTTGGTGGTGCAGAATTTTTTAAAAAACGACAGGGGTGTGCAAGAGATGCTGTCCGTGGCCAGAAGAATTGCGGGACACTTTCGGCGTACAGGCACCACGTACAGAAGACTGGAGCACCACCAAAAACTACTGAACCTGCCCTGCCATCATCTGAAGCAAGAAGTGGTAACGAGGTGGAATTCAACCCTCTATATGCTTCAGAGGTTGGAGGAGCAGCAAAAGGCCATTCAAGCCTATACAATTGAGCACGATATAGTAGGTGGAATGCACCTGTCTCAAGCGCAGTGGAGAATGATTTCAACGTTGTGCAAGGTTCTGATGCCCTTTGAACTTGCCACACGTGAAGTCAGTTCAGACACTGCCAGCCTGAGTCAGGTCATTCCCCTCATCAGGCTTTTGCAGAAGAAGCTGGAGACATTGAAGGAGGAGCTAACACGGAGCGATTCCGCTAGGCATGTGGGACTTGTGGATGGAGCCCTTAATTCGCTTAACAAGGATTCACGGGTGGTCAATCTGTTGAAATCAGAGCACTACATTTTGGCCACCGTGCTCGATCCTAGATTTAAAGCCTACCTTGGATCTCTCTTTCCGGCAGACACAAGTCTGCTGGGGTTGAAAGACCTGCTGGTGACAAAATTGTCAAGTCAAGCGGAACGCGACCTGTCAACATCTCCTCCTTCACATTCTCCCGCAACTGGGGGTGCGAGGAAAAGGCTCAGAATTCCGAGCCCACCCGCTGGCGGTGATGCAGGGCAGTCTGGAGCGACTGCTGATGCTGACATCTGGTCCGGACTGAAGGACCTGACAACGATTACGGACATGTCGTCTACTGTCACTGCATATGATTCTCTCAACATTGATAGAATGGTGGAGGATTATATGAGTGACCGCATCCAAGTAGGCACGTCACACAGTCCGTACTTATACTGGCAGGAAAAAGAGGCAATTTGGAGGCCCTTGCACAAACTGGCTTTATTCTACCTAAGTTGCCCTCCCACAAGTGTGTACTCCGAAAGAGTGTTTAGTGCCGCCGCTCACCTTGTCAGCAATCGGCGTACGAGGTTACATCCAGAAAATGTGGAGAAGATGATGTTCATTAAAATGAATTATAATCAATTCCTCCGCGGAGACATTGACCAGCAGCAATTGCCTCCACAAAGTACACAGGGAGCTGAGATGGTGGATTCCAGTGGGGACGAATTGATAATCTGTGAGGAGGGGGATGTACACGGTGATATATCGGAGGGTGATGATGAGGTGGACATCTTGCCTCTGTAGAGCCAGTTTGTGCAAGGAGAGATTAATTGCTTCTTTTTTGGGGGGGGTCCAAACCAACCCGTCATATCAGTCACAGTCGTGTGGCAGACCCTGTCACTGAAATGATGGGTTGGTTAAAGTGTGCATGTCCTGTTTTGTTTATACAACATAAGGGTGGGTGGGAGGGCCCAAGGACAATTCCATCTTGCACCTCTTTTTTCTTTTCTTTTTCTTTGCATCATGTGCTGATTGGGGAGGGTTTTTTGGAAGGGACATCCTGCGTGACACTGCAGTGCCACTCCTAAATGGGCCCGGTGTTTGTGTCGGCCACTAGGGTCGCTAATCTTACTCACACAGTCAGCTACCTCATTGCGCCTCTTTTTTTCTTTGCGTCATGTGCTGTTTGGGGAGGGTTTTTTGGAAGGGACATCCTGCGTGACACTGCAGTGCCACTCCTAGATGGGCCCGGTGTTTGTGTCGGCCACTAGGGTCGCTAATCTTACTCACACAGCTACCTCATTGCGCCTCTTTTTTTCTTTGCGTCATGTGCTGTTTGGGGAGGGTTTTTTGGAAGGGACATCCTGCGTGACACTGCAGTGCCACTCCTAGATGGGCCCGGTGTTTGTGTCGGCCACTAGGGTCGCTAATCTTACTCACACAGCTACCTCATTGCGCCTCTTTTTTTCTTTGCATCATGTGCTGTTTGGGGAGGGTTTTTTGGAAGGGCCATCCTGCGTGACACTGCAGTGCCACTCCTAGATGGGCCCGGTGTTTGTGTCGGCCACTAGGGTCGCTAATCTTACTCACACAGCTACCTCATTGCGCCTCTTTTTTTCTTTGCGTCATGTGCTGTTTGGGGAGGGTTTTTTGGAAGGGACATCCTGCGTGACACTGCAGTGCCACTCCTAGATGGGCCCGGTGTTTGTGTCGGCCACTAGGGTCGCTTATCTTACTCACACAGCGACCTCGGTGCAAATTTTAGGACTAAAAATAATATTGTGAGGTGTGAGGTATTCAGAATAGACTGAAAATGAGTGTAAATTATGGTTTTTGAGGTTAATAATACTTTGGGATCAAAATGACCCCCAAATTCTATGATTTAAGCTGTTTTTTAGTGTTTTTTGAAAAAAACACCCGAATCCAAAACACACCCGAATCCGACAAAAAAAATTCGGTGAGGTTTTGCCAAAACGCGTTCGAACCCAAAACACGGCCGCGGAACCGAACCCAAAACCAAAACACAAAACCCGAAAAATTTCAGGCGCTCATCTCTAATTTATATCCAGCCTTGACAAAGGTAGCAGTACTAGATATATATTGGGGGGAGCTGCCTATATGCTTTCATACCCGCTATCTGAATCTTCCAATTTCCTCATACCCGGGTCATGTTTATCAGAGTCGGCCCTTACCTATATGATTCCCTAGGCAAGTTTTTGGCTGGGGGTAGCAACGCAGCTAGTTCTGCCTCTGACCCTGTGCCCCATTCCCAGCACCAGCACCCCTCACCCATAGCAGTCCTCATTTTGTTGTTCCTGCCCCTATATTTTAAATAGGAACAGTGCTCACCCCAAAAAGGGGTGTGATCTTGCTGGGAAGGGGCATGGCCACACAATAGTACCCCCTAATTCAGATTACATCACACAGTAGTACCACTTTACATTATAAATGTTACTCCTCACCGTAGTGCACCTTATTCACATTACATCACACTGAATTGCTCCTTATTCACATTACGTCACACCATATTGCTCTTTATTCACATTAGACCACACAGTAGTGACATTTCTATACTTTACGCCTCACAGTAGAGCATCTTATGCACATAAAGCCACACAATAGTAATGCAAAATTATACATATGACACACATAATGCCCCTTACACACTTATGCCGAACATGACTGCACAACCAACCCACATGCACACAGTACTCACATGGCCGCTAACACTGTGAACTCTGCCTCTGCTTGGATACAGATGTGTCTTCATACATCTTGCCTCAATACGCCATGTAGAAGGTAGGGACGCGCAGTCAGGGGAAGCAGGGGAGGCAGTGCCTCCCCTGTTATTAATGATTAAAATAATACAAAGAAGATACTTATGACACATATTCTGTGTCCTAAGTATCTGCTTTATATTAATCTAATCATTATCCCTGCCTAAATTTGTTTGGGAGGCACCGATCGTGGTGCCTCATGTTGTGAATGGGGAAAGATATGGGAGCGGGGGGCAGGCGGGGCCTAGCAATGGCAATTAAAAGCCCATTGAAAATACATGGGAAAGCGGCACCATTAGAGGTTCCGCTTTCATACATGAAAGCATGCCCCTGTCAGTGAGGCCACAGTGATTGGCCAGCGGATCCGTCACTGGATCCGCTGTCAATCACTGTGTGTGCACGGCAGAGGTGTGGGCGTCAGCGGAGGTGCTGTGGCAGAGGTGTGGGTGGCGAAGTTGCAGGTGGCGGGAGGTGGCGGAGGTGCGGGCGGCGGTGCAGAGTTTGGCAGCGGAGCGTTACCAATTAAAAAAATGGCGTCTCAGCATAATTTTTGAAATTGAAGACGGCCGCCGCGAGCCAATCATGGCTCGCTGTGTCATCACTCCACCCCCTCCGGCTGACATATAAGTCAGCGCGAGGCAACGGCGCTTCAGTCCGACGGTGGAGGAGGAGCAGAGAAGAGCTCCTGAAAGCAGAAGATGCCGAAAGTCCAGGATGGGCAGCGGCTATGCAAAAGAGCTTAGCAGCCGCCGCCCACCAGGTGAAAACTCTGGAAGCCCTGGTGAAGGCGGCGGCCAAGCAAAAGAGATTAAAGGGTGCAGCCTCCCAGGTGAAGACGCCGGAGGAAGACACTGGAAGCCCTGGGGAGGCGGAGCCCCCCCCCCCCCCAAGATGAAGACGCCGAAAGCCCTGGAAAGGTGGCGGCCATACAAAAGAGCTTAAAAGCCATCGCCCCCAGGTGAAGACCCTGACTAATAAACTTTTTTTTTAAAGACAGTGTGGTGTTTTTTATTTTATTTTAATATTTTCTTTACAGGTGGACTACAGGTGCCAGCGGGTCATTTATGACTGGGCATGCTGGCACTTGTGGTTTTCCAAGTTCCAGCATGCTGGGGCAAGCTTGCTGGGACCTGTAGGCCACCTGTAAAGAACAATATTACTATTCTTTACAGGTGGACTACAGGTGCCAGCGGGCCGTTTATGTCCGGGCATGCTGGCACTTGTGGTTCTCCAAGTGCCAGCATGCTGGGGCAGGCTTGCTGGGACCTGTTGGCCACCTGTAAAGAACAATATTAACAATGAACCCCGCACCCACCACCACCAGGGGTGCGGGGCATTGCACCGGGCTATCAGCCCAGTGCTGGTTATTGCTCGGGAGGGGGACCCCATTTTTATTTTTTGGGGTCCCCACTTCCAAGGAATTCCAGCCCTGGGCTGACTAGTTTGGGGGGGGCAGATTAATGTTATGGCAGGGGGACCCCATACCGAGTGTCTCCCCTGCTATGCCATTATCCCCCCCTTGCTGGTTCTGCCTGGTGCTGGTTTTACCAATGTATGGGGGGGAAGCTACACCTTTTTTTAATTTCCCACTCTATGGGGATGGGGGGGGGGGGGGGATGGTTAGCTGCTTGTGCCTCCCCAGCCACTGACCTCACCGCACGCCACTGGTAGAAGGAGATAAACTGGCGTGAATCAGCTAGCAGCTCCGCTAATGCCAGGCTCCTTTTTTGGATGAAAATGTGTCTTATTTGCATTACTATGTGGCTAGGATGCACAAGCAGTGCTATGTTACAGTGCTTTCCAGGTATACACTGTAATGTAGCATTTCGTATGCAGATAGAGCCGCAGCCACACAGAATATAGGCATGCCGCATATCATTTTAATCAGCAGAAGCTGCTTGTGCCCCTTGGCATACCAAATACCCTAGGCATTTGCCTAGTTTGCCTGTGCCTAGGGGCTGCTCTGATGTTTATAAAATCTTGCTGACTGTGTAAAGCCCTAAAGATGCCTACTTTTGGTAGGAAGTGATATACAGCTTCTTTTAAACATTGTTGTTTTTATGTCTGTATGTTTTTGTTGTGCACATTAAAATAAGAATCATTTACATTATTGGTTATTTTTATTCTTATCCCTTTGGTTGTCTTTTATACCACCTGATGATAAAATCCTAATCCACCCATATGCAAAGGTCAGACCTCACAGGACAAAATAACCTTCAGATATGCATTTTTTAGCATAGTGGATGCAGTGCACACACAAAAGAGGCATTGAGATTTGGTTCCCTGGCAGTGGCGGAACTGTGGGAGGCAATGGAGTCGGCTGCCGCCGGACTCCTGACCTGCAGGGGGCACTTCTCCATTGCCTCCCACCCAGGAGCGGATTTACCGCTAGGCAACCAAAGCAGCTGCCTAGGGCCCAACAGGTCCAGGATGCCCGGCCAGTGCATAATTGTCTAGCAGTAAATTCGCTAATGCTCCCCAGTGTAATACCCGACAGTAGTGTCAGCCAGCTCACCCGCTGCCCGTCTCCGCTGATGCTCATAAATACCTTCTCCAGCCATGGACATTGTCACCTTTCCCACTTCCCCCTACTGGAAAAATGCAGATCAGAGGCAGAAATGCCAGAGACAATGGGGCTCCTGCTGTGAAGGGGGTACATGATGCATAACAGTGACCGGCATAGGACTGTAGATATCCCCTATCCTGAAAGGCCAGCCATTTTGGATGATCCTGTTCAATCCTGCAGACCCGGGTGACCCCTGAAAGGTGAGATTTCCAGCTTTTGGGAACCGTTGTCAGCTTGTTGATAGACCCATGGGCTGCGGAGATATCTGCCTGCAAAACTATAAAACAGCATTTTTTCCTGACCGGAGACAGGCTCCAGGGGGACCCTCGTGTCGGTGTCTTCCCATTCCGGCATTTCCAGTCCGATCCTGGCGAACCAGGTGTCCCCTGAAAGAGGAGAGTCCCTGCTTTTTGGAACCATTATCTGATTTTTTTATAGGACCAGGGATCGCAGATATATCTGGCTGCAAATTGGGCGGGACCATGCATTATCTATGGGGAAATTAAATGAGCTGTTTGTGGAACATTTATTCCTCGTCTTGGCTGGAAATCTCTAGTTCTGTAAAACTTAGAATTTGCTTGAGACACTCAAAATTTAAAGGAGCTTCTAGGTGACCCTAGATCCAAGTTTCTACGCCTAATAGAACCGGAGATATCCTGCTTCAAGCACCGGGTCCTAGTGCCAGCTCCACACTAGAGATATGTCCAGTTTCCTTGGTAGCATTTGTTTGACCTTTGACCCCTGATATCTCTGGAAACACCGGCCAGATCTACTTGACCCAGGTACCATCCGATAGCGGAGTCTCTATTATTCAGGAACCTGTGAAATCTAAATTTTAGACCCCCAGGCTGCGGAGCTATCCCCTGCAGAATTGACCACCCCTCTCCTGAAAATATGGATTATTAAACCCACCTCCACTGGTATCCCCCCTTGTGTGTTCAAGATAAACCTACCCCCACCTACGAGTCAGTGAGGGCGCTTATCTTCTCTTTCCATCCCTGACACCCTCTCGCTCTGCCATCTCTTATTCTCTCACTTTCCCTGATACCTTCTTTCTTTCTCGCTCCTCTCTTGGTCTCTCTCTTCCTGACACCCCTCTCTATCCCTGATACTCTCTCGCTCTCCTTTCTCTTTCTCTCACTTTCCCTGACACCCTCTCTCTTGCGTGCCTCTCTCTGTCTCTCTTCCTAACACCCTCTGTCTCATCCCATCTCTATCCCTGACATTGTCTCGCTATCTCCCCCTCTCTTCTTCCCCCACATTCTCTGACCCCCCTGTCTCTCTCTCTCTGTCTGACACACTCTCTCTCTCTTGCTCCTCTCTCTACCTTGATACCTTATCTCTCTTTCATTCTCCCCTTTCTCCTCCTCTCTCTCCCTCACCCCCCTTGCTTTCTCTTTTTGTCTATCTATAGGGGGGCACCAACATTTATCTTGCCTCTGGGCGCCTGGGACAAACTTACGCCACTGTTCCCTGGTGCTTTGGAACCTCACTACTTTTATAGGTAAGAACAAGAGGTGTGACATCTTATGAACATACTGCACTATATTTTATTTCTTCTATTTTTATGTGCATTGGAAATTGACTTAAAAGTAAACATAAACTGGAAGACATCCATCCATCTTAAGTACTTACAAAGGTTACTATTCTCTGGATCATCTTTATGTGACTTTCTATATTATTTCTACATATAATTGGTAGTTAGATTAGAAGTGCTATGGTAAGGTTATTTTTATATACAGAAATAACAAATAATGCACCAAGAACACCTATGATCTTGGCAGTTAATAATGAACTCATATATTCATAAATATTTTTCTTGCCTGGGGAATACAACCAACAGCAGGTTTTTAGCCCAATATTACAGTATGGTAACATATGGGTTTCTGATTGCACTGTTCTAAAATCACTACTCTGCAGCCCCCCCCCCCCCCCCAAATGCAATAGTAGAAAATGTGTATAGGATAAATGGCGCTGAGTACATAAATTAATTTGTTATATAGGACTTAACATACTGTATGTGTTGTGAAAGTAGACCTTAGATTTACAGACTGATATGTCACTGGTAAATACAAGCTCCGTAAATGTAGCTAAGAATTACTTCCTCACTTGTTTAAGTGAGGAAGTAGTCCTGGAGAGATTAAGCAACATAAAGATTCATAAATCACCAGGCGCAGATGGTTTTCACCCAAGGGTTATTATGGAGCTTAAGGCACAGCTTGCAAGACCCTTAAACTTGATTTTCTATAGTTCAGTTAGTTCAGGTATGGTACCGATGGATTGGCGTATAGCTGAGGTAGTGCCATTATTTTAAAAGGAAGCTAAAAATCATCCTGGGAACTATAGACTAGTTAGTTTAACCTCCATAGTGGGTAAAATATTGGAAGGAATTTTGAGGGATAGCATTGAGGATTATCTGTGGAACACTAAGTTTATTAGCAAGAGTCAGCATGGGTTTGTGAGGGACAGATTATGTCAAACTAACCCCATTAGCTTCTACGAGGAAGTGAGCGATAATCTTGACCAGGGAAAAGCAGTGGATGTGGTCTATTTAGATTTTGCAAAAGCATTCGATACAGTGCCTCACAGGAGACTGATCATCAAATTAATGGAGCTTGGCCTAATTGCCTTGATAACAGGGTACAATGAGTAGTGGTCAATGGGATGTTCTCCAGCTGGGCACCAGTAGTCAGCGGAATACCACAAGGGTCCGAACTTGGCCAGCTACTGTTCAATGTTTTTATTAATGATTTAGGAATAGGCCTAGGAAGCACAGTGTTAATTTTTGCAGATGATACTAAACTGTGTAAAGTAATTAATTCAGTAATAGATGTGGAGTTTCTACAGAATGACTTATTTAAACTTGAAACCTGGGAGTCTAAATGGGGAATGAGGTTCAATACTGAAATTTTGGGATTAAAAACAAACTTGCATCCTACACACTTAACGGGGAAAATATAGGGGTAACAGTAGTGGAAAAAGATTTGGGGGTGCTCATAGATAATAGACTTAACAGTACACAATGTCAAAATGCAGCAAAGAAGGCAAGTAAGTCCTCGCGTGCATAAAACGGGGTATTGAGACAAGGGACGAGGATGTAATCCTGCCGCAGTACAAAGCATTGGTACGTCCGCACCTCGAATATTGTGTTCAATTTTGGGCACCATACCATAAAAAAAGATATCGGGGAACTCGAAAGAGTTCAAAGGCGAGCTACTAAAATAATTAAAGGTTAGAGACACTAGAATACGAGGAAAGGCTTACTAGGTTAAATATGTATACACTAGAAAAGAGGCGACTAAGAGGAGACATTATTAATATCTTTAAATATGTAAAGTGTCATTACAAGGAGTTAGCAGGGGATTTGTATATTAATAGAACTCTGTATAGGACACAGGGGCACTCACTGAGGCTAGAGGAGAGGAACTTCCGTACAAAACGTAGGAAGGGATTCTTCACCATAAGGGGAATAAGGATTTGGAACTCCCTGCTGGAGAAGATAATAATGGCGGACTCTGAAAATGCATTTAAAAACGGATTTGGACAGTTTTCTAGCTGAAAAAAAATATCCAAGGCTATTGCATTTAATATATGGCCATTTAGTATCTGGGAGTGGTACGAAATATAGTTGTCAATTGGTACAAAACCATTACTTCAGCTGGTGCACAGCTTAATACAGAATACAGGTTGAACCCGATGGGCATTTTGCCTCTTTTCAACCTCATTAACTATGTTACTAATCTGTGTACAATTATTATTTCCAATTCAATAAGAACTGAACTGTCTGCCTGTTATATGTTTTATGAATCATTACTGCTTGCATTTTATGTGTTTTATGGAATATTACCATCAGATCGTATTGCATTGGAATTAATAATTGCATGCAAATTCTTATCAACATTTAAGGAGCTTGCATTTTCCAGTGCCATATTTGTCTGGCAATCTTAGTGATGTGCACCGGAAATTTTTTGGGTTTTGTGTTTTGTGTTCCATTCCGCGGCCGTGTTTTGGGTTCGGACGCGTTTTAGCAAGACCGCACCGAAATTTTTTGGTCGGATTCAGGTGTGTTTTGGATTCGGGTGTTTTTTTCAAAAAACCCTAAAAAACAGCTTAAATCATAGAATTTGGGGGTCATTTTGATCCCATAGTATTATTAACCTCAATAACCATAATTTCCACTCATTTTCAGTCTATTCTGAACACCTCACAATATTATTTTTAGTCCTAAAATTTGCACCGAGGTCGCTGGATGGCTAAGCTAAGCGACCCTAGTGGCCGACACAAACACCTGGCCCATCTAGGAGTGGCACTGCAGTGTCAGATAGGATGGCCCTTCAAAAAAATTGTCTCCAAACAGCACATGATGCAAAGAAAAAAAGAGGTGCAATGAGGTAGCTGTGTGACTAAGATAAGCGACCCAAGTGGCTGACACAAACATCTGGCCCATCTAGGAGTGGCACTGCAGTGTCACGCAGGATGGCCCTTCAAAAAAATACTCCCCAAACAGCACATGACGCAAAGAACAAAAGAGGCGCAATGAGGTAGCTGTGTGACTAAGCTAAGCGACCCTAGTGGCCGACACAAACACCTTGCCCATCTAGGAGTGGCACTGCAGTGTCACGCAGGATGGCCCTTCAAAAAAATACTCCCCAAACAGCACATGATGCAAAGAAAAAAAGAGGTGCAATGAGGTAGCTGTGTGACTAAGATAAGCGACCCAAGTGGCCGACACAAACATCTGGCCCATCGAGGAGTGGCACTGCAGTGTCACGCAGGATGGCCCTTCAAAAAAATACTCCACAAACAGCACATGACGCAAAGAAAAAAAGGAGGCGCAATGAGGTAGCTGTGTGACTAAGCTAAGCGACCCTAGTGGCCGACACAAACACCTGGCCCATCTAGGAGTGGCACTGCAGTGTCAGACAGGATGGCCCTTCAAAAAAATTGTCCCCAAACAGCACATGATGCAAAGAAAAACAGAGGCGCAATGAGGTAGCTGTGTGACTAAGATAAGCGACCCAAGTGGCCGACACAAACATCTGGCCCATCTTGGAGTGGCATTGCAGTGTCACGCAGGATGGCCCTTCAAAAAAATACTCCCCAAGCAGCACATGACGCAAAGAAAAAAAGAGGCGCAATGAGGTAGCTGTGTGACTAAGCTAAGCGACCCTAGTGGCCAACACAAACACCTGGCCCATCTAGGAGTGGCACTGCAGTGTCAGACAGGATGGCCCTTCAAAAAAATTGTCCCCAAACAGCACATGATGCAAAGAAAAAAAGAGGCGCAATGAGGTAGCTGTGTGACTAAGATAAGCGACCCAAGTGGGCGACACAAACATCTGGCCCATCTAGGAGTGGCACTGCAGTGTCACGCAGGATGGCCCTTCAAAAAAATACTCCCCAAACAGCACATGACGCAAAGAAAAAAAGAGGCGCAATGAGGTAGCTGTGTGACTAAGCTAAGCGACCCTAGTGGCCGACACAAACACCTGGCCCATCTAGGAGTGGCACTGCAGTGTCACGCAGAATGGCCCTTCAAACAAATACTCCCCAAACAGCACATGATGCAAAGAAAAAAAGGCGCAATGAGGTAGCTGTGTGACTAAGCTAAGCGACCCTAGTGGCCGACACAAACACCTGGCCCATCTAGGAGTGGCACTGCAGTATCACGCAGGATGGCCCTTCAAAAAAATACTCCCCAAACAGCACATGACGCAAAGAAAAAAGAGGCGCAATGAGGTAGCTGTGTGACTAAGCTAAGCGACCCTAGTGGCCGACACAAACACCTGGCCCATCTAGGAGTGGCACTGCAGTGTCACGCAGGATGGCCCTTCAAAAAAATACTCCCCAAACAGCACATGATGCTAAGAAAAATGAAAGAAAAAAGAGGAAGGTCAGGCATCGCAACCGACACAATTGGACTCTCCTTGGGGATTTGTGATTTCGAAGAACGCACAGTTCTTTGCTGTGCTTTTGCCAGCTTAAGTCTTTTCTTTTTTCTAGCGAGAGGATGAGTGCTTCCATCCTCATGTGAAGCTGAACCACTAGCCATGAACATAGGCCAGGGCCTCAGCCGTTCCTTGCCACTCCGTGTCGTAAATGGCATATTGGCAAGTTTACGCTTCTCCTCAGACGCTTTTAATTTTGATTTTTGGGTCATTTTACTGATCTTTTGTGTTTTGGATTTTACATGCTCTGTACTATGACATTGGGCATCGGCCTTGGCAGACGACGTTGATGGCATTTCATCGTCTCGGCCATAACTAGTGGCAGCAGCTTCAGCACGAGGTGGAAGTGGATCTTGATCTTTCCCTATTTTTTTAACCTCCACATTTTTGTTCTCCATATTTTAATGCGCACAACTAAAAGGCACCACAGGTATACAATGTAGATGGATGGATAGTATACTTATGGACGACGAGTGACGACACAGAGGTAGGTACAGCAGTGGCATACCGTACTGCTATATACAGTATAATGGACCTGGTGGACACTGTCAGCAGACTGCTAAACTAGTACTACTAGTATAAAAAAAAAAGCCACCACAGGTATACAATGTAGATGGATGGATAGTATACTTATTATTATAAATGGATGACAAGTGACTGACGACACAGAGGTAGGTACAGCAGTGGCCTACCGTACTGCTATATACAGTATATTGGACCTGGTGGACACTGTCAGCAGACTGCTAAACTAGTACTACTAGTATAAAAAAAAAAGCCACCACAGGTATACAATGTAGATGGATGGTAGTATACTTATGGACGACGAGTGACGACACAGAAATAGGTACAACAGTGGCCTACCGTACTGCTATATACAGTATAATGGACCTGGTGGACACTGTCAGCAGACTGCTAAACTAGTACTACTAGTATAAAAAAAAAATAGCCACCACAGGTATACAATGTAGATGGATGGATAGTATACTTATGGACGACGAGTGACGACACAGAGGTAGGTACAGCAGTGGTCTACCGTACTGCTATATACAGTATAATGGACCTGGTGGACACTGTCAGCAGACTGCTAAACTAGAACTACTAGTATAAAGAAAAAAGCCACCACAGGTATACAATGTAGATGGATGTATAGTATACTTATGGACGACGAGTGATGACACAGAGGTAGGTACAGCAGTGGCCTACCGTACTGCTATATACAGTATAATGGACCTGGTGGACACTGTCAGCAGACTGCTAAACTAGTACTACTAGTATAAAGAAAAAAAGCCACCACAGGTATACAATGTAGATGGATGGATAGTATACTTATGGACGATGAGTGACGACACAGAGGTAGGTACAACAGTGGCCTACCGTACTGCTATATATAGTAAATGGACCTGGTGGACACTGTCAGCAAACTGCTAAACTAGTATAAAGAAAAAAAGCCACCACAGGTATACAATGTAGATGGATGGATAGTATACTTATTATTATTAATGGATGACGAGTGACTGACGACACAGAGGTAGGTACAGCAGTGGCCTACCGTACTGCTATATACAGTATAATGGACCTGGTGGACACTGTCAGCAGACTGCTAAACTAGTATAAAAAAAAGCCACCACAGGAGTGTTTTTCAGGCAGACAAACGTATACTGGTGGTCACTGTCAGCAAAACTGTGCACTGTACTCCTGCTATAGCTGCTTCCCAGTCCCCACAATTAAGCAGTGTGAGCACTCAGCACAGATATATCATGCAGCACACTGAGCACAGATATGGTACGGAACGTTTTTTCAGGCAGAGAACGGATTAAAAAAAACTGGTGGTCACTATCAGCAAAACTCTGCACTCTACTCCGAGTCCTAACAGCTGCTCCCCAATCCTCCCCACAATTAGTAATAAAACAAGCAATCAACTGTCTCTTCTACAATTATAAACGGAGAGGACGCCAGCCACATCCTCTCCCTATCAATCTCAATGCACGTGTGAAAATGGCGGCGACGCGCGGCAGCTTATATAGAATCCGAATCTCGCGAGAATCCGACAGCGGGATGATGACGTTCGGGCGCGCTCGGGTTAGCCGAGCAAGGCGGGAGGATCCGAGTCTGCTCGGACCCGTGTAAAAAAAGGTAAAGCTCGGGTGGGTTCGGTTTCTCGGAAACCGAACCCGCTCATCACTAGTCAATCTGTGGTCTACTTTCACAACATATGCATACGTGTAAGTCCTATATCATTCAAAACAGGTGATGGCAATCATACATTAAGAGGGAAATCCAGGAACAGAGCATTCTGTCCCTCCTGGAGAGGGTCGTGTTGGGAGGTATGTTATATAACAATTAATTTATCTACTCAGCACCATTTATCCTATACACATTTACTACTATGCCAATATTGCAGTGTATTTGGCCTAAAAATTACCTCCATGATCAGCAGGTGGGTGTGGTCATCATCTAACCACACTAACTGGCCTGAATGACACCAGAAATAGTGATGCTTGCCTGAGGATCTAAATAGCTGGATCTCATCCCTTTTTAACTACGGTCATGTGACTCTGATGGAAGTGTGCAACACAAATGTCTATCTGAGAAAAGGCAGAGACCGGGGGCCGATATGACTGAACTATGTCATGCATACCAACATGCAATCTCAGTGTGAGATTTAGGGAAGTCAGAAAATTCCTACCCATGGCTCTTGTGTCTAATTTGTGTCACGATGGCACAAAAAATAAGAATTTACTTACCGATAATTCTATTTCTCGTAGTCCGTAGTGGATGCTGGGGACTCCGTAAGGACCATGGGGAATAGCGGCTCCGCAGGAGACTGGGCACATCTAAAGAAAGCTTTAGGATCACCTGGTGTGCACTGGCTCCTCCCCCTATGACCCTCCTCCAAGCCTCAGTTAGGACACTGTGCCCGGACGAGCGTACACAATAAGGAAGGATTTTGAATCCCGGGTAAGACTCATACCAGCCACACCAATCACACTGTACAACTTGTGATCTGAACCCAGTTAACAGCATGATAATAGAGGAGCCTCTAGAAAAGATGGCTCACTACAACAATAACCCGAATTTTTTGGTAACAATAATTATGTACCAGTATTGCAGACAATCCGCACTTGGGATGGGCGCCCAGCATCCACTACGGACTACGAGAAATAGAATTATCGGTAAGTAAATTCTTATTTTCTCTGATGTCCTAGTGGATGCTGGGGACTCCGTAAGGACCATGGGGATTATACCAAAGCTCCCAAACGGGCGGGAGAGTGCGGATGACTCTGCAGCACCGAATGAGAGAACTCCAGGTCCTCTTTAGCCAGGGTATCAAATTTGTAGAATTTTACAAACGTATTTGCTCCTGACCAAGTAACTGCTCGGCAAAGTTGTAAAGCCGAGACCCCTCGGGCAGCTGCCCAAGATGAGCCCACCTTCCTTGTGGAGTGGGCATTTTAAGATTTTTGGCTGTGGCAGGCCTGCCACAGAATGTGCAAGCTGAATTGTACTACAAATCCAACGAGCAATCGTCTGCTTAGAAGCAGGAGCACCCAGTTTGTTGGGTGCATACAGGATAAACAGCGAGTCAGATTTTCTGACTCCAGCCGTCCTGGAAACATGTATTTTCAGGGTCCTGACCACGTCAAGCAACTTGGAATCCTCCAAGTCCTTAGTAGCCGCAGGCACCACAATAGGTTGGTTCATGTGAAATGCAGAAACCACCTTAGGTAGAAAATTTGAGGACGAGTCCTCAATTCTGCCCTTTCAGAATGAAATATTAAGTAAGGGCTTTTATATGATAAAGCCGCCAATTCTGACACACGCCTGGCTGAAACCAGGGCTAACTCGTCACTTCCATGTGAGATATTTTAAGTATACAGTGGTGAGTGGTTCAAACCAATGTGACTTTAGGAAACTCAACACAACCTTGAGATCCCCAAGGTGCCACTGGAGGCACAAAAGGAGACTGTATATGCAGCACCCCTTTTACAAATGTCTGAACTTCAGGCACTGAAGCCAGTTCTTTTTGGAAGAAAATCGACAGGGCCGAAATTTGAACCTTAATGGACCCTAATTTTAGGCCCATAGACAGTCCTGTTTGCAGGAAATGGAGGAAACGACCCAGTTGAAATTCCTCTGTAGGGGCCTTCTTGGCCTCACCCCACGCAACATATTTTCGCCAAATGCGGTGATAATGTTTTGCGGTTACGTCTTTCCTGGCCTTGACCAGGGTAGGGATCTTCAGGATCCGGCATTCAACCGCCATGCCGTCAAACGCAGCCGCGGTAAGTCTTGGAACAGACAAGGCCCTTGCTGGAGCAGGTCCTTTCTTAGAGGTAGAGGCCACGGTTCGTCCGTGAGCATCTCTTGAAGTTCCGGATACCAAGTCCTTCTTGGCCAATCCGGAACCACGAGTATAGTTCTTACTCCTCTCCTTCTTATGATTCTCAGTACTTTTGGTATGAGGGGCAGAGGAGGGAACACATACACTGACTGGTACACCCACGGTGTTACCAGAGCGTCCACCGTTATTGCCTGAGGGTCCCTTGACCTGGCGCAATATCTGTCTAGTTTTTTGTTTAGACGGGACGCCATTATGTCCACCTTTTGTTTTTCCCAACGGTTTACAATCAGGTGGAAGACTTCTGGGTGAAGTCCCCACTCTCCCGGGTGAAGGTCGTGTCTGCTGAGGAAGTCTGCTTCCCAGTTGTCCACTCCCGGAATGAACACTGCTGACAGTGCTATCACATGATTTTCCGCCCAGCTAAAATCCTTGCAGCTTCTGCCATTGCCCTCCTGCTTCTCGTGCCGCCCTGTCTGTTTACGTGGGCGACTGACGTGATGTTGTCCGATTGGATCAATACCGCCTGACCCTGAAGCAGGGGTTTCGCTTGACTTAGGGCATTGTAAATGGCCCTTAGTTCCAGAATGTTTATATGAAGAGATGTCTCCAGGCTTGACCATAAGCCCTGGAAATTCCTTCCCTGTGTGACTGCTCCCCAGCCTCGCAGGCTGGCATCCGTGGCCACCAGGACCCAGTCCCGAATGCCGAATCTGCGGCCCTCTAGAAGATGAGCACTCTGCAACCACCACAGGAGGGATACCCTTGTCCCTGGTGACAGGGTTATCCGCTGAAGCATCTGAAGATGCGACCCGGACCATTTGTCCAGAAGGTTCCACTGTGCGTGGAATCTGCCGAATGGGATTGCTTCGTAAGAAGCCACCATTTTTACCCAGAACCCTTGTGCATTGATGCACTGAGACTTGGTTCGGTTTTAGGAGGTTCCTGACTAGCTCGGATAACTCCCTGGCTTTCTCCTCCGGGAGAAGCACCTTCTTTCTGGACTATGTCCAGAATCATCCCTAGGAACAGAAGACAAGTCGTCTGAATCAGCTGCGATTTTGGAATATTGAAAATCCAATCGTGCTGCCGCAACACTACCTGATATAGTGCTACACCGATCTCCAACTGTTCCCTGGATCTTACCCTTATCAGGGAATCGTCCAAGTAAAGGATAACTAAAATTCCCTTCCTTCGAAGGAATATCATCATTTCGGTCATTACTTCAGTAAAGACCCGGGGTGCCGTGGACCATCCCTACGGCAGCGTCCGAACTGATACAGTTCTGTACCATAACCTGAAATACCCTTGGTGATAAGGGTAAATTTTGACATGAAGGTAAGCATCCTTGATGTCCCGAGACATCATGTAGTCCCCTTCTTCCAGGTTTGCAATCACTGCTCTGAGTGACTCAATTTTGAATTTGAACCTCTGTATGCAAGTGTTCAAAGATTTTAGATTTTAGATTTTAAAATCGGTCTCACCGAGCCGTCTGGCTTCGGTACCACAATAGTGTGGAATAATACCCCGTTCCCTGTTGCAGGAGGGGTACCTTGATTATCACCTGCTGGGAATACAGCTTGTGAATGGCTTCCAAAACTGCCTCCCTGTCAGCGGGAGACGTCGGTAAAACAGACTTTTGGAAACGGCGAGGGGAATACGTCTCGAATTCCAATTTGTACCCCTGAAATATTATCTGAAGGATCCAGGGGTCTACTTGCGAGTGAGCCCACTGCGCACTGAAATTCATTGAGAACGGGACCCCACCGTGCCTGAACTTGTAAAGCCCTAGCGTCATACTGAGGGCTTGGCAGAGGCGGAAAAGGGTTTCTGTTCCTTGGAACTGGCTGATCTCTGCAGCCATTTTCCTCTCCCTCTGTCACGAGCAGAAAAGAGGAACCCTTTTGTCCGCTTGCCAACCAGGACTGCGCCAGATAATACGGCGTCTTATTTTGAGAGGCGACCTGGGGTACATCCCCTCTTTTAAGGCAATACTTCCAAATGCCGTTTGGAATCCGCATCACCTGACCACTTTACTGGAATAATTGGACAACGCACTTATACTTGATGCCAGTCGGCAAATATTCCGCTGTGCATCATGCATATATAGAAATGCATCTTTTAATTGCTCTATAGGCAATAATATACTGTCCTTATCTAGGATATCATATTTCCAGTCAGGGAATCCGACCACGCCAACCCAGCACTGCACATCCAGGCTGAGGCGATTGCTGGTCGCAGTATAACACCAGTATGTGTGTAAATACATTTTAGGATATGCTCCTGCTTTCTATCAGCAGGATCCTTAAGGGCGGCCATCTCAGGAGAGGGTAGAGCCCTTGTTTTTACAAGCGTGTGAGCGCTTTATCCACCCTAGGGGGTGTTTCCCAACGCACCCTAACCTCTGGCGGGAAAAGGTATACTGCCAATAACTTTTTAGAAATTATCAATTGTTATCGGGGGGAAACCCACGCATCATCACACACCTCATTTTATTTCTCAGATTCAGGAAAACTACAGGAAGTTTTTCCTCACCAAACATAATACCCCTTTTTTTTGGTGGTATTCATATTATCAGAAAAGTGTAAACTTTTTCCATTGCCTCAATCATGCAATGTGTGGCCCTATTGGAAATCACGGTTGTCTCTTCAACGTCGACACAGGAGTCAGTACCCTTGTCGGCGTCTGTATCTGAGGTAACGGGCGCTTTAGGGCCCCTGTATGAGACGTCTGGACATGCACAAGCTGAGTAGCCGGCTGTCTCATGTCAACCACTGTCTTTTATACAAAGCTGACACTGTCACGCAATTTCAACAGTACATCCACTCAGGTGTCGACCCCCTAGGGGGTGACAACACTATTTCAGACACTCTACTCCGTCTCCTCATCATTTTTCTCCTCATACATGTCGACACCAACGTACCGACACACAGCACACACACAGGGAATGCTCTGATAGAGGACAGGACCCCACTAGCCCTTTGGGGAGACAGAGGGAGAGTTTGCCAGCACACACCAGAGCGCTATATATATATTAGAGATGAGCGCCTGAAATTTTTCGGGTTTTGTGTTTTGGTTTTGGGTTCGGTTCCGCGGCCGTGTTTTGGGTTCGAACGCGTTTTGGCAAAACCTCACCGAATTTTTTTTGTCGGATTCGGGTGTGTTTTGGATTCGGGTGTTTTTTTCAAAAAACACTAAAAAACAGCTTAAATCATAGAATTTGGGGGTCATTTTGATCCCAAAGTATTATTAACCTCAAAAACCATAATTTACACTCATTTTCAGTCTATTCTGAATACCTCACACCTCACAATATTATTTTTAGTCCTAAAATTTGCACCGAGGTCGCTGTGTGAGTAAGATAAGCGACCCTAGTGGCCGACACAAACACCGGGCCCATCTAGGAGTGGCACTGCAGTATCACGCAGGATGTCCCTTCCAAAAAACCCTCCCCAAACAGCACATGACGCAAAGAAAAAAAGAGGCGCAATGAGGTAGCTGTGTGAGTAAGATTAGCGACCCTAGTGGCCGACACAAACACCGGGCCCATCTAGGAGTGGCACTGCAGTGTCACGCAGGATGGCCCTTCCAAAAAACCCTCCCCAAACAGCACATGACGCAAAGAAAAAAAGAGGCGCAATGAGGTAGCTGACTGTGTGAGTAAGATTAGCGACCCTAGTGGCCGACACAAACACCGGGCACATCTAGGAGTGGCACTGCAGTGTCACGCAGGATGTCCCTTCCAAAAAACCCTCCCCAAACAGCACATGACGCAAAGAAAAAAAGAGGCGCAATGAGGTAGCTGTGTGAGTAAGATTAGCGACCCTAGTGGCCGACACAAACACCGGGCCCATCTAGGAGTGGCACTGCAGTGTCACGCAGGGTGTCCCTTCCAAAAAACCCACCCCAATCAGCACATGATGCAAAGAAAAAGAAAAGAAAAAAGAGGTGCAAGATGGAATTATCCTTGGGCCCTCCCACCCACCCTTATGTTGTATAAACAAAACAGGACATGCACACTTTAACCAACCCATCATTTCAGTGACAGGGTCTGCCACACGACTGTGACTGATATGACGGGTTGGTTTGGACCCCCCCCAAAAAAGAAGCAATTAATCTCTCCTTGCACAAACTGGCTCTACAGAGGCAAGATGTCCACCTCATCTTCACCCTCCGATATATCACCGTGTACATCCCCCTCCTCACAGATTATCAATTCGTCCCCACTGGAATCCACCATCTCAGCTCCCTGTGTACTTTGTGGAGGCAATTGCTGCTGGTCAATGTCTCCGCGGAGGAATTGATTATAATTCATTTTAATGAACATCATCTTCTCCACATTTTCTGGATGTAACCTCGTACGCCGATTGCTGACAAGGTGAGCGGCGGCACTAAACACTCTTTCGGAGTACACACTTGTGGGAGGGCAACTTAGGTAGAATAAAGCCAGTTTGTGCAAGGGCCTCCAAATTGCCTCTTTTTCCTGCCAGTATAAGTACGGACTGTGTGACGTGCCTACTTGGATGCGGTCACTCATATAATCCTCCACCATTCTATCAATGTTGAGAGAATCATATGCAGTGACAGTAGACGACATGTCCGTAATCGTTGTCAGGTCCTTCAGTCCGGACCAGATGTCAGCATCAGCAGTCGCTCCAGACTGCCCTGCATCACCGCCAGCGGGTGGGCTCGGAATTCTGAGCCTTTTCCTCGCACCCCCAGTTGCGGGAGAATGTGAAGGAGGAGATGTTGACAGGTCGCGTTCCGCTTGACTTGACAATTTTGTCACCAGCAGGTCTTTCAACCCCAGCAGACCTGTGTCTGCCGGAAAGAGAGATCCAAGGTAGGCTTTAAATCTAGGATCGAGCACGGTGGCCAAAATGTAGTGCTCTGATTTCAACAGATTGACCACCCGTGAATCCTTGTTAAGCGAATTAAGGGCTGCATCCACAAGTCCCACATGCCTAGCGGAATCGCTCCGTGTTAGCTCCTCCTTCAATGCCTCCAGCTTCTTCTGCAAAAGCCTGATGAGGGGAATGACCTGACTCAGGCTGGCAGTGTCTGAACTGACTTCACGTGTGGCAAGTTCAAAGGGCATCAGAACCTTGCACAACGTTGAAATCATTCTCCACTGCACTTGAGACAGGTGCATTCCACCTACTATATCGTGCTCAATTGTATAGGCTTGAATGGCCTTTTGCTGCTCCTCCAACCTCTGAAGCATATAGAGGGTTGAATTCCACCTCGTTACCACTTCTTGCTTCAGATGATGGCAGGGCAGGTTCAGTAGTTTTTGGTGGTGCTCCAGTTTTCTGTACGTGGTGCCTGTACGCCGAAAGTGTCCCGCAATTCTTCTGGCCACCGACAGCATCTCTTGCACGGCCCTGTCGTTTTTTAAAAAATTCTGCACCACCAAATTCAAGGTATGTGCAAAACATGGGACGTGCTGGAATTGGCCCAGATTTAATGCACACACAATATTGCTGGCGTTGTCCGATGCCACAAATCCACAGGAGAGTCCAATTGGGGTAAGCCATTCCGCGATGATCTTCCTCAGTTGCCGTAAGAGGTTTTCAGCTGTGTGCGTATTCTGGAAAGCGGTGATACAAAGCGTAGCCTGCCTAGGAAAGAGTTGGCGTTTGCGAGATGCTGCTACTGGTGCCGCCGCTGCTGTTCTTGCGGCGGGAGTCCATACATCTACCCAGTGGGCTGTCACAGTCATATAGTCCTGACCCTGCCCTGCTCCACTTGTCCACATGTCCGTGGTTAAGTGGACATTGGGTACAGCTGCATTTTTTAGGACACTGGTGACTCTTTTTCTGAGGTCTGTGTACATTTTCGGTATCGCCTGCCTAGAGAAATGGAACCTAGATGGTATTTGGTACCGGGGACACAGTACCTCCAACAAGTCTCTAGTTGGCTCTGCAGTAATGATGGATACCGGAACCACGTTTCTCACCACCCAGGATGCCAAGGCCTCAGTTATCCGCTTTGCAGTAGGATGACTGCTGTGATATTTCATCTTCCTCGCAAAGGACTGTTGAACAGTCAATTGCTTACTGGAAGTAGTACAAGTGGGCTTACGACTTCCCCTCTGGGATGACCATCGACTCCCAGCGGCAACAACAGCAGCGCCAGCAGCAGTAGGCGTTACACGCAAGGATGCATCGGAGGAATCCCAGGCAGGAGAGGACTCGTCAGACTTGCCAGTGACATGGCCTGCAGGACTATTGGCATTCCTGGGGAAGGAGGAAATTGACACTGAGGGAGTTGGTGGGGTGGTTTGCGTGAGCTTGGTTACAAGAGGAAGGGATTTACTGGTCAGTGGACTGCTTCCGCTGTCACCCAAAGTTTTTGAACTTGTCACTGACTTATTATGAATGCGCTGCAGGTGACGTATAAGGGAGGATGTTCCGAGGTGGTTAACGTCCTTACCCCTACTTATTACAGCTTGACAAAGGGAACACACGGCTTGACACCTGTTGTCCGCATTTCTGGTGAAATACCTCCACACCGAAGAGCTGATTTTTTTGGTATTTTCACCTGGCATGTCAACGGCCATATTCCTCCCACGGACAACAGGTGTCTCCCCGGGTGCCTGACTTAAACAAACCACCTCACCATCAGAATCCTCCTGGTCAATTTCCTCCCCAGCGCCAGCAACACCCATATCCTCCTCATCCTGGTGTACTTCAACACTGACATCTTCAATCTGACTATCAGGAACTGGACTGCGGGTGCTCCTTCCAGCACTTGCAGGGGGCATGCAAATAGTGGAAGGCGCATGCTCTTCACGTCCAGTGTTGGGAAGGTCAGGCATCGCAAACGACACAATTGGACTCTCCTTGTGGATTTGGGATTTCAAAGAACGCACAGTTCTTTGCGGTGCTTTTGCCAGCTTGAGTCTTTTCAGTTTTCTAGCGAGAGGCTGAGTGCTTCCATCCTCATGTGAAGCTGAACCACTAGCCATGAACATAGGCCAGGGCCTCAGCCGTTCCTTGCCACTCCGTGTGGTAAATGGCATATTGGCAAGTTTACGCTTCTCCTCCGACAATTTTATTTTAGGTTTTGGAGTCCTTTTTTTTCTGATATTTGGTGTTTTGGATTTGACATGCTCTGTACTATGACATTGGGCATCGGCCTTGGCAGACGACGTTGCTGGCATTTCATCGTCTCGGCCATGACTAGTGGCAGCAGCTTCAGCACGAGGTGGAAGTGGATCTTGATCTTTCCCTAATTTTGGAACCTCAACTTTTTTGTTCTCCATATTTTATAGGCAGAACTAAAAGGCACCTCAGGTAAACAATGGAGATGGATGGATTGGATACTAGTATACAATTATGGACGGACTGCCACGGTTAGGTGGTATAAAAAAACCACGGTTAGGTGGTATATATTATAATAATAATACAATTATGGATGGACGGACTGCCTGCCGACTGCCGACACAGAGGTAGCCACAGCCGTGAACTACCGCACTGTACACTGGTTGATAAAGAGATAGTAGTATACTCGTAACAATTAGGATGACACTATGACGGTATAAAGAATGAAAAAAAAACCACGGTTAGGTGGTATATATTATAATAATAATACAATTATGGATGGACGGACTGCCTGCCGACTGCCGACACAGAGGTAGCCACAGCCGTGAACTACCGCACTGTACACTGGTTGATAAAGAGATAGTAGTATACTCGTAACAATTAGGATGACACTATGACGGTATAAAGAATGAAAAAAAAACCACGGTTAGGTGGTAGGTATATAATAATAAATAATACAATTCTGGTCGGACGGACTGCCTGCCGTGTGCCGACACAGAGGTAGCCACAGCCGTGAACTACCGCACTGTACACTGGTTGATAAAGAGATAGTAGTATACTCGTAACAATTAGGATGACACTATGACGGTATAAAGAATGAAAAAAAAAACCACGGTTAGGTGGTAGGTATATAATAATAAATAATACAATTCTGGTCGGACGGACTGCCTGCCGTGTGCCGACACAGAGGTAGCCACAGCCGTGAACTACCGCACTGTACACTGGTTGATAAAGAGATAGTAGTATACTCGTAACAATTAGGATGACACTATGACGGTATAAAGAATGAAAAAAAAACCACGGTTAGGTGGTAGGTATATAATAATAAATAATACAATTCTGGTCGGACGGACTGCCTGCCGTGTGCCGACACAGAGGTAGCCACAGCCGTGAACTACCGCACTGTACACTGGTTGATAAAGAGATAGTAGTATACTCGTAACAATTAGGATGACACTATGACGGTATAAAGAATGAAAAAAAAACCACGGTTAGGTGGTAGGTATATAATAATAAATAATACAATTCTGGTCGGACGGACTGCCTGCCGTGTGCCGACACAGAGGTAGCCACAGCCGTGAACTACCGCACTGTACACTGGTTGATAAAGAGATAGTAGTATACTCGTAACAATTAGGATGACACTATGACGGTATAAAGAATGAAAAAAAAACCACGGTTAGGTGGTAGGTATATAATAATAAATAATACAATTCTGGTCGGACGGACTGCCTGCCGTGTGCCGACACAGAGGTAGCCACAGCCGTGAACTACCGCACTGTACACTGGTTGATAAAGAGATAGTAGTATACTCGTAACAATTAGGATGACACTATGACGGTATAAAGAATGAAAAAAAAAACCACGGTTAGGTGGTAGGTATATAATAATAAATAATACAATTCTGGTCGGACGGACTGCCTGCCGTGTGCCGACACAGAGGTAGCCACAGCCGTGAACTACCGCACTGTACACTGGTTGATAAAGAGATAGTAGTATACTCGTAACAATTAGGATGACACTATGACGGTATAAAGAATGAAAAAAAAAACCACGGTTAGGTGGTAGGTATATAATAATAAATAATACAATTCTGGTCGGACGGACTGCCTGCCGTGTGCCGACACAGAGGTAGCCACAGCCGTGAACTACCGCACTGTACACTGGTTGATAAAGAGATAGTAGTATACTCGTAACAATTAGGATGACACTATGACGGTATAAAGAATGAAAAAAAAACCACGGTTAGGTGGTAGGTATATAATAATAAATAATACAATTCTGGTCGGACGGACTGCCTGCCGTGTGCCGACACAGAGGTAGCCACAGCCGTGAACTACCGCACTGTACACTGGTTGATAAAGAGATAGTAGTATACTCGTAACAATTAGGATGACACTATGACGGTATAAAGAATGAAAAAAAAACCACGGTTAGGTGGTAGGTATATAATAATAAATAATACAATTCTGGTCGGACGGACTGCCTGCCGTGTGCCGACACAGAGGTAGCCACAGCCGTGAACTACCGCACTGTACTGTGTCTGCTGCTAATATAGACTGGTTGATATTTAAAGAGATATTAGTAGTATACAACAATACTATACTGGTGGTCAGGCACTGGTCACCACTCCTGCAGCAAAAGTGTGCACTGTTAATTAATATAATTGTACTCCTGGCTCCTGCTAACAACCTGCAGTGCTCCCCAGTCTCCCCCACAATTAATTATAAGCTTTTAATTTATACATTGATGACTGTGCAGCACACTGGGCTGAGCTGAGTGCACACAGACTGAGTCACACTGTGTGACTGACTGTGCTGTGTATCGTTTTTTTTTTCAGGCAGAGAACGGATATAGCAGAGAGAAGTGAACGGATATATTATATTAAATAAAAGTTAACTAGCAACTGCACTGGTCACTGACTGTGGTAAACTAACTCTGTCTGCGACTCTGCACAATCTCTCTCTCTCTATCTAATCTATCTCTATTCTAATGGAGAGGACGCCAGACACGTCCTCTCCCTATCAATCTCAATGCACGAGTGAAAATGGCGGCGACGCGCGGCTCCTTATATAGAATCCGAGTCTCGCGATAGAATCCGAGCCTCGCGAGAATCCGACAGCGTCATGATGACGTTCGGGCGCGCTCGGGTTAACCGAGCAAGGCGGGAAGATCCGAGTCGCTCGGACCCGTGAAAAAAAACATGAAGTTCGGGCGGGTTCGGATTCCGAGGAACCGAACCCGCTCATCTCTAATATATATATACAGGGATAACCTTATATAAGTGTTTTTCCCTTTATAGCTGCTGTATTGTTATATACTGCGCCTAATTTGTGCCCCCCCTCTCTTTTTTAACCCCTTTCTGTAGTGTAGTGACTGCAGGGGAGAGCCAGGGAGCTTCCCTCCAACTGAGCTGTGAGGGAAAATGGCGCCAGTGTGCTGAGGAGATAGGCTCCGCCCCTTTCTCGGCGTCCTTATCATCCTTTTTCTGTATGTTTTGGCAGGGGTTAAATGCATCCATATAGCCCAGGAGTTATATGTGATGCATTTATTTTAGCCATATAAGGTTTTTTATCGATTTATTGCGTCTCAGGGCGCTGCCCCCCCCAGCGCCCTGCACCCTCAGTGACCGGAGTGTGAAGTGTGCTGAGAGCAATGGCGCACAGCTGCGGTGCTGTGCGCTACCTTATCTGAAGACAGGATCGTCTTCTGCCGCCGATTTTTTCGGACCTCTTCGCTCTTCTGGCTCTGTAAGGGGGACGGCGGCGCGGCTCCGGTGACCCATCCAGGCTGAACCTGTGATCGTCCCTCTGGAGCTAATGTCCAGTAGCCTAAGAAGCCCAATCCACTCTGCACGCAGGTGAGTTCGCTTCTTCTCCCCTTAGTCCCTCGATGCAGTGAGCCTGTTGCCAGCAGGTCTCACTGAAAATATAAACCTAAACTAAAACTTTCACAAAGAGCTCAGGAGAGCCCCTAGTGTGCACCCTTCTCGTCGGGCACAGAAATCTAACTGAGGCTTGGAGGAGGGTCATAGGGGGAGGAGCCAGTGCACACCAGGTGATCCTAAAGCTTTCTTTAGATGTGCCCAGTCTCCTGCGGAGCCGCTATTCCCCATGGTCCTTACGGAGTCCCCAGCATCCACTAGGACGTCAGAGAAACAATGGGTAAATGAGGACACATATGTATATGTTCTTCATAATAAAATGTCATTGATTACCATGTAAAGTGTTTGCATTGATTTCATGTCTGTAACTAGTAGAAATTGTGAATGAATTGTTACTGTGTTGTCTGTCTGACATGGCATGCGCCTTACATGCCTAATGGGAAATTAACCACTGCATGGACCAACGCAATATTAATTTTATCCAGGGATCCAGGGGGGACCACATTGTACACCTTGCACCCAAATTTTTTCAGTACTTACCCTCCGGAGTCCGGCGTCGGCAGCAGCAGCGCTGCAGAAACTGGCTAGAGAGGAGGTGGCCCAGACAGAATCTGCACACGAGCGTCCTCCTCTCCTGATGCGCTCCTGGTGATACTGTATATTTTTTTGTAAAGCCTTTATCTGTCTCTACTCTACAAGCGGTAGCTATGATCTTATAGTAGAAGAAACACATCAGCAACAATGCAAAAGCCTGCGAGTTGCAGGCAGCCTCTGGATTTCGGTAATTATGCTAAACCATTAGATTCAAGGCTGCATTACTGTGTTTTAAAAGCAAAAAACAGGTTGGTTTTGCCTTTTAAATTATTTCTGCTTTAAATTTAGTAGATAAATTTCAGAAATCCCATGGCTGACTGCAATCGCTATTACATGTGTCCTGGCGTGTAGAACTAGGCCCCTTGCTATTGCTTTTAAAGAGAGAGTCTCCTGTCCCCATTCACATACCCTGCCCAATAGCACCGAGAGAGGGGGTGTACTCTATGCCCAGGCTTGTGGCGGGGTCCAGCAGGGGCTCGGGCTGGGTCAGTTACTGAGTGCTGCTGATGGGGACAAATGTTGCCCTTTGCAGTATGCACCGCTGCTCACAGTGGTCCATGTCAGTTGCTGTGGGGGACAAATAAATAGTATTTTTTAACATTTTCTGAGTGGTCATGGCAACGGCCACCCAGTATCCAGGCCCATATCCACTATAATCAGCCCTAGGTATTTATTTAAAAGTTTTGGTGAGATTTTGTTGAAGGAAGCGAGGGATATAGATCCTCAAAGGTTAGAAAATGGCAGTGGGAAATCAGAGTGGGGGTTAAAACTGTACTTTAAAATGTAATACACCGACTTTTGACTGCTTGTCTCCTTTATAAAAGATTTGCTCTCTTGCATTAAACAAGCAATGGTTTTATTGATGTAAGTCCTAGTGTTTGAAAATGACACTGGCAATGGGGTGGGTTTCGAAGAAAACCTATTGATCTACTGACCTTATTAGTGTCAACCTAGCATCCGGATCCCGAAAAGGGTTAGGATCATTAGGTTGACCTTTTGTAGTCCATAGTGTCTTGGTTGACCCAAAGTTTTTGCTGGCACAAGGTCGACACATGAAAAAGGTCAACATTGGTAAAAGGTCGACATGGTAAAAGGTCAACACAGAAAAAGGTGACATGAGTTCTTTTAGTTTTTTTTGGTGTTGTTTACTCCGTAAAGTGACAAGGAAACCCAATTAGTGTACCTTGTCTCCTCGCATGGCTCACTTTGCTCACCATGCTTCGGGCAAAGTGTCTTCGCTACCACTACCACTGCTCTTGGCACAGGTTACTATTCCCAATCATAGTCCACGTGGATCGTAGAGTATGAAAAAGTAAAAAAAAAGTTTTTTTTATAAAAAAAACCTTCATGTCGACCTTTTCCTGCGTCAACCACTGCCACATCGACCCCCTGTCCATGTCGACCACAAGTGGTGTACCTATTGACTGTCAACCTTATTAGTGTTGACTTAGCATACAGATCCTGAAAAGAGGCAGATGAATGCCTATTCTGGGATTTATGCATATGCTTCTTGGGTAAGAAAGTTTTTTGTTTGTTTTTTTGTCTTCAGCTTGACACAAGAATCCAACATTATTTATTTATTAGAAGTTTCTTATATAGCTCAGCAAATTCCATTGCGCTTTACAATTGGTACATGAGTGCTTTTTCTTAATATTTACTATACAGGTTGAGTATCCCATATCCAAATATTTCGAAATACGCAATTTTCCGAAATACAGACTTTTTTGAGTGAGAGTGAGATAGTGAAACCTTTGTTTTCTGATGGCTCAATGTACACAAACTTTGTTTAATACACAAAGTTATTAAAAATATTGTATTAAAAGCCCTTCAGGCTGTGTGCATAAGATGTATGTGAAACATAAATGAATTGTGTGTATGTACATACACTTTGTTTAATGCACAAAGTTATAAAAAAAATATTGGCTAAAATGACCTTCAGGCTGTGTGTGTATAAGGTGTATATGAATCATAAATGCATTCTGTGCTTAGACTTAGGTCCCATCGCCATGATATCTCATTATGGTATGCAATTATTCCAAAATACAGAAAAATCCGATATCCAAAATACCTCTGGTCCCAAGCATTTTGGATAAGGGATACTCAACCTGTATATATTCATTATGCATCATTAGAAGATTAGGTGAAAATTAAAAATGTCACCTACTTTTGTAAAAATTAAGTTTTGGGGTCATTCATCATGAAGGTAACACAGGAGATACCACAGATATATTTTGATTAACTGTCACTCCTGAGCTGGCCCGGCATTCCCATACTAGTGTAAAGGGATGCCGGACCAGCTTGGGAGTGAAAGGTAAGCACACACACACACCCGGTTACCAGAGGTTTTATGCACACTAGTGCTACCTCTGACAAACTTTTTCACTGCTAAGAAAGTAGCGTTGAAAAAATTAGTGGAGACAGCTGATTTTCGCAGCAGCTGTTTCCACATCGGAGCAATGATAAATTGCTCCGGCACTCACTGTGAGTCAGAATGTTAATTATCAGGGGCCGCTTGGCCCCCATAATTAACATGTTGAATATGGCCCTTAGTGTTAAAAGCTGTTACATTAATAAGAAGTTGCTTCTGAGTACTAAAAGTGTTACATACAGTAGGTTAGAAGTAATAATTAGAGTTTCAAAAGTGTAAAGGGGGGTACTCATGGAGCGATCGCTGCTTAAAATCGAAGCAATCTGACTAAATTGCTTAGATTTTAAGCAGTGATCACTCCGTGTGTACCTCCACAGCGATAGCGATGCGCGGCTCCGTGCATCGCTATCGCTGGTGTTAGATTGGCTTGCATGCGGGCTCAATCTAGCAGGTCACTCATTTCACCCATCGCGCTGTGCTGAGCAGGGGGAGAGATGTGTGCTGAGCGGTTCACTCAGCACACATGTCTCTCTAAATCGGGCCGCGAACACGGCCCTTTACATTAGTGAACAGTAGATTAGGTAATAAAAGGTGTTAGATTAGTGAAAAACAGATTAGGTAATAAAAAGTGTTAGATTAAGTGTTACAATATTGATGTTCCGAAGTAGACCGGTCACACCAACCCAGAAAAGTTTAGCTTGGCTCCCATGATTAGCCGTTCAAAAGATCCCTCTTCATTGAATCTGTCCTCATATGGACAATATGAGGACAGCTTCAATGAAGAGGGATCTTTTGATCCCTTCTCAGCAGCATCAATGCTCCTTTCCTCCCTGTTATCACAATTTATCTCTGTGCATACACAGAAATAGAACCTGGCAGCAGACTAATAGCAATCGCTATTACTATACTGCATACTCTTCGTATGGACAGGTTCTTATTCAAGGAGCAGTCCCTGATGAGTATTTTTTTCTTTAAATATAAATAGGCAGAGGAGATATGTAGTGGTAACAAAAGATAGATTATGGGACCTCACTAACACCTACAGAGTGCACAGTGGACTGTGACCCTAATTCAGCATGGATTGCTGAAGTGTGGAAATCTCTATTTGCCGTTGCGCACATGCACAAGGACTTAAACTGCGATTGCATTTTAAGAGCCAACCGGGGGATGGCAAAGGGGCTGCAACGGGGTGGCGTTGCAGCATTTTGAAGGCGGTGATGCGGCGTTGGGATGGTGCGGTCCAGGCAACAGAGGCATGTTACACGAAGCCGCTGCAACCCAAATCATGGGAAGGCAGAGGGCTACCCTTAATATTTGATCACTTTTCTGTTTAGCGAAGTGCTCGCATTTCAGTTTGGGGCGGAGGACCCAGCATGCGGTGCGGCCTTGCCTGTGCTGGGTGTCCCCTCAAATGCTAGAGAAAGGAGTTGCAATTTTGAAATTTTGCGCTAAAGTACAACCAATGCTGAATTGGGCCCTAATACATTTGTCTAAAAGCTCAATTGAAGCATGATCAAACTATATCCACCTCCACCAGTGTTGTTTATAAAGCATCCTTTTATACTTAGCCCTATGCTTCTCCGGATGCACTGTAAGCCCCAATGCTCAGGCCAAGGGTCAGGATCAGACTATGAGAATTGCTTATGTGTGAAGGAGACATTACAGGTGTCTGGAATCTCCATTTGGTAAGAAACATAATTCAAAAGTGAAAGTGAGTTAAATTTTGCTTATTACTTATTTTATTTATTACCAGTTATTTATATAGCGCACACATATTCAGCAGCGCTTTACAGAGAATAGTTGCCAATTCACATCAGTCCCTGCCCCAGTGGAGCTCACAATCTATATTCCCTACCACATGCACACTATGTAGAACATATTTATTTGGGATAAAGTAAAAAAATCGACAATTAAAATCTCGGCATTTAAACAAAGCCACCACAATGTCGACAGTTATGATGTCTGCATGGTTAAAATTTCAACAAGCAATGTGTCAACATTGTCAGAATGTTGACATTAGGTTTAGGATTTATGGAGGAACAGACGTCTTACCCGGAAGTCACAATCACAGGACTGGCAGGACCCAGAAGAAACCACTGAAGCCACTTTAGCCACCAGGGATATGTCTATGGGGGTAATTCTGAGTTGATCGCAACAGGAACTTTGTTAGCAGTTGGGTAAAACCATGTGCACTGCAGGGGGGGGGGGGGGGGCAGATATAACATTTGCAGAGAGAGTTAGATTTGGGTGGGTTATTTTGTTTCTGTGCAGGGTAAATACTGGCTGCTTTATTTTTACACTGCAATTTAGATTGCAGATTGAACACACCACACCCAAATCTAACTCTCTCTGCACATGTTACAGATGTAGCCACCTTTATCTTGACCAATTCTCCGCCTAGACGGATGTTTAGTCACGCTAAGGTGATAACTTAGCTTGCTGAGTTTAATCACAGGCAGGCCCGTTGAGGTGATTCTAGATACTCAGCATGCATTACACATCTCCACCACTGGGTGGCTAATGCTCCACTAATCCAGTACTTTCGATCGTATAGCGGCGGATTGATCTACAGCTCTGGCAAATGGTCAGTGATGACTGTAATGTTAATAGATGGTGACCAATGGTCAGACGGTGAGAGTTCTCAATATAAATAAATAGTTCATACAGACACAAACGAACATGTTAAAACACTTGTGTATGCAGACGCAAGATTGTGTATGGAGACACAACTAATTGTGTAAAAGGAAGTATGTACAATGCATAAACACCGTGCTTTTTAAATATATGTACCGTATGAGCGTCCGAGTTCCCTAAGGCATAGTGGGGAGGGGTCGCTATTTGCAGTACTTTTACACATGAACTTGTAAATCTCTCATGAAGTGTCGTGGTCTAACGATGAAGGCTACCACCTTCCACGCTGAGAGTCCCGGGTTCGAGTCCTAAAGTGACAACTTTTTTTTTTTTTTTACTGTGTTCCCGTGACAGTCACTTTAATATTATTATTTTTTTCATGCTAATACATTCTATGGAAGGGTGCACACAGGTTTCACATAAATCAGAGTAAATCTGCAGAAGCGATTCTTTACGCTAAAGGCAAATGCACAGAGGTAATGAGTATAAATTAGTGTATTCCGCCGAAACTAACTGAGCAACACAGTACTGTAGATCGTCGGTGTTTGTGTATTGCACATGACCTGAACTCCCTCCCTGACTACTGCATGACCTGTGCAGGCTCCCAGAGGGTAAGGCCGCTGGGGGTAGGGGAAGGCGGTTGAAAATACGTGCTTTTGAAATACAAGTATGAGCGTCCGAGTGCCCTATGTCATAAACCAACACCAATGGGAAGGAAGTGCCAACCTTTTTTTTTATGTGTTCCCGTGACATTCACTTTATTATAATTTTTTTTCTTTGTTATACATTCAATGGAAGGGTGCACACAGATTTCACATAAATCAGAGTAAATCTGCAGGAGCGATTTTTTACCCTAAATGCAAATGCAAAGAGGTAATGAGTATAAATTAGTGTATTCCGCTGCAACTAACTGAGCAACACAGTACTGTAGATCGTTTGTGTTTGTGTATTGCACTTGACCTGAACTCCCTCCCTGACTACAGCATGACCTGTGCAGGCTCCCAGGGAAGAAGGGCAATGAGGGTAGTGGGAGGCGGTGGAAAATACGTGCTTTTGAAATACAAGTACTGTATGAGCGTCCCTAAGGCATAAACCAACACCAATGTGTTCCGTGACATTCACTTTATTATAATTTTTTTTCTTTGTTATACATTCAATGGAAGGGTGCACACAGGTTTCACATAAATCTTGTCTTGTAACCTGATCGGAACTCCCTACCTGTCTACTGCATGAACTGTGCAGGCTCCCAGGGCAGAAGGGGAAAGTGGGATGGGGGTAGGGCGAGGCAGTGGAAAATACTGTGTTCAAAGAACGGGCCAATGCTGAAGGAGCGTCAGAATCCCCTAGCTAAAATACACAGGGTCGATAGGGATAAGCGAGGTCTATGCACATAACGATACACCAGACCCCATCGCATCACAAAGTGACAAAATGTTTGAGGCACATGAACCCCTGCCTTGTAGCATTATGTGCATAGACCTCGCTTAACCCTATCGCTCCTGTGTATTTTAGCTAGGGGATTCCGACGCTCCTTCAGCACTGCCCCGTAGCCTGCAAAACCTATGCCGTCACTCGTTCCATAGCTGAGTGCTGACACAAGGCGGATCTTCATGTGCCTTGGACATTTTGTCACTTTGTGATGCAATGGGGGTATCGTTAAGTGCATAGACCTCGCTTATCCCCATCGACTCTGTGTATTTTAGCTAAGGGATTCTGACACTCCTTCAGCATTGCCCCGTGACCTACAAAATCTGTGCTGTTACTTGCTCCATAGCCGAGGGCCTCCATGGGGCAAGGAGTCACAGGTGGTAGCCATTTCAATTGAGTCTGCCCTGCTACAGAATTGTATGTGTACCGTATGGTGCATAGAACCTTAACAGTACAACCGCTCCTGCAGCTTTGCCCTGGTTTATGTGAATAACTCCCTCCCTGTCTACTGCATGACCTGTGCAGGCTCCTAGGGGTAAAGAGCGATGGGCTAGCGGGAGGCGGTGGAAATTACTGTGCTTTTGAAATGCAAGTACTGTATGAGTCCGAGTCCCCAGTATGTTCTTCTTGTGTACTAATTAGCACGAACAGCTTGTAACGTACAGTGGCAAGTTTAATCGTTCTATGTATAATGGAGAGATAAAAGCTCCTCCCTAAGTTCCTAGATGCCAAATCATCGTCCTTAGTATCTCTGTACAGTATGTTCTACTAGTGTACTAATTAGCACGAACAGCTTTTAACTGGATGCCAAATCATCGTAATTAGTATCTCTGTACAGTATGTTCTATTAGGGTACTAATTAGCACGAACAGCTTGTAATGTACAGCACAAGTTTAATCTTTCAGGCATCCAGGAACTTAAGGAGGAGCTTTTATCTCTCTCCGTTATACATAGAAAGATTAAACTTGCTGCTGTACGTTACAAGCTGCTTGTGCTAATTAGTACACTAGAAGAACATACTATACAGAGATACTAAGGACGGTGATTTGGCATCCAGGAACTTAGGGAGGAGCTTTTATCTCTCTCTGTTATACTTTGAAAGATTACAATGGAGAGAGATAAAAGCTCCTCCCTAAGTTCCTGGATGCCAAATCACTGTACTTAGTATCTCAGTACAGTATGTTCTACTAGTGTACTAATTAGCACGAACAGCTTGTAACGTACAGTGGCAAGTTTAATCTTTCTATATATCATGTAGAAAGATAAAAGCTCCTCCCTAAGTTGCTGGATGCCAAATCAGCATACTTAGTATCTCTATACAGTATTTTCTATTAGAGTACTAATTAGCACAAACAGCTAATTAGTACCCTAATAGAACATACTGTACAGAGATACTAAAGATGGTGATTTGGCATCCAGGAACTTACAAAGGAGCTTTTATCTCTCTCCATTATACATAGAAAGATTAAACTTGCCACTGTATGTTACAAGCTGCTCGTGCTAATTAGTACACTAGAAGAACATACTGTACAGAGATACTAAGGACGGTGATTTGGCATCCAGGAACTTAGGGAGGAGCTTTTATCTCTCTCTGTTATACTTAGAAGGATTACAATGGAGAGAGATAAAAGCTCCTCCCTAAGTTCCTGTATTGTAAAAAGCAACATCTGGTGGATGATCGCAGGTATTACACGTAAAGGTAACGCCAAACGCTCTGTCTGCCTCCGTGCGATTAGGTACGCCTCTCTGTGACTACGCCCCGGTACGCTGCATATGCTCGATCGGGACAAACGCCTCAGCCAGTCAAGATAAAGGTGGCTACATCTGTATATCTGCCTCCCCTGCAGTGCACATGGTTTTGCCCAACTGCTAACAAAGTTCCTGCTGCGATCAATTCAGAATTACCCCCTATATTCTAACATGTCAACATTTCTTCACTGTCTATATGATGAGTGTCAATATTGTCAATGTCAACATTATGACCATGTTGACATTCTCATGTCAAAATGATGACTGTCAACCTGTATATTCATATTCATGTGTCTCAAAAAGATAAATTTGGTTTCTGATATATAAATGTTAGAGATGTGCGGCGGGCACTATTCGTGTTTTGTGTTTTGGTTTTGGATCTGGATCCCTGCTTGTGTTTTGGATCTGGATTGGATTTGCCAAAAACAACCCATTTGGGTTTTGGTTTTAGTTTTGGATCTGGATGATTTTTGAAAAAAACTTAAAAACAGCTAAAACCACAGAATTTGGGGGGTAATTTTGATCCTACGGTAACCTCAATAACATTCATTTCCACTCATGTCCAGTCTATTCTGTACACCTCACAATATTGTTGTTAGGCCAAAAGATTGCACCAAGGTCGCTGGATGGCTAAGTGGGCGGCACAAACACCTGACCCATCTAGAAGTGGCACTGTAGTGGCAGACAGGATGGCACTTTTACAAACTAGGTCCCAAAGAGCACATAATGCAGAGAAGAAAAAGAGGTGCAATGAGGTAGCTGGATGACTAAGCTAAGAGACCCAAGTGGGTGTCACAAACACCTGGCCCACCTAGGAGTGGCACTGCAGTGGCAGACAGTATGGCAGTTTAAAAAACTAGGCCCCAAAGATCACATAATGCAAAGAAGAAAAAGAGGTGCAAGATGGAATTGTCCTTGGGCCCTCCAACCCACCCTTATGTTGTATAAACAGGACATGCACACTTTAACAAACCAATCATTTCAGCGACATGACTGTGGCAGAAATGAATGGTTTGTTTGGGCCCCCAACAAAAAAAGAAGCAATTACTCTATCCTTGCACAAACTAGCTCTACAGTGGCAAGATGTCGTCCTCATCCTCAGATCCCCCCCCCCGAATCCTTCAGTGTTTACTTTACATCCTCATCCTCAAAGAGAAATAATATTCAAACAAACAAAACCACATCATTTAGGTCTCAGTGAACTGCTTACACAATTACCCAAAGTTTCTGAACTTGACAATGACTTATGATGAATGTGCTGCAGGTGTGACATATAAGGGAGGATGTTTCAAGGTGGTTAACATCCTTACCCCTACTTATTATGGATTGACAAAGGCATCAGATGGCTTGACACCTCCACATTTGTGGAGAAATAATTCCACACTGAAGGTGGATTTTTTGGTATTTTTTCTAGGCATGACAATGAGCTTATTCGTCCCACAGACAACAACTGTCTCCTCCGGTGCCTGATTTAAACAAACCACATCACCATTAGAATCCTCCTCGTCAACTTCCTCCTCAGCGCCAGCAACACCCGTATCCTCATCCTGGTGTACTTCAACAGTGACATCTTCAATTTGAATATCAGAAACTGGACTGTGGGTGCTCCTTCCAGCCCTTGCAGAGGGTGTGCAAATGGTGGAAGGAGCCACCTCTTCCCGTCCAGTGTAGGGAAGGTCAGGCATCGCAACCGCCGACACACTTGGACTCTCCTTGGGGATTTGTGATACCATCTTAGAACGCACAGTTCTTTGCTGTGCTTTTGCCAACTTAACTCTTTTAATTTTTCTAGCAGGAGGATGAGGGCTTCCATCGTCATGTGAAGCTGAACCACTAGTCATGAACAAAGGCCAAGACCTTAGCCGTTCCTTGCCACTCCGTGTCATAAATGGCATATTGACAAGTTTACGTTTCTCCTCAGACCATTTAAATTTGTTTTTTTGGGTCATTTTACTGAACTTTGGCTTTTTGGATTTTACATGCCCTACTACTATGACATTGGGCATCGGCCTTAGCAGACAACATTGATGGCATTTCATCGTCTATGTCATGACTAGTGGCAGCAGCTTTGGCACTAGAAGGAAGTGGTTCTAGATCTTTCCCTATTTTATCCTCAAAATTTTTGTTCTCCATTATTTTTCTGGAGTCATATAACAATATGCGGCACAGGAGAGCATACCACTATACCACACAGGGAAAAGCCTGTAAAAATTATTAGGATAATAACCCTATTATTTGGAGTTATTATAATAATATGAGGCACAGGAGAGCATAACTCTAAACCACACACATAGGGAAAAGCCTGTAAAAAATATTTGGGTAATAACTCTTTTATTTGGAGTTAATATTATAATATGCAGCACAGGAGAGAGCGTACCCCTAAACGGCACACACACTGCAAAGCCTTTAAAAATTATTTGGATAATAACCCTTTTATTTGGAGTTATTATAATAATATGCAGCACAGGAGAGCGTACCCCTAAACCACACACAGGGCAAAGCCTGTAAAAATTATTTGGATAATAACCCTTTTATTTGGAGTTATAATAATATGCAGCACAGGAGAGCAGACCCCTAAACCACACACATGGCAAACCCTGTAAAAATTATTTGGATAATAACCCTTTTATTTTTAGTTATTCTAATAATATGCAGCACAGGAGAGCGTACCCCTAAACCACACACACATGGCAAAGTCTGTAAAAATAATTTGGACAATAACCCTTTTATTTGGAGTTATTATAATAATATGCAGCACAGGAGAGCGTACCCCAAAACCACACACACACACACACACACACACACACACACACACACACACACACACACACACACACACACACACACCAAAGCCTGTAAAAATGATTTGGATTAAATATTAATAACCCCTTTATTTGGAGTAAATAATATACAGCACAGGACAGCACCACTGGACTTTTACGGCAGTACCGCTGGAGTTATACAGCAGTACCGCTGGACTTATATGGCAGTACCCCATGACTTATATGGCAGTACCCCATGACTTATATGGCTGTACTGCTGGATTTATATGGCACTACCCGTGGACTTATACGGCAGTGCCGCTGGACCTATATGGCAGCATCACTGGACTGGACCTATATGGCAGCACCACTGGACTGGACTTATATGGCAGCACCACTGGACTGGAGTTATACAGCAGCACCACCGGATTTATGGCAGCACAGGACACCACCACTGGACTTATGGCAGCACAGGACACCACTACTGTACTGGTGCAGCACAAGACAGCACCACTGGACTGGACTTATACAGCAGCAACACTGGACTTATGGCAGCACAGGACACCATCACTGGAGTGACTGGACTGATGCAGCAGAAGACACCACCACTGTACTGATGCAGCACAAGACAGCACCACTGGACTGGACTTATACAGCACCACTGGATTTATACATCCTCACTGGACTTATACGGCAGTACCGCTGGAGTTATACGGCAGTACCTCTGGACTTATACAGCAGTGCCGCTGGACCTATATGGCAGCACCACTGGACTGGACCTATATGGCAGCACCACTGGACTGGACTTATATGGCAGCACCACTGGACTTCTGGCAGCACAGGACACCACCACTGGACTTATGGCAGCACAGGACACCACTACTGTACTGATGCAGCACAAGACAGCACCATTGGACTGGACTTATACAGCAGCAACACTGGACTTATGGCAGCACAGGACACCACCACTGGAGTGACTAGACTGATGCAGCAGAAGATACCACCATTGGACTGATGCAGCACAAGACAGTACCACTGGACCGGACTTATACAGCACCACTGGACTTATACATCATCACTGGACTTATACGGCAGTACTGCTGGAGTTATACGGCAGTATCCCTGGACTTATACGGCAGTACCCAGTACCCATGGCAGCACAGGACACCACCACTGTGACTGGACTGAAGCAGCACAAAACACCACCACTGGAGTGATACAAAAGAGCAGGTCGCCACCCCACGTGCCATGTCACTTCCCCACACAGACACTGAGGAGACTCGTCCTCTCATTACACTCTCCAGGACTGGAATTAAAATGCCAGCGACGCGTGGCTCCTTATATGGAATCCAAAACCGGCAAGAATTCGACAGGGGGATGATGACGTTTTGCATTGTTCTGGTTTCCGAGTCTGGCGGGAAAACCCGAGCCGGACTCGGATTCGAACTCAGAGCGTGAAGTTTGGGGGGGTTCGGTTCTCAGGGAATCGAACCCGCTCATCTCTAATAAATGTAAATGCCGCTGTGTAAATTGTGAAAAAAACTTTATGAGCCCCACTCCTGCGCAACAAGCAGCCTGTGTGATACAATTGATGAAGAGTGTCACCAAACACTCCTAAAGCAAACCACAATATACAACAATTTCACCAATCTTGTATCCCTCGGCGCTAAAGAACTCTGATGAATGAGATTTCTTATAGAAGTGTTCACTTTATCCTGTGTGTTTCCTTTAAGGAAGAGAAAAACACTTCATAGGGCAGGACCGTTTGTTCTCAAAGGACCAAATATTCAATATTAAGATGGACTCCTACCATATGTGCTGGTCTACAGTGAAAGTAGACAAATAAGCAGATTTATTGAGAGGGTATTCCCACCATGAATTGGTAGCCGCGTATCCTCAAAAACAATAAAAACACATCATAGGGCAATCAACTTCCAATATATGGGCATCAACAATGTTGGGATGGACTCTTACCCTATATATTGGTCTACCATTCTAGTAGACAAATGTGCAGTTTTGTTTAGATGGTTTTCCCCACCATAAGTGCTCGGCTGGATTTCCTCAAAAATAATAGAAAAAAGGCCGCCATAGCATAATAAAATTTAATCACGATAAAACACACAAAAATGTGCAAGAAAGGCAGTCGTGCTAGACTCTCACCCTGTGGATTGGTCCACTCCGAAAAGTAGACAAACAGATATAAGATGGTATACAAACAGGCGTCCCTGCAAGCTCTTATCCGACCCAGGTGGTAGTCCAGAATCCTGCCTTCAACCTCAGTGCGACGCGTTTCGATACTTCCCAGTATCTTTTTCAGAGCATAATGAGGTTGTGATGATGGCGGGTTTTTATACCTGTCCTTGGTAAATCCTAATTCCAGACATAGACAACTAACCACTATTCAGTGTCTATCCTAACTATTGCACAGTCCCAATACATGAGTCCAGGCCGGTGTATCTGTGAGATTTCCCATAGCGAGATCTCCAATTGCGGGCAGCTGTGTCACTTGCGCCGGTCTCCGCGCTAATGACGAACTTCCTGTTCCCGCCGGAAGTTACGTCATGCGTTCCAACAACGGTTACGGAAGTGATGGGTTGCGTTCCACAGTCCCCGCTGATGACAGCCGCTTGTGTTAATCTCTCATAGAGGAGATAGCGTTGCGGTTCATCTTGTCATTTAACCTGCGTGCAATGTTCTTCATATCGACCCCATATCATGTGTAATGTAATACATTGTATGTTTTTAATATATTTTTATTATTTTTATGATATGGGGTTTGTATACCATCTTATATCTGTTTGTCTACTTTTCGGAGTGGACCAATCCACAGGGTGAGAGTCTAGCACGACTGCCTTTCTTGCACATTTTTGTATGTTTTATCGTGATTAAATTTTATTATGCTATGGCGGCCTTTTTTCTATTATTTTTGAGGAAATCCAGCCGAGCACTTATGGTGGGGAAAACCATCTAAACAAAACTGCACATTTGTCTACTAGAATGGTAGACCAATATATAGGGTAAGAGTCCATCCCAACATTGTTGATGCCCATATATTGGAAGTTGATTGCCCTATGATGTGTTTTTATTGTTTTTGAGGATACGCGGCTACCAATTCATGGTGGGAATACCCTCTCAATAAATCTGCTTATTTGTCTACTTTCACTGTAGACCAGCACATATGGTAAGAGTCCATCTTAATATTGAATATTTGGTCCTTTGAGAACAAACGGTCCTGCCCTATGAAGTGTTTTTCTCTTCCTTAAAGGAAACACACAGGATAAAGTGAACACTTCTATAAGAAATCTCATTCATCAGAGTTCTTTAGCGCCGAGGGATACAAGATTGGTGAAATTGTTGTATATTGTGGTTTGCTTTAGGAGTGTTTGGTGACACTCTTCATCAATTGTATCACACAGGCTGCTTGTTGCGCAGGAGTGGGGCTCATAAAGTTTTTTTCACTAGTATTGTATTTTCACCTGTTTTTGAACCCTACACTGCTGCAGGTATGTTTGGTTTTCGGGAAAGTAGAGCCAAAAAATTGGACACTCTCTTCGAATCCAACCATACAGATTCCAATATTGTAGATGAAGATCTCAACAGTATTTTATTCAGATTGTAAGATGTTTTGGTAAAAGAAAACAAAGTCTGGTGGGAAGTGGTATCGCTGGAAAAGTACATTTCTCATAAATTGATCCCTAGGGGGCTTAAAATACAGAAAAACTCCAGTTTTACCACTGCCACACAGCAGTTTAAAGACAAATGGGCGGCCATTTTAGATCATTGTTCTTATGAACTTATGACGCTCATAGTAGAAGAAAGGAAAAAATAAATGAATCTTCTAGATAGTAAGATCAAGGAATATCAAGTACTGTTGGAACCTTCTAGGGATTCCGCAGAATATAAAATTACAGAAAAAAGAGTCATGGAAAAAATAGGAAAATTAGAAAAATCAATTATTGCAAAGAAGAGCAAAAAGTATATGAGAGATATAAATGAAAAGAATAGCACTAATGTACAGATAGGAAAAGAGAATATCAGAGGAACACCAAGGGTAAATCATTCTTAACAAAATAGGAGGCAGGATCAAGATTATAAGCCCATGAGACCAGTGTATAATACTCAAACATGGAAATACAAAGGTAAACCCATTCCTAGAAGGGATTTAAGGGCAAATTATAATCATAATCAAAGAACAGACTTAAGGGCTCAGTTTGATACCAGGACACCAAGATGGAGGGATAGAAGAGAAAGGGAGACTAATTGGAGATCACCAAGACATTTTGTTCGTTCTCCATTAGATCACCCAAATCGATATGCACCTCTTGAGGATACCTATGGATCTCCGGCTTTTTTAGACAGGGGGAGACCACATTTGAACCACAGGTAGAAAAAAGGATGAGAGGAACAAGAGCAGGAAAATGCAGGAAGAGAAAAAGGAAACATCGGTATAGAAAGAAAATTAAACCCTCCAATGACATACATGCACCTTTGGTTGAAAAAGTAAAAATCTTCAACCTCAGTGATCATGTACTCTTGGAGGAGGAAAGATCTTTATTGGAAAGGGGACTCAAGTTTGCCCCCTCTACCAAGATTGATCCATTTAATATCTTTATCGATGTTCAAAAGTACCTGAGGAAACTTACTCTAAAAAAGTATTTCCTCCTTAAAGATGATCAAGAATCCGATACGACCCCAAAAGCTGCCACCTCCTTTAGACCCAAATCAACCTTTTTTCCTATCCATCTAAAAGGCAACTTCTTAGAAACATTTAGTAAAGTTGTTTTGGATGACATAGAGAAATTAGAATATAAATCCATCACTCACAATCTTCCCTCTAAAGAGAGAAAGGCCTTTAAGACTCTGAATGATGATAAGGAATTGATAATTAAGCCCGCGGATAAGGGTGGAGGGGTAGTTCTACTAAATAGGTCTTATTATGAAGGAGAAATTTTAAGACAGTTGGAGGATAAAAACACCTATAGGAAAATGCGGGGGAATCCCTTGACTAAAATATCTTCGGCCCTAAAAGCTATGATAGACAAATATAATGGCAAAGAAATTATTACAAAGGCAGAAAGCCAATTTCTGTACTCAGAAGGATCTACGATTCCAACTATCTATATCTTGCCGAAAATCCATAAGCACTTAACCCTTCCCCCCGGAAGACCGATAATTTCGGGAATAAATTCTTTGACAGCAAATTTGTCAGAATTTATTGACTTTTTTCTGCAGCCCCTAGTCACAACTATTCCGTCACATCTTAAGGATACGACTGACGCCCTGAGCCATCTGAACCACTTAAAGTGGGAAGAAGATTACCTCTTTGTGACAGCCGATGTAGGGTCTCTGTACACTATAATTGACCACTGTCAGGGACTAGCAGCCGTTTCTAAAATGCTGGAACGCTCAACTATAGAAAAAGGAATGCAGGAATTTCTTATGGAAGGGATCAATTTTATTTTGAATAATAATTTTTTTCTCTTTATGGATGATTACTACATCCAGAAGAGGGGTACCGCCATGGGCACCAGGTTCGCCCCAAGTTACGTCAATATATTCATGGGTTTGTGGGAGGAGGAGGTGATTTGGAAACACAACCCATTTGGGGCGAACCTGGTGTCCTGGCGGAGATACATTGATGATATCTTGTTTATTTGGCGAGGTGATAGAGAGTCGTTGGATGATTTTTGTAAATATCTCAACTCCAACGATAGGAACATTACCTTATCTTTTCACATAAGCGATTCAAGTCTAGACTTTTTTGGATTTGACAATCTATAAGGATAATCACCAAATCAAAACAAAAAACTTTGTCAAACCTACCGATTCAAGAGTATACATCAATAAGAAGAGCTGTCACCAAAAAAAATGGTTAGATACCGTTCCAATAGGGCAATTTAAAAGGCTGAAGAGGAACTGTACAGATCAGGAGACCTTCTTAAATCAAGCTCAGGAATTAAAGACTTGTTTTCTGTCAAGTGGTTATGAGGAGGAAGAAATCGATACAGCTCTGAATGTAGTAAAGGATTCAGATCGTGAAAGCTTAATCTCGATACCTAAGAAAAGACAAACCGGTCAATCAGATACAGACAGGTTTAAGTGGTCTTTTGTGTCAGATTTCTCCTCCCAACACCACGAGGTGGTTAAGATCTTTAGAAAACATTGGGGGATCCTAAAAAAGGACCCGGTACTGGGAAGAGAATTACCGGAGTTTCCGGTCTGTATTTTTAGAAAGGCCCCAAACCTTAGACAGAAACTGGTTAAGAGCTTCCACTCTAATGCAAATAAGAATAGAGGGATTGTCTCTGAGGGTTTCTATAGATGTGGCACCTGTATAGGATGCAAATGTGATCCCAATACCTTTGGGAAAAAGGCCACCAAAATAGACATCAATAATAAAATGGTGATCATTAAAGATTTTGTCACCTGCCACACATCTAATGTCATCTATGGGATAGAATGTGAGTGCGGCAAATTCTATATTGGTAGGACAAGCAGACAAATGAAAATAAGAATTGGGGAGCACATAAGGAACATACGCAAAGGACTAGATACGCATGCCCTCTCCCTTCATTTTAAAAATACTCATAACTGTGATCCTTCAAAAATAAAGAATTTTTATGGCCTCAAAAAAATCACCCTTGGTTTGAGAGAAACTGATATCAATACTAAACTTGCTAAAGAAGAAATGAATTTTATTTTTAGACACAAAACCCTTGTTCCGATTGGACTAAACAAGGATTTTGAAGTTAAATGGTTTCTTTAAGGTTTTTTAATGCTATATATAGTCCTTTTTTTAAATGTAATACATTGTATGTTTTTAATATATTTTTATTATTTTTATGATATGGGGTCGATATGAAGAACATTGCACGCAGGCTAAATGACAAGATGAACCGCAACGCTATCTCCTCTATGAGAGATTAACACAAGCGGCTGTCATCAGCGGGGACTGTGGAACGCAACCCATCACTTCCGTAACCGTCGTTGGAACGCATGACGTAACTTCCGGCGGGAACAGGAAGTTCGTCATTAGCGCGGAGACCGGCGCAAGTGACACAGCTGCCCGCAATTGGAGATCTCGCTATGGGAAATCTCACAGATACACCGGCCTGGACTCATGTATTGGGACTGTGCAATAGTTAGGATAGACACTGAATAGTGGTTAGTTGTCTATGTCTGGAATTAGGATTTACCAAGGACAGGTATAAAAACCCGCCATCATCACAACCTCATTATGCTGAAAAAGATACTGGGAAGTATCGAAACGCGTCGCACTGAGGTTGAAGGCAGGATTCTGGACTACCACCTGGGTCGGATAAGAGCTTGCAGGGACGCCTGTTTGTATACCATCTTATATCTGTTTGTCTACTTTTCGGAGTGGACCAATCCACAGGGTGAGAGTCTAGCACGACTGCCTTTCTTGCACATTTTTGTATGTTTTATCGTGATTAAATTTTATTATGCTATGGCGGCCTTTTTTCTATTATTTTTGAGGAAATCCAGCTGAGCACTTATGGTGGGGAAAACCATCTAAACAAAACTGCACATTTGTCTACTAGAATGGTAGACCAATATATAGGGTAAGAGTCCATCCCAACATTGTTGATGCCCATATATTGGAAGTTGATTGCCCTATGATGTGTTTTTATTGTTTTTGAGGATACGCGGCTACCAATTCATGGTGGGAATACCCTCTCAATAAATCTGCTTATTTGTCTACTTTCACTGTAGACCAGCACATATGGTAGGAGTCCATCTTAATATTGAATATTTGGTCCTTTGAGAACAAACGGTCCTGCCCTATGAAGTGTTTTTCTCTTCCTTAAAGGAAACACACAGGATAAAGTGAACACTTCTATAAGAAATCTCATTCATCAGAGTTCTTTAGCGCTGTGTAAATTGTGGTTAAGAGAGCTGACTATTCATTGATGAAAGTCAGTGGCAGCAAAATACCAGCACTCAGTAGCATGCAGTAAGCAACATCTAATTCTCTGATTCGTCAAAACTGTTTTGATGAGTAGATGAAATAAATTAAAGCAGAAATTATCCTAATTTATTCAACCATTCCTGACATTTGTAAATAATAATTGAAATTCATGTTTTATTTTATATTGGATATATTATAAGATGTATTCAATGTGTAAAGAGTGTAATGTGGCAGTTTTAGCTTGATAAATTGTGGAATTATCCTATAAGAATCCTGAGCTAACTCATTACTTTCTTTTATCAAATAGGCCACAGTGATTTTAATGGATGTGCATTATTGCTGTCCCAACGGGTGGTCTTCAGTATGCCGAATGTCGGGATCCTGGCGCACAGTATACCGGCGCCTGGATCCCGACAGCCGGCATACCGACAGCTATTCTCCCTCGTGGGGGTCCACGACCCCCCTGGAGGGAGAATAAATAGCGTGGCGCATGTAGCGCACCACCGTGCCCGCAGCGTGGTGAGCGCAGCGAGCCCGCAAGGGGCTCCTTTGCGCTCGCCACACTGTCGGGCTCCCGGCGCCGGTATGCTGGTCGCCGGGAGCCCGGCTGCCGGCATACCATACTACACCCGTCCCAACACTGGAAATCTATATATCTATAGTTGACGCCATAAGCTACATGCTTGCCCATATTATTCAGTGTCTCTACAGTATATACAGTATGTAGCTATTCAGAATAAAGACTGCCATTGATGTATATATAGGCGCAGTCATCAGGCTCACATTAAAGTGATTCCTTATGCAGACAATAGAATATTTTTCTACATAGCTGACTGCTGCAAATATATCAATCTGTATCCAAAACCAAAATAAAATAGATATTGTATTTTATATTTTCAGAGCTTTATATCTTACATACATTTTTCTGTATAATACATTTTTATTTTCAAAAATTAAAGTTGATTAAAATGTATGAATGAGTGATTGTCAGCCTAACTCCTGGCATGGTCCCATTCCTGCCTTGCTCTAATTAGATTATTTGGGTCACTACTGAGATATGAAGCCTACACTGCCATGCTAGTTCTAGGACTGTAAATCTGTGTCTGTTCTCTGGATAGTACAAACTGTAAATGTCAAGGTCACAACCATTTTTTTCCATATTTTTATGTACTATTGGTATTAATAATAGAACTCATTCTGTTTTTTCCTTCTGCACAGTAAGGCATTTTACATCATGTGTATTAATATTTATGAGACACATTGGTGGTCATTCCGAGTTGATCGCTCGCTGCCGATTTTCGCAGTGCAGCGATTAAGTAAAAAAACTGCAAAATTGCACATGTGCATGGTACGCAGCGCGCATGCGCTAAGTACTTTCACACAAAACTTTGTAGATTTACACAAGCTTGAGCGACGTTTTTTCATCGCTTGAGTGATTGTAGTGTGATTGACAGGCAGTGGGTGTTTCTGGGCGGAAACTGGCCATTTTCAGGGAGTATGTTAAAAAACGCAGGCGTGCCAGGTAAAAACGCAGGAGTGGCTGGAGAAATGGGGGAGTGGCTGGCCGAATGCAGGGCGTGTTTGTGACGTCAAACCAGGAACTAAACGGACTGAGGTGATCGCAGTCTAGGAGTAGGTCTGGAGCTACTCAGAAACTGCAGCAAATTATTTAGTAGCAGTTCTGCTAATCTTTCGTTCGCACTTCTGCTAAGCTAAGATAAACTCCCAGAGGGCGGCGGCCATAAAAGCAGCTAGCGAGCGATCAAATTGGAATGACCTCCATTATTCTGTACTATTGCAAATAGCCTAGTCATGGGCCTAATTCAGACCTGATCGCAGCAACAAATTTGTAAAACCATGGCCCTCATTCCGAGTTGTTCGCTCGCAAGCTGCTTTTAGCAGCATTGCACACGCTAAGCCGCCGCCTACTGGGAGTGAATCTTAGCTTAGCAGAATTGCGAACGAAAGATTCTCAAAATTGCGAATACAAATTTCTTTGCAGTTTCTGAGTAGCTCGACACTTACTCTGCCACTGCGATCAGTTCAGTCAGTTTCGTTCCTGGTTTGACGTCACAAACACACCCAGCGTTCGCCCAGACACTTCCCCGTTTCTCCAGCCACTCCCGCGTTTTTCCCAGAAACGCCAGCGTTTTTTCACACACACCCATAAAACGGTCAGTTTACGCCCAGAAACACCCACTTCCTGTCAATCACACTCCGATCACCAGAACGAAGAAAAAACCTTGTAATGCCGTGAGTAAAATACCAAACTTCTTAGCAAATTTACTTGACGCAGCCGCAGTGCGAACATTGCGCATGCGCAGTTAGCGGAAAATCGCACCGATGCGAAGAAAAATAATGAGCGAACATCTCGGAATGAGGGCCCATGTGCACTGCAGGGGGGGCAGATATAACATTTGCAGAGAGAGTTAGATTTGGGTGGGATATATTGTTTCTGTGCAGGGTAAATACTGGCTGCTTTATTTTTACACTGCAATGTAGATTTCAGTTTGAAGTTTGAACACACCCCACCCAAATTTAACTCTCTCTGCACTTGTTATATCTGCCCCCCCTGCAGTGCACATGGTTTTTCCCAAATGCTAACAAATTTGCTGCTGCGATCAGATCTGAATTAGGCCCCATGTTTACAGGGCAGTCATGGGCACGTTCATCACAAAAACTGTCCCTTACCTAAATGCAGGGCCGGCTCCAGGCCAGCTAGCACCCTGAGCGAGAAAATTTGAAAGTGCCCCCTCCCAGAAAAGTGGGTGTGGCCTCTGGAAAGTGGGCGTGGCCTCGCAACTTCATATTCTCAAACTATAAAAAAATATATTTTCACATCCCCTCTACACACACAATTAGCAGCCTTACATTTAGCCACAGTAGTGTTCCTTACACACAATGTCTACAGTAGTGCAGTGCCAGCTACACATGACATGCCCCCCAGCAGTGCCAGCTACACGACATGCCCCCCAGCATGCCAGCTACACATGACATGCCCCCCAGCATGGCAGCTACACATGACATGCCCCCCAGCAGTGCCAGCTACACATGATAGTGTTCACTCTAGGATTTTTTTTAGGGCAGGGTGCTGATCACGGGGAGGGCACATTTTTAAGTTAGAAGGTCAAAATTATGTACATACCGTAATGCTTGGTGCTCCCCTTCCCACATGCCAAATCATGGACAGTGCGCACCGAAGGCGCGCATCAAAAATTTATGGGCATTGCTTCGTGGGGAAGGGGCGTAGCCACATAATAGTGGCAATTCGCATTACACCACACAGTAGTGCAGCTAATACACATTGCACCAGGTAGAACCTCCTATAACACTGCGACAGGTAGAGCACATTATACACTTTGCGCCAGGCAGAGCACTGAGACACGGGAATACTACATGATATGCCCCCCAGCCGTGCCAGCTACACATGACATGCCCCCCAGCCGTGCCAGCTACACATGACATGCCCCCCAGCCGTGCCAGCTACACATGACATGCTCCCCAGCCATGCCAGCTACACATGACATGCCCCCCAGCAGTGCCAGCTACACCTGATATGCCCCCCAGCAGTGCCAGATACATAAATGCCCTCACAGTGCCAGATACATTAATGCCCCCCATGTGCCAGATACATTAATGCCCCCACAGTGCCAGATATGCCCTAACAGTGTCAGATACATTAATGCCCCTCACAGTGCCAGATACATTAATGCCCCCACAGTGCCAGATACATTAATGCCCCCACAGTGCCAGATACATAAATGCCCCCACAGTGCCAGATATGCCCCCACAGTGCCAGATACATTAATGCCCCTCACAGTGCCAGATACATTAATGCCCCTCACAGTGCCAGATATGCCCCAACAGTGCCAGATACATCAATGCCCCCATAGTTCCAGATACATAAATGCCTCCACAGTGCCAGATATGCCCCCACAGTGCCAGATACATAAATGCCCCCACAGTTCCAGATACATAAATGCCCCCACAGTGCCAGATATGCCCCCACAGTGCCAGATATGCCCCCACAGTGTGAGATACATTAATGCCCCTCACAGGGCCAGATATTCCCCCACAGTGCCAGATACATAAATGCCCCCCACAGTTCCAGATGCATAAATGCCCCCCACAGTGCCAGATATGCCCCCACAATGCCAGATACATTAATGCCCCCCACAGCTCCAGATGCATAAATGCCCCACAGTGCCAGATATGCGCCCACAGTGCCAGAGACATTAATGCTCCCTACAGTGCCAGATACATTAATGTCCCCACAGTGCCAGATATTCCCCCACAGTGCCAGATACATTAATGCCCCCCACAGTTCCAGATGCATAAATGCCCCACAGTGCCAGATATGCCCACACAGTGCCAGCTACATTAATGCCCACACAGTGCCAGATATGCCCCCACAGTGCTAGATATGCCCACCAGAGGCTTAACTAGGGTTTTTGGAGCCCAGGGCAAGATCAATAATGGCGCCCCCCCCCCCCCAAAAAAAAAAAATACAAAAGGAAAGTATGTGCGCACGCCACTGGCGCACTCTGAAAAAAATGGCCACGAGAGGGGCGTGGACACTGAAAATAGGATGTGCCAACATGACACGCCAGCTGTTTCATGTCATACTGGGAACATTCTTTATAATTCCACATGAACCTTACCATCATCATCTCCTACACAAATAGGTGTCACTGTGTATAAAGATGTCTGGATGTGTATGTATAGATGTAGGTGCAGTGGTTGAAGTGGAAGTTTTGAAGTAAGGGTATGGAAAAGTGAAGGGTGTAATTATGCGCGCGCTCCGGAAAAGGGTGTGTGTCCTTCAGTGTAGTAGGACCCCTTATACTATCTAGTACTGGTTATACTAGTACTGGACCTTATACTATTCTTATACTATTTAATACTAGACCTTTCACATTATAGCACACAGGATGACCCGAAATTCACATTAAAGCACACTGAATGAGCCGAAATTCACATTATAGAACACAGGATGACCCAAAATTCACATTATAGCACACAGGATGACCCGAAATTCACATTAAAGCACACTGAATGAGCCGAAATTAACATGATAGCACACAGGATGAGCCGAAATTCACATGATAGCACACAAGATGACCCGAAAATTAACATTAAAGCACACAGGATGAGCCGAAATTCATATTATAGCACACAGGATGACCCGAAATTCACATTATAGCACACTGAATGACCCAAAATTCACATTAAAGCACACAGGATCACCCGAAATTCACATTATAGCACACAGGATGACCCGAAATTCACATTATAGCACACAGGATGAGCCGAAATTCACATTATAGAACACAGGATGACCCGAAATTCACATTATAGCACACAGGATGAGCCGAAATTCACATTATAGCACACAGGATGAGCCGAAATTCATATTGTAGCACACAGGATGACCCGAAATTCACATTAAAGCACACTGAATGAGCCAAAATTCACATATTTATATATATACATGATAACTGGTTCCAACTTCATCAACCCACATCGGGAGAAATTCTACAAGATCAATTTTGTACTCACCTGCACTACCACCCATATTGTGTATCTCATAAAATGCCCATGTGGACTCCATTATGTGGGCAAATCAGTTAGAACATTGAGAGAGAGGATGGCACTTCATCGCTCGGCCATCAAGCAGGCATTGGCGGGTAAGGAATCAGAGCAACCGGTGGCAAGGCATTTTGCGGCAGCCCACCACACTATGAATGACCTGCGACATATGATCATCGACCATGTCCCCAAGCACATCAGAGGAGGGGACAGAGATGGCAGCCTCTTACGATTAGAAGCCAAATGGATCTTTGAGCTAAACACTACCAACCCCCACGGACTGAACGAGAAACTGAGCTGGAATATTTTTAAATGAAATATTAGGCGTTTAGAGTAGTCGATTTATCCCAGAGTGTTAGTATATTTTGCAGTAACATCCAATAGGAAAGCTTGAGTTAAGCATGACATTTTTCAAACAGCAGTTGTTTCCCTAGGTTTTGACGAAGGTAATACCTGAAGTATCCTAGCCAAATCCAGCCGGAGTAAATCCAGAATGTGATAGAGTATATCCTCATTATAACTTATTTTGAAAGTTTTTTTGTCAGGCTTTTATTCATTTAACATCATCTAAACACCAGGTCCGCCTTACTGAGGGTATGACCTCAGCGGGCGGCCAGGGGTTCCTTTTGCATTCCATTTTTACATACACCGTCTTTTTGAGTGCATCTTCAGGTATCACCCTAGTTAAATCAAATGTTTACACTATATCTTTCTAATTCTTTAATTATCTTTGGTGTGGGGCTCTGTAACTTGCTAAGGTTTATGCACTTTATGTTTTCTATCATTAGCTCCGCAGCCCGGCCGCCTCCAGCGTCGGGTAACCAGGACAACGACGTACGCACGGAGTGCACAGTGCGTGACGTCACACATTGGAGACGGAAGAAGCAATGGACCGCAAACGGCCGGGCGGGCGTGAATGGGACACTTGGCGGGTTTTCTTCTTTAATATAAGGTATGAATTTTACTACACTTGTCATTGTTCACCTTGACAAAGGGGCGCTTGGACCCCGAAACGTCGGATCATGTTTTGTGTGTGAAATACACTTGATTTCTCAACAGACTTGGAGTGCCGTCTGCTTTGTTATCTACTATCCAGTCTTATTTGGGATGGCACCCAAGCACTAAGTCCAGGAGGGGGAGTGCCGGTCCTTGCAGTTTTCCTTTTCCTTTATATATATATATATATATATATATATATATATATATATATATATATATATATATATATATATATATATATAAAAGGTCAGAGCAATGTGCGGCACTCAGGATTACAGAAGCAAATGATCACCACTGGCTGTCAAATCCACAGCCAGTGGTGATCATTTGCCTCTGTAATCCTGAGTGCCGCACATTGCTCTGACCTTATTTGCCATTTGGAAAGTGAGGGCACCAGGGACCACAGCACAAGTTATTGGAGTGCCGGACCGTTTGCAGCGTATATATATATATATATATATATATATATATATATATATATACACATACATACACACACACTCACAATTGTGGCGGCACTCGGATATAAATACAGTTTTACTACAACAATAGTAGCGGGGGTGACTTGCCTCTGCTCTGTGTATACCCCCCCCCCCTATTCTATGTCTCTCTTTCTGTGTACCTCCCCCCATTCTATGCCTCTCTTCGTGTATAGTATACCCCCCCTATTCTATGCCTCTTTGTGTATAGTAAACCCCCCCGCTCCCCCTGTTCCATGCCTCTCTTTGTTTATAGAATTATAGTATACCCCTCTACCCCTATTCTATGCCTCTCTTAGGCATAGGGGAAGGGGGGGGGGGGTATACTATAAACAAAGAGAGGCATAGAATGGGGGAGAGGGGTATACTATAATAATATAAACATAGAGACGCATAGAAGAGGGGGAGACGGGGATAGTCTCTTTGTGTGTCGCTGTTACCCCCCTTCTCCCTCCTCACCTCTCAGTGGCAGGCAGAAGTTCGGCCTCTTCCCCTTCATCCTCCTCCGACTCCCCAGGGGCCTCCATCACCGGCCGCACCGGGACCTCTGCAGCGTCTTCTGCCTCCTCCGCCTCATCGCTGTCCTCCTCACACCCGGCAGTGGCCTCTCCTCCGCCATCGTCTGTGGGTGCCGCCGGCAACAGCAGGCCCGTCGCCCCGTCCCCGCAACAGCAGGCTGTCCCTCCTCAGCACTCAGCGGCAGGTGGAAGTTAAGGGAGCGTGACGCTGGCATCGCGGTCACGCTCCCGGCAGCAGCAGTAACGGCGCCGAGCACCACAGCGGTTCTTGCTCGGCGGCATACAGGAGCGCTGGCAGTGGCGGCAGCTGCGGGCAACGGCTGCGTGCGGTCAGGCGGTGGCGGCTGTGGGTGCGTGGGCAAGAGCAATGCCCTGGATGGCGGTGCGGGCGCCCCCCTTAGCTGTGCCCGTCACGGCGCCCAGGGCACGTGCCCTGCTCGCCCTACCCAAGTTACGCCTCTGATGCCCACACAGTACCTGCTGTGAGGAGGGAGTGGGGAGTGATATGCCCCCACAGTACCTGCTGTGAGGAGGGAGAATGCTGAGGCCGGGCCGCGGGCGGACTCTTCTTAAACTATGCAGTGCGCGCTATGCGCGCTGTGTGGCGCCGGCGTCTGACGTCAGACACAGGTGCCGCATTGCGCGCACAAAGTAGTTTAGCTTTAGTCCGCGGCCCGCCCACAGCACTCTCCCTCCCTCGTCGGCACAGGCACAACACAGCTGCTCACTGCTGCTAGGTGGCTGGCCGGGATGGACGCTGATCGCGCTTATGTGTTGCTGCAGGTCCTTGCTCCAGCCAGGTTCCAATATGGCGGCGCAAGCATGCGGCGCCCATTAAGGGTGGCGCTCTGCGCGGCCGCTCTACTGGAACGTGCCTGGAGCCGCCCCTGCCTAAATGTCCTATAACATCTAGCAATGCTGATGTATGACAATCCCCATCTTTTTCCATTGAACACTAGTTACTCTTCATATTTTGTTTAGTAACAGTTTGTAATTGGCTTCTTATTGATCAGTTACATAATAATGCATTGTCATACCTGCCTCATGCTGTGAACATCTCAGCTTTGCTTGCATACTGCCATCAGGCTACCTCCCGCTTGCCTGCACCTCTTGTCATCTGTCTGTCACCCCTCCCCACTAGATTGTTAGCTCTTCTGAGCAGGGCCCTCTTTCCTCTTGTTATCTAAGCCCTCGTTTCAACACATTTCACTCGCAGCTCTCCCCTACTCAACGACCATCTTTACCCTGCTAGTAAAGGCTCATCTCCATCTAGGGCCACCAGCCCCTAGTAGTACGATGATCACTCCCTCAATACTTACATCTTAGCTGTATTATGTCTTGAGAATGTGTGGTGCTCTTTGTTACCTGTACTCTATTTCTGTTATTTATTTACTGTAATGCTATGTTTTGTCTCTCTGTACTGTCCTTTGTACGGCGCTGCGAAACACATGTGGCGCCTTATAAATAAAATGTAATAATAATAATACTTCTCATCCTTATCTCTTCTGATACACAATGGGGCTTGTAGTGAGGTGGCAGCAGGCAGTATGGGTTTAACCCCTTCACTGTGGATGATGAGTCCCACTCATCACCCGCATTTCTACTAAAGCTACAGACGACGAATGGATCTTGTCGTCCGCACTGAGGTGTGTTAAAAAAATGCTATTAAATACATTTTGGTATGCGCATGCACGCTGGCCGCACTGAACTACAAACAGTTAATGAAAAGGGGGGAACTGTAAACACCGCTATCGCCCCCACATCATAATATAGAATCCCACTTACAGAGTAACAGGAAAGAAATAACCTCAGCAACAACAGGCTTGCTTACAATTCAATCACGGAATTTTTTCGTCAAGAATAAAATACATAGTAGAATGTCTTAAGTAGCCTTTAACCATGTGTGCAAAACAAACAAGCCACTAGGGGCAGATGTATTAACCTGGAGAAGGCATAAGGAAGTGATAAACCAGTGATATGTGCAAGGTGATAAAGGCACCAGCCAATCAGCTCCAATATGTAAATTACCAGTTAGGATCTGATTGGCTGCTGCCTTTATCGCCTTGCACATATCACTGGTTTATCACTTCCTTATGCCTTCTCCAGGTTAATACATCTGCCCTTCTGTCTCCCGCTCCTGGCTCCTGCCAACGTCAGCTGTGTGCTCAGTCGCACCAGTGATGATGTCAGTTGCCAGGGGTGTCCACTCCTTCAAAATATTGAAACCACTAGCAGCGATGGATTGGGGCTCAAAAACGGGCCAGGCATTTGTGAGCACGCGCGCACGTCATGGGGTCGTGCCGTCACGATGTACGGGGGCGTTCCGCGAGTCATGAGAGCATGGGCTCGCGGCATGCCCCCATTTCCATGGAGACCAGCGGGGGAGGCTGAACCAGCAAGCCGGAGGCTGCACTGAGCACGGCCTTCCCAGCTCTCTGAGAGACCGGATCGGCCCACCTGCCCATCGGCCCTTCTGGAATGTGCCAGAAGTGCCAGATGGCCAGTCCGGCCCGGACCACTAGTAGCTAATGTGTGGTGATCACCTGTTGACCCCCAGTGCTATGGATAATAGACAATTTCTGTATATGGGTGGAAGGGCACTGGGTGCCCTGTCACACCCATGATTGCACCTGTAAATGTGAGGTCACTCACATATGAGAAAGTGTAGTCCCCTCTTTCACATTATGTGTCCCCCATGGCAGCTATTGCCTGGTGATCACATTGAAGATTGAAGAAACATTACAGAAACATTGTCAGAGCAACAAATTTGTAGGACTTACCCAATTGTGCCTGTCAGTATGCAATCTGTGAATACTAGAGACCAATGCTAGTTAATAACATTTAGAGCAGGTGGCATGGGTGCCACTAAAAGCTGAAGGAGTCCCAGCCATAAAATGTAATAGGTACACAGTGTAAAGTATATTGAGGAGAGGATTGCACACCCTAATTACACATATAGTAAGAGGTGCTATCATGCTGTGTCTTGTAGTTCCACAAAGAAAGAGAAAATATAGTGACGACGCATGCTCGGAGTAATTGTAATAGCCTCTGCAGTCTAACTTGGAGCATAATCGAAGTTCTTGCCATATATTTTGGACAAAAAATACTGGCCCACCAACCAGTGTCTAGGTGATCTCTTCTCTGGCGGGTCCCTAAAGGGCATACTTGCCTACCCTCCCGGAATGGCCGGGAGGCTCCCGAAAATCGGGTGACCCTCCCGGCCCCCCGGAAAAGCAGGCAAGTCTCCCGATCACAGGGGTCCCCCCCTGCCCGGCTGCCCACTTAGCGAGTGAAGTGGGCGGTCCGGGCAGGCGATGATGCGATTCTTGTTGAATCGCGTCATGCAAGCCACGCCTCCCACTGTATAATGCCGGTAATTGCGGCACTGCACAGTGGGGGGCATGGCTTGCATGACGCGATCCAGCAGCCACGCCCCCGTCCCTCCTCTGGCCCGCCCCCCTCCTCACATCAGCTCACTGCCCGGCGTGCCCGCCCCCCTGCTGAGCCGACTGGCTGCTCTCTCCCGGAGAGAGCAGCCCAAAAGTCGGCAACTATGCTAAAGGGGGGTACACATGGAGAGGTCCGTGTTTAAAATCTAAGCAATCTGACTAGATTGCTTAGATTTTAGGCACGGATCTGCCGTGTGTATGCCCTCCAGCGATAGCGATGCGCGGCCCCGCGCTGTGCTGAGCGAGGGGGAGAGATGTGTGCTGAGCGGTCTGTGTTAAGATCGCTCAGCACACATCTCCCCCGTCAGTACTGGCCTCCCTAATACTAAGTTTAAGTCCGGGGGGAGGGGGTGTCTCAGGGGGGGAGATGAACTAAAGCCTTGGAGAGTGATAATGTGGAAAGAGATAAAGGCCCAGATGCGTCATCGTTTGGAAAGTGATAAACTGGAGAGTGAAAAAGTACCAGCCAATCAGCTCCTAATTGCCACGGCACAAGTCGTGTTTGAAAAATGACAGGAGCTGATAGGTTGGTAGTTTATCTCTCTCCACTTTATCACTCTCCAAGACTTAGTACATCTGCCCCAGAATGTCCCATTTTCATCACTCTGGGGGCGTGCCCAGCATACCCGGAGATGGTGAGCTCCTCCTCAGTCACATTAGCCAAGCGCTGCATGATAATGTCACACTGCAACACTTGGAGTAGTCTGCATTTTGGTGTCACCTCCAGTCTGACACCCAGGTGCGGTCTACACTTCCGCATACCCCTAGTGATGCCAGTGTGGGGAGGGACATGTGATGTCAGTATTAGCTGGATATTTTGCACCCAGCATGGGTTGGATGACAGAGAGGAAAATAAGAATTTACTTACCGATAATTCTATTTCTCGTAGTCCGTAGTGGATGCTGGGGACTCCGTCAGGACCATGGGGAATAGCGGCTCCGCAGGAGACAGGGCACAAAACTAAAGCTTTAGGATCAGGTGGTGTGTACTGGCTCCTCCCCCTATGACCCTCCTCCAAGCCTCAGTTAGGATACTGTGCCCGGACGAGCGTACCCAATAAGGAAGGATATTGAATCCCGGGTAAGACTCATACCAGCCACACCAATCACACCGTATAACTTGTGATCTAAACCCAGTTAACAGTATGACAAACGTAGGAGCCTCTGAACAGACGGCTCACAACAATAACAACCCAATTGTTTTTTGTAACAATAACTATGTACAAGTATTGCAGACAATCCGCACTTGGGATGGGCGCCCAGCATCCACTACGGACTACGAGAAATAGAATTATCGGTAAGTAAATTCTTATTTTCTCTGACGTCCTAAGTGGATGCTGGGGACTCCGTCAGGACCATGGGGATTATACCAAAGCTCCCAAACGGGCGGGAGAGTGCGGATGACTCTGCAGTACCGAGTGAGAGAACTCCAGGTCCTCCTCAGCCAGGGTGTGCCCCTGACCAAGTAGCAGCTCGGCAAAGTTGTAAAGCCGAGACCCCTCGGGCAGTCGCCCAAGATGAGCCCACCTTCCTTGTGGAATAGGCATTTATATATTTTGGCTGTGGCAGTCCTGCCACAGAATGTGCAAGCTGAATTGTACTACACATTCAACTAGCAATCGTCTGCTTAGAAGCAAGAGCACCCAGTTTTTTGGGTGCATACAGGATAACAGCAAGTCAGTTTTCCTGACTCCAGCCGTCCTGGAAATCTATATTTTCAGGGCCCTGACAACATCTAGCAACTTGGAGTCCTCCAAGTCTCTAGTAGCCGCAGGTACCACAATAAGCTGGTTCAGATGAAACGCTGACACCACCTTAGGGAGAAACTGGGGACGAGTCCGCAGCTCTGCCCTGTCCGAATGGACAATCAGATATGGGCTTTTGTGAGACAAAGCCGCCAATTCTGACACTCGCCTGGCCGAGGCCAGGGCCAACATCATGGTCACTTTCCATGTGAGATATTTCAAATCCACAGATTTGAGCGGTTTAAACCAACGTGATTTGAGGAATCCCAGGACTACGTTGAGATCCCACAGTGCCACTGGAGGCACAAAAGGGGTTGTATATGCAGTACTCCCTTGTCAAATTTCTGGACTTCAGGAACTGAAGCCAATTCTTTCTGGAAGAAAATCGACAGGGCCGAATTTTGAACCTTAATGGACCCCAATTTGAGGCCCATAGACACTCCTGTTTGCAGGAAATGCAGGAATCGACCGAGTTGAAATTTCTTCGTGGGGCCTTCCTGGCCTCACACCACGCAACATATTTTCGCCACATGTGGTGATAATGTTGTGCGGTCACCTCCTTCCTGGCTTTGACCAGGGTAGGAATGACCTCTTCCGGAATGCCTTTTTCCCTTAGGATCCGGCGTTCAACCGCCATGCCGTCAAACGCAGCCGCGGTAAGTCTTGGAACAGACATGGTACTTGCTGAAGCAAGTCCCTTCTTATCGGCAGATGCCCTGAGTCCTCTGTGAGCATCTCTTGAAGTTCCGGGTACCAAGTCCTTCTTGGCCCATCCGGAGCCACGAGTATAGTTCTTACTCCTCTACGTCTTATAATTCTCAGTACCGTAGGTATGAGAAGCAGAGGAGGGAACACATACACCGACTGGTACACCCATGGTGTTACCAGAACGTCCACAGCTATTGCCTGAGGGTCTCTTGACCTGGCGCAATACCTGTCCAGTTTTTTGTTCAGGCGGGACGCCATCATGTCCACCTTTGGTCTTTCCCAACGGTGCACAATCATGTGGAAAAAACTTCTCGATGAAGTCCCCACTCTCCCGGGTGGAGGTCGTGCTGAGGAAGTCTGCTTCCCAGTTGTCCACTCCCGGAATGAAAACTGCTGACAGTGCTATCACATGATTTTCTGCCCAGCGAAGAATCCTTGCAGTTTCTGCCATTGTCCTCCTGCTTCTTGTGCCGCCCTGTCTGTTTATGTGGGCGACTGCCGTGATGTTGTCCCACTGGATCAATACCGGCTGACCTTGAAGCAGAGGTCTTGCTAAGCTTAGAGCATTGTAAATTGCTCTTAGCTCCAGTATATTTATGCGGAGAGAAGTCCCCAGACTTGATCACACTCCCTGGAAATTTTTTCCCTGTGTGACTGCTCCCCAGCCTTTCAAGCTGGAATCCGTGGTCACCAGGACCCAGTCCTGAATGCATAACTGTGGCCCTTTAGTAGATGAGCACTCTGCAGCCACCACAGAAGAGACACCCTTGTTCTTGGAGACAGGGTTATCCGCTGATGCATCTGAAGATGCGATCTGGACCATTTGTCCAGCAGATCCCACTGAAAAGTTCTTGCGTGAAATCTGCCGAATGGAATCGCTTCGTAAGAAGCCACCATTTTTCCCAGGACCCTTGTGCAATGATGCACTGACACTTTTCCTGGTTTTTTGGAGGTTCCTGACTAACTCGGATAACTCCCTGGCTTTCTCCTCCGGGAGAAACACCTTTTTCTGGACTGTGTCCAGAATCATCCCTAGGGACAGCAGACGTGTCGTCGGAGACAGCTGCGATTTTGGAATATTTAGAATCCACCCGTGCTGTCGTAGAACTACTTGAGATAGTGCTACTCAGACCTCCAACTGTTCTCTGGACCTTGCCCTTATCAGGAGATCGTCCAAGTAAGGGATAATTAAGACGCCTTTTCTTTGAAGAAGAATCATCATTTCGGCCATTACCTTGGTAAAGACCCGGGGTGCCGTGGACAATCCAAACGGCAGCGTCTGAAACTGATAGTGACAGTTTTGTACCACGAACCTGAGGTACCCTTTGTGAGAAGGGCAAATTTGGACATGGAGGTAAGCATCCTTGATGTCCAGGGACACCATATAGTCCCCTTCTTCCTGGTTCGCTATCACTGCTCTGAGTGACTCCATTTAGAATAGGTCTCACCGAGCCGTCTGGCTTCAGTACCACAATATAGTGTGGAATAATACCCCTTTACTTGTTGTAGGAGGGGTACTTTGATTATCACCTGCTGGGAATACAGCTTGTGAATTGTTTCCAATACTGCCTCCCTGTCGGAGGTAGACGTTGGTAAAGGAAACTTCAGGAACCTGCGAGGGGGAGACGTCTCGAATTTCCAATCTGTACCCCTAGGATACTACTTGTAGGATCCAGGGGTCCACTTGCGAGTGAGCCCACTGCGTGCTGAAACTCTTGAGACGACCCCCCACCGCACCTGTTTGTACGGCCCCAGCGTCATGCTGAGGACTTGGCAGAAGCGGTGGAAGGCTTCTGTTCCTGGGAATGGGCTGCCTGCTGCAGTCTTCTTCCCTTACCTCTATCCCTGGGCAGATATTATGGGGACGAAAGGACTGAGGCTGAAAAGACTATGTCTTTTTCTGCTGAGATGTGACTTGGGGTAAAAAAGGTGGATTTTCTAGCTGTTGCCGTGGCCACCAGGTCCGATGGACCGACCCCAAATAACTCCTCCCCTTTATACGGCAATACTTCCATGTGCCGTTTGGAATCTGCATCACCTGACCACTGTCGTGTCCATAAACATCGTCTGGCAGATATGGACATCGCACTTACTCTTGATGCCAGAGTGCCAATATCCCTCTGTGCATCTCGCATATATAGAAATGCATCTTTTAAATGCTCTATAGTCAATAAAATACTGTCCCTGTCAAGGGTATCAATATTTCCAGTCAGGGAATCCGACCAAGCCACCCCAGCGCTGCCCATCCAGGCTGAGGCGATCGCTGGTCGCAGTATAACACCAGTATGTGTGTATATACTTTTTAGGATATTTTCCAACCTCCTATCAGTTGGCTCCTTGAGGGCGTCCGTATCTGGAGACGGTAACGCCACTTGTTTTTATAAGCGTGTGAGCGCCTTATCCACCCTAAGGTGTGTTTCCCAACGCGCCATAACTTCTGGCGGGAAAGGGTATACCGCCAATAATTTTCTATCGGGGGAAACCCACGCAGCCATCATCACACACTTCATTTAATTTATCTGATTCAGGAAAAACCACATGTAGTTTTTTCACACTCCACATAATACCCTTTTTTTTGTGGTACTTGTAGTATCAGAAATATGTAACATCTCCTTCATTGCCCTTAACAAGTAACGTGTGGCCCTAAAGGAAAATACGTTTGTTTCTTCACCGTCGACACTGGAGTCAGTGTCCGTGTCTGTGTCTGTGTCGACCGACTGAGGTAAAAGGACGTTTTAACGCCCCTGACGGTGTTTTAGACGCCTGGACAGGTACTAATTGGTTTGCCGGCCGTCTCATGTCGTCAACCGACCTTGCAGCGTGTTGACATTATCACGTAATTCCTTAAATAAGCCATCCATTCCGGTGTCGACTCCCTAGAGAGTGACATCACCATTACCGGCAATTGCTCCGCCTCCTCACCAACATCGTCCTCATACATGTCGACACACAAGTACCGACACACAGCACACACACAGGGAATGCTCTGATAGAGGACAGGACCCCACTAGCCCTTTGGGGAGACAGAGGGAGAGTTTGCCAGCACACACCAAAAACGCTATATTATACAGGGACAACCTTTATATAAGTGTTTTTCCCTTATAGCATTTTAATATATATATACATATCGCCAAATAAGTGCCCCCCCTCTCTGTTTTAACCCTGTTTCTGTAGTGCAGTGCAGGGGAGAGCCTGGGAGCCTTCCCACCAGCATTTCTGTGAGGGAAAATGGCGCTGTGTGCTGAGGAGAATAGGCCCCGCCCCCTTTTCGGCGGGCTTCTTCTCCCGTTTTTCTGAGACCTGGCAGGGGTTAAATACATCCATATAGCCTCCAGGGGCTATATGTGATGTATTTTTAGCCAGAATAAGGTATTATACATTGCTGCCCAGGGCGCCCCCAGCAACGCCCTGCACCCTCCGTGACCGTTGGTGTGAAGTGTGTGACAACAATGGCGCACAGCTGCAGTGCTGTGCGCTACCTTCATGAAGACTGAAAAGCCTTCTGCCGCCTGTTTCTGGACCTTCAATCTTCAGCATCTGCAAGGGGGGTCGGCGGCGCGGCTCCGGGACGAACCCCAGGGTGAGACCTGTGTTCCGACTCCCTCTGGAGCTAATGGTGTCCAGTAGCCTAAGAAGCCAATCCATCCTGCACGCAGGTGAGTTGAACTTCTCTCCCCTAAGTCCCTCGATGCAGTGAGCCTGTTGCCAGCAGGACTCACTGAAAATAAGAAACCTAAAAACTTTTTCTAAGCAGCTCCTTAAGAGAGCCACCTAGATTGCACCCTGCTCGGACGGGCACAAAAACCTAACTGAGACTTGGAGGAGGGTCATAGGGGGAGGAGCCAGTACACACCACCTGATCCTAAAGCTTTAGTTTTGTGCCCTGTCTCCTGCGGAGCCGCTATTCCCCATGGTCCTGACGGAGTCCCCAGCATCCACTTAGGACGTCAGAGAAATATATGATGACAGCTGCAGCAGGAAAAACAGTGGGCGGAGTGATGCATATGCATGAAGCCACATGGATACTCGCATAGACAAATGGATACTCACATTACCATATGTTAGTAAATCTGGATGCCTGGTCTTCTCACTTGTGGTAGCTTTCCGTCCGACTCAGAATCAGGCTCACTATGTCCAGTATGCATTATAACCTGTATAAAGTGATTTTATGACAGAGAGCATATATTACATAATATAATATTATATAAAGCACAATATGATAGTGTTTTTAAACTATTGGTTTATTTGTAATAGATATGCATGACATCAGTCACAATGACATTAAAAGCTAACATTTAACAATGACCGGCGAGGGAAATTGTTAGGCTAAATGAAGTTCACAATATACAGAAATGCACCAGCAAATAATGAGGGTACATGTTGTTAGCTCAGTTCCTTTGGGCACATGATTATTTCTATAAAAGCAATTTGCTGTATATATAGTATATGTCTGCCCAGCAATAATGTCACCAGTAATTGTGTCAGATATACTGTACAGTCATCATCTTTTTACGCAAAGTACATTTATGATTCATCACCCTCAGTGGAATATAAGTGCGGGTATATAAAAGTGCCGGCTTATAAAAGTGGAGATGTTACCCATAGCAACCAATCAGATTCTTGATATTATCTTCTAAAGGGTGCTAGATAAATAAAGTATGTAGAATCTAACTGGTTGCTATGGGCAACATCTCCACTTATATAAGCCTGCACTTTAGTAAATATACCCCTCTTGGTGCAATACCAGCTGGCACGGCATCCGGCAAGTTATAGTTCAACTGAACCATTCCTCAGTCCTTTGTTACTCTGTTGTGGTACTTGCACAATATCTCTTTGGACACATTTATTCTGCTCACATATTGATAGTAGTATTTACTAAGGCAATACTTAGAAAGGCAGCTTTCATAGAGTATGAAAACATAGTATTGTTTATGTATTGACACGTTGCAAATGACAAAGGCAAACAACACAAGCAAACATAAATGATGTTTACAGTGTTTTGTGAACACATTTGCAAAATCTCTCCCCCCAGAAATGTCTGGATTTCCATGCCATCTCCTGCCCCCCTCTCCTGGATGATTCCACAGCTCAGTGGCTTGGCTTAAGTGCAGTTGGAAATGCCCTATAATGGCTCTTTGTTGATTTTCGCCTGTGCTACAGCCTAGTGTTGCTGTGAAGCACACTGCCATTGAATTTGTTCACTCAGGCAGAACACTCAACAGGAAGGAAGGAAACAGCCATTC